>NC_057804.1:304449080-304814743 GCF_018294505.1 Triticum aestivum | reverse complement strand
GACTAGGACGGTTCATTTTTTAAAAATAATTTCACGCAGGAAAACAAATAAAATAAATACTAAATGGACTCCAAAAATCCCGAAATAAATTTTCCCTGACTTCTAAAATCAAGCCAGACAAGATGAACATTTATTTGGGGCCTAAATGAAATTTTGAAAAACGCGCATTTTTCCTAATTCAAATAAAATAGCGATAAAAGTCCGAAATAAAATCTTGTTTGATTTTATTATTAAATCCTCAATATTTCTTTATTTTGGGAAAGTCATTTTATTCCCTCTCTCATATTTTTATAATAGAAATAATTGAAGATAACATAATTAAAATCAAATGATCCTATTTCAAAATTTGAGAAAACTCAAATATGAAAATAACGAAATCCCCAACTCTCTCCGTGGGTCCTTGAGTTGCGTAGAATTTCTAGGATCGGGCCAAAATGCAAGTAAAATATGATATGCAATGATGAACTAATGTATAACATTCCAAATTGAAAATTTGGGATGTTACACGGAGACTGAGGTAGGGAAGCATGAAGCAATCTCCGGGCTCGAATGGCGTCTCAGACTAACTCCGAAATAAGAAGGCACTCGGCCGCCATGTAACGGGACATGGCGAGGATAGCTGGGTCATCTTGAGGATTGACAAATGGGAACTTGATCTTCTTAGGATTCTCAATGATGGTGGGATAGAATAGATAAGCACGGTTCTCTTGCACCATGCTCTCTTGATGATGAAGGCCGGTGATTGCTGCCATTGCGGCTAGCTGAACTCCACGCTTGGGAGTAGTGCCCTAACCACCATGGAAACTGTAGGTGTGCCTACCAACAGGAATCGAGGCTGATAGATGGACATGGGGAACATACTCCGGGATTCTTCCTTCGGCAGAAAACTAGAATACTTGATAATGGGGTGGATCTCCATGGGGATAAATGCTACGCCACATGTTGCCAAGGAGGGTGGCATAGCTAAGAGGTGCAGGAGTGGGGCTAAAAGCAATAGTAACAATACCAGGAGCTCTGGGAAGGGCACTGAACTCGTGGAAATTGATTGCCATCTACGCACGAAACATGGGTTAGGGATAACTGAATAAGACTATATGCAGCAAACAAATGCAACAACCAAATGCACAAGCAAGGGAAACAACCAGACCATATACTACCGTTTTCCAACGTTCTAGCGGACTAGGACGCTCTATAGCCAGACCTGCTCTGATACCAAGCGTTGTGGCACCCGACTCAGAGAAACCGGAACACCCTATATTCCAGCCCAGAGATCAAGGTGAAGTCTTCTGGAATACGACACTGCTTAGCATAGAATAAACCAGCTTTCTATTACAACCTGAATACGAATAGAAGGTCTCCGATATTAAAATGAATAACACTGGCACAACGACACTACGCCAACCATAGTTGCTCTATGCAAGCAACATAACAACTCGAGGCAGTGGAACCTCTACTGGCAGCAAAAGAACTATTGGCAGCGGAACAACGAACGGTGATGATGGACTCCAATCCACAGGGACTCTGGCTGGAACATTTATCCTAGCTCACGAACATAGGGACGACACAAACAAGCAATAAATCCAGGCATGACCTGCAAACTGGCATGACACGCCAGGTCAGTACAAAAGCAGTGAAGACGAACAACAGCATGGCATTAGCAGGTTAAAACAATCATGAACATGATACTAGCAGAACAACATGGCATGCACAACTGAACATGATACAATTTTAACATGGCACGATCATATGAACATGATGATACTACATGCAACAGGTTAACATAATCATGCACCAACTTACTCTACTTGGCTTACCTCGTAACCAGAACATGCATTACTTACCACCATGGACATCACACGATCATCTCAGGATCAAATCAAGCTTTCTATAACAATACCGTAGTAATCATTACATGACCACAAGGAGCTTGACCTTTACCCGTGATTCTCACATAACACCACAAATATACAACCACTCGGTATCCTCGATACCACGGTGATCCTCTCACGATCACATAAAGATCAACCAACTTCTTCCATCATCTAACTAGGGTTGATATTAAGCACATCATTATTATTACTGTTGACCCATAGTGTGACCGACTTCGAATTGGGCCCTTATCAGCGGGCGCGACTATCGATAGATTTAACACACACACACTCTGCAGAGGTTAGCACACTGTACCACACCACGGAACCCATGGCCTCTCACTCCCATTCGGGTGGACCAACGGCGTTCCGACCAAACTCCTCTATTGCCCATGACACTCTCCCGGCTACTCTAACCAACTCCCCTCTGGGCTAAGTCATGGGTGGCCTCCTGCCTACCAAATGCATCAACAACCACTGTCATGGCAAAATAAACGGTCCCAAACAGGGACATGAGCTCAAAACCAAACATGGGCACACAAGGCTTATGTCGTCCTACCCGGCCAAGGTAGCACCCGTGCATAACCTTCCCTCATTGGAGGCACCGGCGAGAGGCATGACAATAGACCCATACTAGGACCTTCCCATAAAGGCAAATGTGGTTGCACTAGTCAGCTCGATTCAGTGGCACAATGACTCAGCCAACAGATATTCAAGTTCATTATTATCCAGTTAAACTTGAATGTAATAAGCTTAGTCATAAAAATTAACATGATGCAACTACGATGCATGAGAATGATATCAACATAAGCATGGATGTGCAACCATAACAAATCATTGAGCATAACAACAATGAAGCATATTCTGACTATGCATGGCATACTAACGAGCATGAATAACACAAACATAACTCTATCATAAGTATAGCCTGACCACTAGCATCATAAATAAATACCATGCAAGAACATAACGACAATACTACCAGGTGAGCATAAACCAGCTAGATGCAACGAAATATGCATATCAACGGTACTCGGTAATAGACGATAGTCATCCATCGAAGAACAAAACCAACACCAATATGAAATACTAGCAAGCATGAACATATGAAAGTAATACTAGCAAGTAGATCATGATAACCGAGTGTAAGAAAACATAGCATGACAATAACCTTAGATCCTTAATCGTAACCGAAATAACGATAGCAGTAGCAAAACAAACAGATAGTTATTAAAGATTCAAGTTGAAAACCAATGCTACTGCATGGCTATCATGCAAATGGTGGTTTTGGCTTGCTTGGGGGTGAGGGAGACTCCGGGAAAAAGTGCGGTGAAGCCGCAAAAAGGAAACACCGGACGGTTCTCTCTCGGAGGGGGCTGATTAGAGGCAAGGGCAAAATGGTCATTTCAACTGTGGGACCATCAAGTGAAAATGTTACGAACAGAAAGAACTCCACGAGACAAAGACGTGACCGATGGTTTCACCTCGATCGGAGTTACGGGCAAGAAGTTATGAAGGTTGGAAGATCAGGGACTAATCTATAATTAAAATTACTACAAACGAGTCCCAGGAGCAGAAAAGAGAAAGCGCCTTCGGGTAGTTTATGTTTTCTGAAAGAGAAAGCGTATTATTGCCGAAGTAGACATTAATACGCTTTCCAAAGGGGGAAGCATATTTTTGGTAAAAGAAAGGAGGAATGCGCGTTTAAAACAAGAAAGCGTATTAGAGGGTATGCGCCTTCACTTACTGACGTGGCAGGGTGGGGGGGGGCGATCGTGCTCGTCCTCTAGCTCCCGCTCTTGTGCTCCCGTGCAAGACAGAGGAGGAGCAGGGGAGGGAGCGGCGAGGGGGACGGCTAGCTCCGGCCATCCCCGGCCAGGGCGAGGCCACCGGCTGGGGCGGCGGGGCCTGGCGCGTCCGTTACCATGGTCGGCTGGTGTTGGGGACAGACGGAGGCACGGTGATAGGAGGAGGCAAGAGGAGGCAGAGGCGGAAGAGGTGGTGATGGAGCTTGGCGAATGAGCAACTCCGGCGAGGGTTGAGTGGGCGGGGCGGCCCGTGGGGAGGTGGGGGAGGCCTTGGTGAGGTCGGAGGAGGCTGAAAGAGGCTAGGGCAGCCAGGCGGCAAGGAGCCCGAACGATGGAGGCGGCGGCCAGAATAGGGGCTTGCATCCACAGGGGCTGTGGAGATGAACTGGAGAGGTGGGGCCGCTCGCGGAGACGAGGGGAAGCTCGTGGACGTGGTAGGACAACAAGAGGAGGCTTGGGGTGACCGGACTAGCTCGAACTCCGGCGAACATCGAGAATGAACGGTGAACTCTGGCAAGATGTGGTCACTTCGGTGGACAAATGAGGCAAGGGAGGGTCTTGGGAGCTGCGGAAGGACTCCGGGGTCTCTTATATAGGCGCGGGGGAGGCTTCTCGATCTCATGGCGAGCTCGAACGAGGCTCCGATGATGGACATGGATGCTAGCGTCACTGGCACGACGACAATGACCACACCACAGTGTCTCAAGGCTGGGCAGCGATGCAGGTCATTGCAGTCGAGCACGAGCCATCTTCAGGACAAGGATTGATGTCAAGACACGGAGGAAATGGATGACATAGTCAAACATATGCCCATTGACAAAGCCCCTGGACCTGATGGCTCTAATGGGTTATTCTTCAAAAAATGTTGGCACATTATTTGTCAAGACTTCTATGAGTTGGCTGAGGCCTTTCATAAGGGCACTGCAAATTTGGAAAACATTAATGGTTTTTATATCTCCTTGATCCCAAAGAAGTTGTCTCCTGAAGGGGTTGGGGATTATAGGATAATTTCCTTGACTGGGATGGGCCTTAAGTTTTTGTCCAAGATGGCTGCCAATAGATTTCAAAAGATAATTATGGAATGTACACATAAGAATCAGTATGGTTTTAAGAGTAGGACTATTCGGGATTGTATTGGTTGGTACCTGGAATATTTGCATCAGTGTTATCAGTCCAAGAGACCTATAGTGATTCTTAAATTGGATTTTTAAAAGGCTTTTGACTCAATTGAACATGAAGCTATCTTACAGATCCTCAAATTTAAGGGCTTCAACCAGAAATGGATTTCCTGGTTCAAGCAGTTGCTATCCACTGGAACATCATCAGCTCTCTTTAATGGAGTTCTTGGAAGGCAATTTCTCTGAAAAAGGGTGTTAGACAAGGAGATTGTCTTTCACCTTTGCTTTTTGTTATTGTTGCTGACCTTTTGCAAACAATGGTGAATGATAAGTTTAGGAGGGGAATTTTAAAGTTGCCAATACCATGTCATGACCAGGATTATCCCGTAGTGCAATATGCTGATGATACTCTTATCATCTTACCAGCTGATAAAACCCAACTTCCAGCCCTTAAAGACATGCTTCAGGTGTTTTCAACATCAACTGGGCTAGTTGTCAACTATCATAAGTCTTCTATGGTGCCCATAAATGTTGATGAAGATACCACCATTGGTTTGGCTGCTGCTTTTGGTTGTCAAGTGGGAAAAATGCCTTTCACTTATCTTGGACTCCCTGTTGGCACTACTAGGCCAAAAATGGTGGATTTCATGCCCCTTGTTAACTGTATGGAGAGAACGATGACACTAGTTCTTCTTTCCTTAATCAAGGGGAAAGGCTTCAATTTTTGAATTCTGCTCTGTCCTCCATGCCCATCTTTTATCTTGGCAGCTTGCTTGCTGCTGCAGGAACTTTAAAGCAATTGGAGAGAATTCAAAGGCAGTGCTTATGGATAAAGCATAGGGATGAGCCCACCATCCTTGGCAGCTTGGGACCTCATTTGTAGGCCTAAAAATAAATGTGGATTGGGAATCCTGAACTTGGGTGTACAGAACATGGCTCTTTTGCTCAAACATTTGCACAAATTCTTAAATAGGGTGGATCTGCCATGAGTCTCTCTTATTTGGGATACATATTGCCATTCTTCTGTACCTCAAGGGACTGATAGTTGTGGTTCTTTTTGGTGGAAATATATTTTTAAGCTGCTGGATCATTTTAGGAACACAACTTGGGTTCAAATTAATTCAGGACATTCTGCTCTGTTCTGGTTTGATAAATGGAAGATTGGTGACTCAGTGGCACCCTTGCAAACAAGGTTCCCAAGGCTCTTTTCCTATGTGAAAGATCCCTGGATCACAGTCTCTGAAGCTTTCCAATCACAAGATATGATTCATATGTTCCATTTGCCTTTGTCTGCACAGGCATACCAGGAATTTATGACAGTGCAGGATTTGATGGCCTCATGCAGTAGGGAAGTGGATGCAAGTGATATTTGGTACTAGCAAGGGACAAGTAATGCCTTCAAGTCCAAGTTGTTTTACTCATTCATGCATTCCAACATGTGTTTTAATCCTCCACTTCTGTGGATATGGAAAACTTCCTTCACAATGAAAATAAAAGTGTTTGCCTCGATGTTAATTATGGATAGGCTCAACACTAAAGATATGGTTGAAAGAAGGTATTTGCACTTGAATGATGGAGTTAATTGTCTACTTTGTCCTTTGAGGACACGTGAGACTAGAAATCACTTGTTCTTTGAATGTAACTTTAGTGTGAGAATATGGAACTATCTTCAAGTTTCATGGCCACCTGGGGATGACATGTCTTCTGTTGTTCTGCAAGCTAAGCAGGACTTTGCAAAACCTTTCTTTACTGAGGTTGTTTTTGTTGCTTGCTGGAACATTTGGATAATCAGGAACGCAAGAGTGTTCAGGTATGAGAGGCAAAGTTTTAATAAATGGAGTGTAAGTGCATCTAGTGCCCCTTAGTGATTTTGGTGTATTGAAGACTTATAAGTTAAGGGATTAATATATTTGTGAGTGTACACAGGCTCTATAAGTCACTGAGGAGTTTGATATTTATAGTGAAAGTCAACCCCTAAAAATGAATGTCTTCGGCTGAAGACTTTGAAAGTGAAGAAATTGGTGTGACCTTGAAGACTTCGATATTCATGCGAGGAATCTGAAGCATGAAGACTTTTGTTTTCATAGTTTCATTTTCTTCTTCTTGAGTCATAGGAAACACCGTACTGTTAAAGGGGGTCGAGGTAATACTAAGGAAACAGATTTCCATGTGATGCTCATCTCAAAATCCTACACCTACCCAATCCTTCGAGTGAAGCCATTGGAAATATCATTTCAGTTCAGTCAATTTCTTCGGTGACTGAGACGAAGATCTTCTAGTCACTGAGGAATTCGTTCTGACTGAGGAGTTAGGAATTCACCAGTGTAGATTGCCTACCTAGTGAGGAACATGATAGCCTTGAGGAATTCAAACCTCAAAACATCTGACCGTTGCTGAGTCGCGCGCTAGCCGTTCCAAAATATCCTACCACCTAATGGTCATATCCGCCAAGGGTGTTTATTTCTTATCATGTCGGACTGCTCCCTAGGCTATAAATAGCCGCCCCCTACAACCACTAGCTGGTTGGCTGCTCCGAGAGAAACTGATACTTGTCATTCGAGAGCATCCCATCCTCCGAGGACTTTGAGCGAAAATCATCAAGTGAGGAAAACCCAAATCCCAAACCCAAACCTACAAACCCCAAAGTGATTGAGCATCACTGAAAAGATTGTTCTTGTGTGGAACCGACGCTTGTTACCTTTGAGGATTGTGTATCCTCCAGACGGTTAGGCGTCATGGTCTGAGCAACCAAGAGGAATTGTGGATTGCCGAGTGACCAAGTCTGTGAAGGTTTGGAAATCATCTGTGAAGACTTACCACTACTGTTGGGCGAGGTATGTGTGATCTTAGCTCAAGGAGAATACAGTGATGACTATGTGTCCGGGACTGTGTGCCCCCGAGTTTAAATACTCAGCCGCTCCAACTAGATGTACAACTGTCATAGCAGTTGGAACTGGTCTACCAAATCATTGTCTTCACGAAGCCAACTGGTTCTATTGCCTCAACCCTTTCATTTCCTCATTATGTGTTGATGAACCTTATCATTACTGCTTGAAGACATTGGCTGAAGACTTTCTCTATTTCTTCAATCCTATTTCTTCACTCTGTTTGTCTTCATCCTGCTTATCCTGTGTTTACGCTTTCTGTACTCTGTGTTGTCTTTCATTTCATCATCATGACTATGTTGTTGCTCTATTATGCTTATACCTGAGTACTTATTCCACTGCAAGTAGTTCTTCGCTTAGGAATTTCCTCACCCTGAAATTCCTCAGTGAAGAATTCATTAAAATTGCCTATTCACCCCCCTCTAGTCGACATAACGCACTTTCAATTGGCATCAGAGCAAGGTACTTCCTTGTTCTGTGTGATTTTGGTTTAACCGCCTGGAGTTTTAGTTATGTCGACTGCTGGTATGATCAAGGTCTCGGCTGTGTGTCCTACCTTTGACGGGACAGACTACCCCTACTGGAAGAACAAGATGCATATGCATCTTGAGGCAATTGATAACTATCTCTGGTACGTTGTGGAAAATGGCGTTTCCTCAGTCACTCCGTCTCTGAATGCTACCGATGTGAAGAGATTCAAGCAACTCGATTCTCAAGCGAAGAATATCATATGTGGCCATCTGAGCAAAGGTCAGTACGGGAGAGTGAGTGCATTGGAAACTGCTAAGCTGATTTGGGACAGGCTGTCCAAGGTCAATGAAGGAGTCTCAACTCAACATGACTCCTGAGTTGATGTTCTTCGCAACCTCTTCAACCACTTCAAATGACTCGACAACGAAAATGTTCAACAAACCTTCGATCGCCTCACTGACATCTCAAATGAGCTTCAAGCACTTGGTACCACTGATATCACTGATCATGAGGTGGTGAAGAAATTGCTGAGATCACTTGACACCTCATTTGATATCCTCGCACTTGACACCTCATTGAAGGCCAAGGCAGCATCTGAGTCTGAAGCTGAGGATTCTGGTAGCAGCATTGGTGATCCTGAAGAATTGAGCCAGGAGGTAGCAATGCTCGTGAGGAAATTCCAGAAGTTCTCTCGCTGTGGCCGTTTTGGAAAGTCTTCAAGAAATGATGATTCCTCGTCCCGTGACTACAAGAAGAGAACTAACCACAAATGCAAGAAACCTGATCACTACATGTCTGATTGTCCTCTATGGGAAAATGAATCAAAGAAGAAGAAGTACAAAGATGATGATTCTGATGATTCAAAGAAGAAGAAGAAATCCTCAAAGTCTTCATCATCAAAATCCTCAAAGTCTTCATCATCAAAATCCTCAAAGTCTTCATCTCACAAGAAGAGCAGCTCCAAGAAGGCCCGGCAATTCATTGGCAAGGAAATGGACTCTGAAGCGGAATCTGAGGATAATGTGGAAGAGGAGGAATCTGACTCTGGTGTGGCTAGCCTAGCCCTCGCTACTGCGTAGGTCAGCAAGTCCATCTTCAACAATGAAGAAAATGACTTCTTCGACTCTACTGTCAAGGGAAACGATGACTATGCTCCCAACTATTGCTTCATGGCAAAAGGTGCCAAGTATGAACAACCCAAAGCTACTGAGTGGGTCCTCGACAGTGGATGTACAAATCACATGACTGGTGACAGAAGCTTGCTGATGGACACTAATTTGTCACTATCTCATCTGAAGCATATCACCTATGCTGACAAAGGCAAAAGCAAGGTATTGGGTCTAGGTAAGGTTGCAATCTCAAAGGATAAACACATGGACAAAGTCATGCTTGTTGAGTCCTTAGGATTCAATCTTATGTCAGTCTCAATGCTTTGTGATCTTGATATGGTTGTTGTCTTGGAAAATTTCGTTGCCTTGTGCTAATGGAATCTGACAACTCCAAAGTCTTCGAAGGCTTTAGGAAAGGAGACTTGTATATTGATGATTTCTCTGCAAGACCACAGCCTGCCACATGCCTACTCGCAAAAGCTTCAGAATGCTGGTTATGGCATCAACGACTTGGTCATGCTGGGATGAGGAACTTGCATACATTCGTGAAGAAGAAGCACGTCATTGGCATCGAGGGTGTCAAATTCCTCAAAGATCATCTTTGTGGGGCTTGTGAGGCTGGAAAGATCACCAGAGCCAAGTATCCCGCGAAGACTATCATGACCACTTCTCGTCCCTTTGAATTACTTCATATGGATCTATTTGGCCCTACTCATTATGCCACGTTCACTAGTTTATCATCATTATATGGCTTTTTCATAGTTGATGACTATTCTCGTTACACATGGGTGCATATCATCACTTACAAAAATGAAGTGCAGGAACCGAGTTCAGACGATTTTCCTCAAGGGCTTCCACTAACTTTGGTGTGAAGATCTAGCATATCAGGAGTGATAATGGAACCGAGTTCAAGAACACTGGCCTCGATGAATATCTCGATATGCTTGGTATTACTCACGAATTGTCTGCTCCTTATACTCCTCAGCAGCATGGTGTCGTGGAGCGTAAGAACAGGACTCTTGTTGAGATGGCTTGCACTATGCTTGATGAATACAAGACAGCTGAGCGCTTCTGGCTTGAAGCAATTGATACCGCGTGCCACATCATCAATAGGGTATATCTTCACAAATTCTTCAAAAATACATCATATGAACTCCTCACTGACAAGAAACCCAATGTAAGTTATTTCAAAGTCTTTGGTGCTAAATGCTAGATTAGAGATCCTCACCATCACTCTAAATTTGCACCAAAGCACATGAGGGTTTTATGCTTGGTTATGGAAAGAACTCACACACATATAGAGTCTTCAACATCAACCATCACAAGATTGTTGAAACTGTAGATGTGCAGTTCGATGAAACTAATGGCTCGCAAAGAGAGCACCTACCTCCTATGCTAGATGAAATGTCACCTAAGGAATCCGTCAAGTTCAGAGCGACTGAGGATGTCATCCCTATCGAAGAAATTGCTGAAGAAGTCATTCCTGATCGTGAAGAAAATCATGCTGGTGCTGCTAAAGAAACTGGTCCTGAAGAAATTGTTGGGCCTAAGCAAAGTCGTCAACCCGCACATCCTTGCACTACAAATGAAGTGCAAGTCGAGAAGATCATCGATGACATTCGTGCACCAGGTCCCCTCACGTGCTCAAAAGCTTCACATTTATCTAACTTTTGTGGGCATTTTGCATTTGTCTCTATCATAGAGCCCTCTAAAGTAGATGAAGCATTCATGGAATCCGAGTGGATTCAAGCCATGCAAGATGAATTGCATCAATTCAAGCTCAACAATGTGTGGGAGCTTGTCAAGCGACCAAACCCACGCAAGCACAACATCATCGGTACCAAATGGATCTACCACAACAAACAAGACGAAAATGGCCTCGTGGTGAGGAATAAGGCTCGTCTTGTAGCTCAAGGCTACACACAGGTTGAAGGAATTGATTTTGATGAAACTTTTGCACATGTTGCTAGACTTGAGGCTATTTGCATATTGCTTGCTTATGCTAACCATCATAATATCATCTTACAACAAATGGATGTGAAAAGTGCATTCCTCAATGGTAAGCTTGAGGAAGAAGTATATGTTGCTCAACCACCAGGTTTTGAGGATCCAAAATTTCCAGATCACGTCTATGGCCTCAAGCAAGCACCTCGGGTGTGGTATGACACACTGAAGGATTTCCTCATGAAGAAAGGCTTCAAACCCGGTTCACTTGACCCAACTATTTTCACCAAATCATATGATGATGAATTATTCGTGTGCCAAATATATGTTGATGATATTATCTTTGGCTGTACTAACCAACATTACGGTGATGAATTTGCCTATATGATGAGTGAAGAATATCAAATGTCCATGATGGGAGAATTGAAATTCTTCTTAGGTCTTCAGATTCGTCAACAATACAATGGCATATTCATATCTCAGGACAAAAACCTCAAGGATGTGTTGAGGAAATTCGGCATGCAAGATTGCAAAGGCGTCAAAATTCATATGCCCACAAATGACACTGATGAAAATGGTAAAGACTTCGATCAAAAGGTATACCGCTCCATGATTGGCTCTTTATTGTACCTATGTGCATCTAGGCCGAATATTATGCTTAGTGTTTGCATGTGTGCCCGATTTCAAGCTACACCGAAGGAATCACACCATAAGGCTGTGAAGCATATTCTTTGATATCCAGCTCACACACCAACACTTGGATTATGGTATCCCAAGGGCTCTTCTTTTGATATCATTGGATATTTAGACTCTGACTATGCTGGCGATCGGGTGGACCGCAAGTCAATGTCAGGCACATGTCATTTCCTTGGACAATCCTTGGTACTACCTCCGTTTCTTTTTAGTCCGCATATAAGGTTTGGTCAAAGTCAAGCATTATAGAGTTTGACTAACTTTATATTAAAAAATATAAACATTCACAATATGAAATCAATATATTCAGATGCACCATGAAACATATTTTCGTACTATATAGTTTTAGTACTGTAGATGTTCATAATTTTTTATGTAAATTTGGTCAAACTTTGTGTAGTCTGACTTTGACCAAATCTTATATGCGGAGTAAAAAGAAATGAAGGGAGTATGTTGGTCCTCGAAGAAGCAGAACTGCGTATCACTCTCCACTAAAGAGGCTGAGTACATTGCTGCTGGATCTTGCTGTGCTCAATTACTATGGATGAAGCAAACACTCAAGGACTATGGCATCAATGTGAAGAATGTGCCTCTCTACTGCGATAATGAGAGTGCTATCAAGATTGCTCACAACCTAGTTCAACACTCGAAGACAAAGCACATCCAGATTCATCATCATTTTCTTCGTGACCATGTGTTGAAGGGAGACATCTCCATCGACCACGCAAGTACTGAAGACGAGCTAGCCGATATCTTCACTAAGCCCTTGGATGAGAAGAGATTTAGCAAGTTGCGGTGTGAGCTAAATATCCTAGAATCTTCGAATGTTCTTTGAAAAGGACACACATCCTAGCACTTATGCTGACTTCATGACTTAGATGTGCAACACACGAAGTAATGTTTTTCTTCAATCAATGAAGACTAACCCTCTAAGTGTGAAGAAATTAATGAAGAAATTGATTCTCAGAACCCTACGAGAATTGTTACGCGGTGTATGAAATCAGCTTTCTTATACGGTGGGTTACGCCAGCAACCAAAGTTGAAAATCTTCAATGTGAGTTTTTCTTCATCTTTGAAATTCCTCAGTTTCTCAAATTCTTCAACTTTGCATTGTCTTCACTCTTTCCGTCGTTGTTCTTCATTTGACTATATATATATATATATATATATATATATATATATATATGAGTTTATGTCCTCTACAAAATTCACTTATTCCTAATTCTTCAAGTTGTTTTTTCTACTAAGTGAATGTGATCGGACCCTTCCCCTCTATGCTAAACTCAATCCAATCTGTTCACAAGTTCTTCATGTGAATTCTATTTGAAACTCGTTCAAATTCTTCACTGTGTCCTTGTCAGCTGAAGAAATTGCGAACGAAACTTTAAAATATTCTTATTTGAATTTTCGGCTTTTGCCGCTCAAACCATTACGCATTCCATGGTATACTTATCTGTTCACCCACGATCTCACACGTTCTCCACTTCTCAATACATGGGTGACACATGTCGCGCGAATGAGAAGGGTCAGGGGCACGTTCGTCCAAATTCTTCGGGCGAATAGTTGTTCATATCCGCTATAAATAACCCCTTCCCTTCCTCATTTCGCTTTTATGCCGCTTGAACTCACTCCCTCGCTCGAGCTTCTCAAAACCTAGCGCCGCCGCTACCTCAATCATCGCCGGTGAGGAAGAGCTTCACTGCCTCGACCTCGTCGCAATCGTACTCACGCCGACTGCGGAAATCTTCCCTCCGCCGCCGCCGTAGACGTCTTCCTCCGCCAAGTTAGGGCGTGGAAGATCTGAGCGGACGAACTTCCAAATCTACACTTCTAGTTCGTCGTGTTCTTCATCAAGGGTAATTAAAAGTTACTTTTACCGCATTTATTCTATTGATGATTTTCATCAAATCTTCAAAAGGTGTTTATTCTTCAATCTCCACACTCTAAACACCTAGCACAAATCTTCAGTTCTTGATCTGTTTCTCTAAGTGATGTTTTTCTGCATGATTCCTCAACTGTGTGAATCTCATGATCCGCACAACTCTGGAACCTAAGACAAAGAACACTTAGTGAAATTCTTCAAGACACATCGGGTCAATTTCCTCAAACTTCATCAATTTTTACAAAACCTTCTGAGAAAGCATATGACCTCTCCAAATTCTTCGCACCTATACTCTGTTCACAGGTACTCATGATAGTTGCTGAATCACTAGGTTCTCATCAACTTAACTCATTTGCAGCATTCCTCGAAGAAAAGCTGCATACATCGTGAGAGAACTCAATTGTGCAAATTCCTCAGCTGAAGAAAATGGCTGATGGTAAACGCCTCAAAAAGGAGGAAAGAAGCTTGAAGTAAACACTGCCTTTGAGATCCCTGCAGATATCTACGCAGAGTACTGCATGCCTGATGAGGCAAAACATGGCAAGGAAATGAAGAATGAGCGCAAAGTGCGCATTCAGAGGATCGAAAGGAGATGGGCTAGAGAGTGGAGGGAGTACAGATATGTTACTCCCAAATACATGAAGAAATTCGCTCTTAACCCTCCATGCTCAAGACCTCCTCTGGCACTTGGCCAGCTAGCTGATCCAACAAGCCTTAAACGTGGTGAGGATTATGCTGATGAATGGGCCAGGCGGCAAGCAAAGTTGGCCAAGTAGGCCAAAGAAGGAGTGAAGAAATTCAATGAAGATTCTGCTGTTGCCGCTGCCGCTGCTGAGGCTTCTTCAAGTAAGAAGGCTATGCCTAAGAAGCCAACCAAAAAACCAACTTCCTCAGCAATGCGCTCACGGCCAAGTTCTTCCGCAATGCCCTCACGGCCAATTTCCTTAGTGCCACCGAGGCAAATTCCTCAAGCTACCCCAGTTCCTCAAACTGCACCAATTCCTCGGGCGTCAAAACCCTCAGCTCCTCTGGCAAAGTCCTCAACACCCGTGCATCTCGCCACGTGCCAAAGGACCACAGACATATCTATTGCCTCAAGAGCTTTAGCAAGTTCTTCTGCTCACCTTTCAAGTACCGGTTCCACTCTGCTGAAGACCAAGGCCACTGCTGGACGAGGCACTAGACCAAGTCCTCACAAGAAGCAGGTGGTCTTTCAAATTCCATATGATGATGAAGCTCATGATGATGAACTTGCCGATATCATCAAGGACAGAGAGCAGCGGGCCGCTAGAGCCAAACGAAGTGATGTGCCCCTACTTTTGGATCCAAAGAAGATCCTTGATTTCATCAATCTCTGGCACCAGGATCCAAATGCTCCAATGCCAGATTTGGGCCTCACTCCTAGATAAAGTCACATTGTGACGGTGCTCATCGCTGAAGAAAAGTGGAAGTATGACCAAGCCAGGTCATTGAAGAAAACACAGTTCAAGAAGCAGTGCTACTTAAAGGACAATGTCCTCAGTCTTTCGCCTGAGCAGCTCCTTGCGCTGCAAGCTGAAATCAAGAAGCTCAGCGAAGAATTTGAAGCCTACAAGGCTGACTGGAAGGGCGCCAAGGTCCGATTCGTCAAGCTAACAAAGAAATTCACTTCAAGTGTTGCTACTCCTGTGCGCATTGAAGTCACTCTGGCTGAAGCATCTGCTCGAGACACTGAAGGAATTGCCAGCACCGCTGATGAACATCAGGCTGCTGCTGATGAAACTACAAGCACCAGGGCTGCTGAAGAAATTCCAGCCTCTAAAGAAACTGCCAGGGCAATCACTAGTGTTGCGCCTAAAGAAATTGCCAGGCCAGCTCAAGACTCTGTCATTGCGCTTGAAGAAACTGCTCAAGACAGGCCAACTGCATCAGTTGTGTCTAAAGAAATTGATCCCACTGCCACTGCTCCGCCCGCACCAACACCAAGTCCAATTCTTCCTTCTGCTCTGGAAGTGAAGAAAACCAAAGCTATGGAGCGTGCTGGTTTGAAGAAGAGGAAGGCATCCGCTGCATCAGAATCTTCGGTCCCCAAGAAGGCGAAGATTTTTACAAGTTCACTAGAGAATCCTATTAATGTTGTTCCTCTCGAAAGCGTGCCATCAAAGGAACTTGTTCCTCATGGCGAAGAATATCAGATTCCCGATGAATTTGCAGAAGAAGATCCCTCTGCTCACTTCAACTTCTCCGGTATCATCGCCAACGCCTCAGTTTACTGCTGAAGAGGCCGACGTTGAAGAAATGGAAGTGGATGAGGATGTGGACATTGGCTGAACCACTCCCATGATGAATGATGATTTTTGTGAGAGTCATCACCCCAACACTCCTCTGTTCACACCAATCAAACAAATTCCCCAGTTCCCAGCTCCAACTGAAGTTCAAATGGGATCTGAAGAAATTCAGGCCACCCCTTCCATTCCTTAAGAGATTCCAGCCACTAGTGCTTATGCTCAAGCTGCTGAAGAAACGGAGGCCCAAGCTGCTACTGAAGCAGAAGATATTCCTCAGCCTGCGGCTCCTAAAATTGAAGTCCCAGAAGTTATTCTTCAAATCACTGACACTCCTTAGCCACAGCCGAAGAATCCATTCTCCAAGACTCCAAAATTCAAGGCTGATGCCTTCTTCAATGAGCATGTATTCTTCACTGAATATAATCCATACGATTCTGCTCGTCTGAGGAGGAAATGATTCTGGACTGCTAGCCAAGCTAATTTCTATTCCTCAGTGTTGTTCAACAAAGACAAAGTCTTCGATCATGAGCATATTCCTCACTTGGATATGGAATCACTGCCTTGCTTTACGACAGTCCTCGCTGCCATTCATGATGCTGGCCCGCTCAATTTCTGCACTGACATATGCGATTGGAAGGAAGAACTCATTCTTCAGTTCTACATGACGCTGCACATTACATGCAATGCTAAAGATGTGAGTTCATGGGTGTTGGACTGGATGACAGAGAACACACACTACAAGGCACCGACAACTGAATTGCTTCGTGCCATGCCTGTCAGTCCCCCCCCCATAAGGTGCGTGTCTGATCTATTCTAAAACTGAGCTGTCAGATCATTTCATGCAAGTGCTGATGAAGCCACTGAAGCCTGGACAAGCCTCAAGGACCAAATTCCTTGTTAAGGAATTGCAATATGTGCCGAGGATAGTGTATCACATTCTGACGAAGACATTGAGTCCAATCAAGGGCCACGACTCGAATGATGAAGAAGTCGTTGGCATCATGAAGAATCTGTTGTTCAATATCATGCACGGTATTCCTGTGAATTATCATGATTTCTTCATGAGGACTCTGGAAAATGTTGCAATGTCCCTGTTTGAGTTGAAGCCTTACGCTCCCTGGATTATGAGATTCCTCAGACCAAGGTCTTCACTCAACTACAAAGCTGATACACTCAACCATGACAGCTTCTTGCCCCCAATTGAAGTCCTCAAACCGACATTTTCCTCAACTGATGAAATGGGCAATGCCACTGCTGTCATTGATGAGGGCATTCGACCATTGGATGGACAGTTCCGCAAAGCTGCTTCATACTCCACCAATGATGATTCTGCTACTCATGATTCTGCCGCAAATGCTTCAAAGCAAAGTCCTTAGGCAACAGCTCCAAGGGTGATGACTAATCGTGAGCTTCTCCTCAGTCTTCATCAAAAGGTGGATCGCAATCACAAATGGGTGAAATGCCAGTTTGGTTCCGTTCTTCACAATATGACTGCCACTTATAATTCAGTGAAGAAGAACCACTACTACCTCAACGAAATGTTTGATCGCACCTGGCCATATTGTCTCACCTTTACGGTGATGAGGATCTCAAGCAGATGGGTTTCAAGCAGGACTTCGGCTGGGCTAAGTCTCCACCGAAGAAATTCAAGAAGGTTAAAGTTCCTCTTTTGGTGCCCAGTTCATACTCCTCGTCCTGTGATACTGATGAAATGAAGATCTGGACGACACTGCCGCATGCCCTACTCCAACAGACGACCCCAACAACGCTGGCGCTCCTCCATCGACTTCGTGAAGAAATTGTTCAGGGGTGTTAGTCCTCACTTTTCGTCCCTTTGGTTATTTGATGACCAAGGGGGAGAAATTTGAGTTAGTCTTCAAGCGGGTCTATATATATGGGCGTTTTTTTGTTAAGTTGCAACTCTCGCTCTTCTGAAGCTTTTGTTGATCGAGTTGTAAACTTAAGTCCGATGGTGACCTGATACTTCTGCTCTGTTTTTCTGCATGCTATTTCCTCATTAATCCTATACACGCATGCTGAATTACATCAGTCACCATATTTCATCATGCATTTCAAATTCTTCATTCTATACGTTAAATGCGTGTATGACTTACAAGATATAGGGGGAGTTCTCCATGATCCTACTCTTCAAATGTGCATTGCTTCAAAAGAAAATACCTCGCTATGCACATCTTCAGGGGGAGTTCTTCTATATCTTGCAATCAAATTCCTCAATATTGAGTACTTTCAATTCATATGTCTATCCCCATTAAAAACTGAACCTATATTGTCATCAATCACCAAAAAGGGGGAGATTGTAAGTGCATCTAGTGCCCCTTAGTGATTTTGGTGTATTGAAGACTTATAGGTTAAGGGACTAATATGTTTGTGAGTGTACATAGGCTCTATAAGTCAATGAGGAGTTTGATATTTATAGTGAAAGTCGACCCCTAAAAATGAATGTCTTCGGCTGAAGACTTTGAAAGTGAAGAAATTGGTGTGACCTTGAAGACTTCGATATTCATCCGAGGAATATGGAGCGTGAAGACTTTTGTTTTCATAGTTTCATTTTCTTCTTCTTGAGTCATAGGAAACACCGTACTTTTAAAGGGGGTCGAGGTAATACTAAGGAAATAGATTTCCAAGTGATGCTTGTCGGTGTCAAAACCGGCGGATCTCGGGTAGGGCGTCCCGATCTGTGCGTCAAGGCTGATGGTAACAGGAAGCAAGGGCACAGATGTTTAACCAGGTTCGGGCCCTCTCGATGGAGGTAAAACCCTACTTCCTGCTTGATTAATATTGATGATATGGGTAGTACAAGAGTAGATCTACCACGAGATCGTAGAGGCTAAACCCTAGAAGCTAGCCTATGATGGTATGATTGTAATTGTGATCGGCCTTCTAAGGACCAACCTCTCCGATTTATATAGACACCGGAAAGGGCTAGGGTTTACATGGAGTCGGTTACAAGAAAGGAAACACAATATCCGGATCGCCAAGCTTGCCTTCCACGCTAAGGAGAGTCCCATCCGGACACGGGCCGAAGTCTTGAGTCTTGTATCTTCACGCTTCAATAGTCCGGACGTTGTACACAGTCCGGCTGTCCGGATACCCCCTAATCCAGGACTCCCTCAGTAGCCCCTGAACCAGGCTTCAATGACGATGAGTCCGGCGCGCAGTATTGTCTTCGGCATTGCAAGGCGGGTTCCATCTCCGAATACTCCAAAGTACCTGTTACGATGAATATTGTCCGGCCTCCAATCAATGTTGTGCTCCTCGGCTTTAGTGTTTCAATAATGACCACCTCCACGTGTCGAGCGAATGCGAGGAGCCGAGGCATTTTTGCATTTGACACCCTCGATCCTCCGGGCTGACCGCCTATTTGAAGGGACGGGGATTCTCAGATCCAAACCTCACTCACTCTCCCCGAGCGAGCATCCCATAGAGCGCTCCGCGAAAAACCATTCCAACATGGCCGGCCGTCGCAGCTCTTCTGCTTGCCCTCCTCGCTCTAAGTCGGGGGATTGGGGAGAGTGTTCAGTTCCTCATAGCCGTTTGATAAAGCTACAAACCCAAGGGTTTCTCCCACCGGCGTTCATGGTCCCCGTCCGAGCCGGAATAGCTACTAATAATGGAGGGGAACAAGCGGAGGGATCCCAAAACCCATCTCCAGAGGAGCGCGTATGCCTCATCCAGCATCTGCTAAGGGGCGTCGGGTTTCCTATCCACCCGTTTCTTCGCGGGCTCCTGGAGTTCTACGGCCTCCAGTTGCACGACCTCACCCCTGCCTCCATTCTGCACATAGCGGGGTACGTCGCACTTTGCGAGCTGTTTTTAGGCTGCAAACCTCACTTCGGTTTATGGAGGAAGCTATTCTGCCTTGTTCCCCGCGCCCAGGGAGAATCCCTATGCCAAGTGGGCGGGGCCGAAGTATGGCGTATTGCCGAGACCGGATACCTGTCTGGCACTCCCGAGAAGGACCAGAAAACTGGCCTTCAGAATGGTTCTACATTGATGATGTTCCCCTTCCGGATCCAGTCCGGACAGGTCTCCCCGAGTTCAGTAACACCCCGCCGAAGGCACACCTAAGATGGGGCCCCCGGGGCCCTCAAGAAGAGGATACGAGGGAAATACACTTCCTGATGAACAGGATAAAGTTACTGGCCAAATCCGGACTAACGATAGTCGAGGTCATGGCGATATGCATAAGGCGGGGAGTGCAACCGCTTCAATATCGGGGGAAGCCCATGTGGCACTTCAATGGGGAAGATGACGCCACCCGCTGCGGTCATAAGGGTCCGGACTCCGCCAACGCGTTGGCAAGGATATTTTCTGATTTATACAAAGGAGAAGAGGAGGAATTCCTTCGCATTAAAACACGGGACGGATTCTCCATGTACAACCCCCAGAGTGGGTAAGTTGCCACTCTTTTCCCTGCTTCACTTACTTTAGCGTCCTTCTGCTAAGATTACTTGCATCAATGCTTCCGAGCAGGAACTGAGGAGGGCCGTAGAAGGAATCTTCAGCCCCTCCCCGCAACCAGACGACCCCAGAAGGGCCCTAGATCCGGGACTCAAAGAAGATCCGAATATCACTGTGGAGCTTGTCAACGGGGTATTTTATCAAGCGAGATGGGATGGCGCCTTAGTGGCCATTACGCCGACTATCCTGGACTGCTCCCTGCATCGCGTGTAAGCCGAACTAAAAACCCTATCCTCCGAAGAGGACTCCCCTCAGGTATTATGATTTACCCTCGAGGCGTAGTACTATTTGCAGAGACGACGGTCGCGAGGGGCCGAGCCCCTTGGGACTCATCAACCACGGGCGTCCGGATCGGGCAGGCTCAAGAGGAAGGCGGTGAGGGTTGACGCACCGCCGCAGAGGTAAAGTAATAACCTGTCCTGCGATTATAGAATTTGAAATATGACAGCGCCCTTTGTGTCTGGCAGGAAGAGGAACAACTGGACTATATCCGGGGATCCCGCCAATCACGCCTCCACCAGCCGGGTTCCAGAACCGGCTTCGAGGGCGGAGGCGGACACGGGGCCAGTACCGCATAGTTCCCCGACGGAGGATGCAGATATGTGTTCGGCCACGAACTCCGAAGTGGAGAGCGCCATGAATCACCGGCGCCGGAGGGACGTGCTTTGAAACAACATCTTTTTCGAAGAGGCTTTTAATGCCTTCAGTTCGGCGGACGCATACGTCCGAGCTGCTCGAGGCGGGCTTGCCCAAGCGACGAACCAGTATACCAAAGATATACGGGTAAGAAATTTTCGATAAGTATGTATAGAAGTAGCCCCTGAGACTTGGAATAGTTGGGACAACTGTTTGAAGGATCAATATATGCATAGGTCCTTGTGGACAAGAATGAACAATTGGCTCGGGAGCTGGAGGCATGTAAGGCCCAGCTGATGGACGCGGTTGCTCAGTTAGAGGAATCCTAGAAGCTCCCCTTTGGTAGTATTTGTCTCAACTGTATGCAGATGTACCAGTTAGTAAATGGCTGGTGTGATTAGTCTAACAGAAAATTCTGCAGACAATCCCGGGGTGAATCCGGAGGGCGTAACGGATGACGACTCGCATCTCAAAAGGCAGCTAAAGGCTGGCGAGCGCATCCTTACACAAGTGACGCAAGAGAAGAACAAGCTACAAGATGCCAATATTCGGCTGGACATGGAATTAAAGGACGTCCGTGCTCAACTGGCGGACTCCGTGAAGGAGAACAAAAGGCTTCAGCGCGGCATTTATGGTAAGTGCTCGAACGAACTGTATGATAGTTCGGCAAGGAAGTATGTTGAAAGGATTTATCTTGCACGAATGTTAACGGGTCGCCCTAAAGAGGAGATGCCCGCATCTGCAAGTGATTTGCTGCAAGAACTTTCGCAGTTGCACGAGCGCACTCGGCGGGTGATGCACGGCGTTGCTCAGGCCTTGTGGCCATCAAGCCTCCTGCCGAATGGCATGGGGGAGCTTACGGACCTGCTTCAAGGAGCCCGGCGGCGCTTCCGTCTGTGGAAGATATCAGCCTACCGGCAAGGTGCGAGAGAAGCCTGGGCGATGGTGAAGACGCGCTACACCAAGCTGGACCCGAACCATATGGCCGAAGTAGGACCGGCGGGGCCCGATGGGCAAGAAATTCCCGTGAGTCTGGTATATGACCAGGTAGCGTTAGCCGCTAAGTATTCTCAACAGGATGGTAGGCTAGATAGCCTGTTAGATGGTATAGAGGAGGGATATAGTCAGTCCTAGTGACTGTGTAATTTAATTGGCATAAGTAGCCCCTAGCCGGATTAAAATCATTTGTCATGGCGGACCTTTTCGCTTCAGCCCCCGGATCCTACAGTCCGGGGTGTGTCCGAATACCCGCTCAGTTATACAAAAACCGGGGTATGCGTGGAGACCATGCGTAGGGGTCATAAGTGCTTGAACAGACAAGTACCCAACTAGTTATGTTATATTACATGGATAGCAAGAAACATCTTCCAGGGAGAATAGTTCCATTAGGGGTTCCTTTCCCTGGGTATGCATGTGTCGATGCACATGTCCGGACTGCGAATGATGGCGCAGGATACATCTGGTTTTTTTTGTTGTAACCAACGAATACATCCTTTGTTCACCGATCGAATATTCTCTTAAGGAAACTAGCTTTCGGCTTCACCCAGTGTGAGGTACACATCCGGCTGAACCGGTAGTAACAATCGCAAAGGTGCTCCCCTTATGCCCTAGCCGAAATAACGGGAACGTAGGGCATAAACACAAGAGCCAGGCAACCAAGCTTGGCCACATCTTAAGTCACATCGATGCATATAATGGTGAAGAAAAGGCACATATGGGAAAAGAACGCATATGCGATGGGAAAAAAGCCATTTAAAGTAATTATGTCTAGCTTCTGAATAGGAAGCCCCCAGGTATAGCTTACACACATAGTATGGCCGGAGTGATCTGGGAGTCCGCACTGTATTAAATACTTTGTGTGAAGAGAAAAAAGGGTAGAGAATGGAGAGAAAAGGGGTGGAGCATAATTAAAAAGGAGGAGTAAGGAGACGAACACTAAGTTCGGTGTTAGGCGTAGAATCTCCGAAGTCTGGCAGCGTTCCATGGGCTCGGCTCGAGTCTATTATCAGATGCATTATGTAAATGGTATGCTCCTCCGGTGAGAACTTTGTCAACGACGAAGGGACCTTCCCAGTTGGGTTTGAGTTTGTCCTTCTTCTTCTCCGGTAGGCGTAGAATGAGCTCGCCAATATTGTAAGTTTTGGCCCGCACTTCTCTGCTTTGATATCGTCGAGCCTGCTGTTGATAGCATGCGGAACAGGCTTTTGCGACATCGCACTCCTCCTCCAGGGCATCCAAGTTATCCTGCCGATCTAACTCGGCTTCCTTCTCTTCGTACATGCGTACGCGTGGTGAATAATGTATTATGTTGCAGGGTAGTACTGCTTCCGCACCGTACACCATAAAAAATGGTGTATATCCGGTGGTGCGATTTGGTGTGGTCCGCAGCCCCTAGAGTACAGAGTCGAGCTCCTCTACCCAGTGCATATCCAATTTTGTTAAAGATCGCACTAGTCTGGGTTTGATGCCGCTCATGATGAGACCGTTTGCCCGTTCGACCTGGCCGTTTGTTTGGGGGTGGTAGACAGAAGCGTAGTCGAGCTTAATGCCCATTTTGCCGCACCATGTTTTCACTTCATCGGCTGTGAAATTTGAGCCATTATCAGTGATGATGCTGTGGGGGACACCGTATCGGTGTACGACCCCGGATATGAAGTCTATCACAGGTCCAGATTCGGCCGTTTTAACTGGTTTGGCTTCTATCCATTTGGTGAACTTGTCCACCATGACCAATAAGTATTTTTTCTTATGGCATCCCCCTTTAAGGGGTCCGACCATATCCAGCCCCCAGACCACGAAGGGCCATGTTATGGGGATTGTTTGGACAGCGGTAGGGGGCATATGACTCTGATTGGCGAAGAGCTGGCAACCGACGCAATGTTGGACAAGGTCCTGTGCGTCTTCTCGGGCCGTCGGCCAATAGAAGCCTGTACGGAAGGCCTTGCTGACTAGCGCTCGAGCCGCGGCATGGTGTCCTCCTAGTCCGACATGGATTTCAGCCAAGAGTTGCCGCCCTTCCTCTTCGGAGATGCACCTTTGGAGCACTCTGGTCGCGCTTTTCTTATAGAGTTCCCCTTCGTGGACCTTGTAAGCTTTAGAACGCCGGACTATGCAGCGTGCTTCGTTTTGGTCTTCGGGGAGTTCCTGCCTATTTAGGTAGGCCATGAAAGGCTCAGTCCACGGGGCAATTACGGCCATGATTTCGTGGGCCGAAGATGTTATTTCGGTGGAGAGCCTATGATTGTGTCGGATGGTTCGGAATCTAGGGGTGTGTTTGGATCCTTACTGGTGTTGCCGGACTCCGCTTCCCATACTACGGACGGCTTGAACAACCTTTCCAGGAATATGTTAGGTCGGACAGGGTCGCATTTGGCGCCGATGCGGGCGAGGACGTCCGCCACTTGATTGTTTTCTTGAGCCACATGGTGGAATTCGAGCCCCTCGAATCGAGCTGACATTTTGAGGACGACATTACGGTAGGCCGCCATTTTCGGATCCTTGGCATCAAAGTCTCCATTTATTTGTGATATTGTGAGGTTTGAATCCCCGCGCACTTCTAGGCGTTGGATGCCCATAGAGACTGCCATCCGAAGACCGTGCAACAGCGCCTCGTATTCGGCTGCATTGGTAGAGTTTGTGTATAATATTTGAAGGACATACTGGACCGTGTCTTCGGTGGGAGACATCATGACTACCCCTGCTCCCAATCCGGCCAGCATTTTGGAGCTGTCG
The DNA here is from genome assembly GCF_018294505.1 of Triticum aestivum. NCBI lineage: Eukaryota > Viridiplantae > Streptophyta > Magnoliopsida > Poales > Poaceae > Triticum > Triticum aestivum. Next base: position 304,789,848 of record NC_057804.1, on the reverse strand, counting down.
AAGTGCATGATCTAGTTGGAGTACGCGCCATACTCTTTAGGGAGTTCGGCTTCTGTCCATTCGGCGACAAAGTCAGCCAGTACTTGCGACTTAATGGCTCGCCGTGTTTTGTATATTATGTCGAACGTCAGGAGCTCGATAGCCCATTTAGCAATCTGACCCGTAGCGTCGCGGTTATTAATTATGTCATTGACTTGTACTTTGGAGGCCACTGTAATCGAACACTCTTGAAAGTAGTGTCGCAGCTTCCGGGATGCCATGAAGACCGCGTATGCTATTTTTTGATAGTGTGGGTATCGGGATTTGCATGGGGTGGGGACCGTGGATACGTAATAAACCGGCTTTTGAAGCGGGAATTTGTATCCGTCCACCTCTTGCTCGACAACGAGCACTGCGCTTACCACTTGATGTGTTGCAGCTATGTATAATAGCATAGGTTCGCCGATATTTGGCGCTGTTAGGACTGGATTACTGACCAATAAGGTCTTTATTTCATCTAGTCTGGCCGCGGCTGCATCCGTCCACACGAAGTGTTCGGTGCGCCGAAGGAGGCGGTAAAGAGGCAATGCCTTTTCTCCTAACCTGGATATAAAGCGGCTCAAAGCGGCCACGCATCCAGCTAGTTTCTGGATGTGCTTGAGGTTTGTTGGTATAGCCAACTGCGACAGAGCTCAGATTTTTGCCGGATTCGCTTCAATTCCTCTATTAGAAACAATGAAGCCTATCAGCTTCCCCGAAGGGACGCCGAAAACGCATTTTTCCGGATTCAACTTGATGTCGTATGTCCGGAGGTTATCGAATGTAAGCCTCAAGTCATCTATTAGGGTTTCAACGTGTCTTGTTTTTATGACCACGTCATCCACATATGCTTCTACTGTTTTGCCAATTTGTTTTTCCAGGCATGTTTGAATCCACGTTGATAAGTTGCGCCGGCATTCTTAAGCCCGAAAGGCATAGTGTTGAAGAAAAAAGGGCCATATGGCGTTATGAAGGCTGTTGCAGCTTGGTCGGACTCTGCCATCTTTATTTGATGGTATCCAGAGTATGCGTCGAGAAAACACAGCGAGTCGTGTCCAGCTGTGGCATCGATGATTTGATCAATGAGAGGGAGGGGAAAGGGATCCTTGGCACAAGCCTTGTTGAGGTCTTTAAAGTCGACGCATAGGCGCCAGGATTTGTCCTTCTTTGGTACCATCACCAAATTTGCCAGCCAATCCGGATGTTTAATATCTCTGATGAATCCGGCCTCGAGTAGCTTGGCTAGCTCTTCCCCCATTGCTTGTCGTTTGGGCTCTGAGAATCACCTTATGGTCTGTTTGACAGGTTTGTATCCCTTTAGTATGTTAAGGCTATGCTCGGCCAATCCACGTGGGATGCCCGGCATGTCCGATGGGTGCCAGGCGAAAATATCCCAATTCTCGCGTAAAAAGTCCCGTAGTGCAGCGTCTATTGCGGGGCTCAACTGTGTCCCGATGGATGCTGTCTTCATGGGGTCCGTTGGATGGACTTGGAATTTGACTATTTCGTCTGCGAGTTAAAATGAGGTGGACTTGGGTCACTTGTCGAGTATCTTGTTGTCCCTGTCCACGGTGGCCCGTAGCGTTGTTAATTCTTCGGCTGCTAGGGCTTCGGATAATGCTTCCAGGGCCAGTGCTGCGGTTTTATTTTCAGCGCGGAGTGCGATGTTCGGATCACTGGCTAGAGTGATGATTCCATTGGGCCCGGGCATTTTAAGCTTCATGTACCCGTAATGGGGTATGGCTTGAAAGCTTGTGAACGTGTCCCATCCCAAAAGGGTGTGGTATCCGTTGCTAAAAGGGGCCACTTGGAATGTGATTTTTTTGGACCTGTAATTTTCCGGAGTGCCGAACACCACATCGAGTGTGATTTTTCCCACACACCATGCTTCCTGACTGGGGATGATTCCCCTGAAGGTGGTGTCGCTTTGCTCAATGCGGCTTTTATCAATTTCCATTTTGTTGAGTGTTTCTTCATAGATCAAGTTCAATCCACTTCCGCCATCCATGAGTACCTTAGTGAGCCGGAAGCCGTCCACGATTGGGCTAAGGACTAGGGCGTCCGGTGCCCGAATAGTCTGGAATCGAGGCTCATCACTGGCATTGAAAGTTCTAGCAGCGTCGTTCCAGGGGTTTGTCTTTGCCACCTAGCAAATTTTGGCGGAGCTTCGATGAGCTCGCTTGCGCCTATTGTTCGAGGCGAAAGTCTCGAAGATAGTCAATACCGCATTGTGTTCGTTAGCGGGATGTTGTTCTGCTTTATGGCTTGCGAGAAGATCCTCGCCACTTTTTGCAACCTACCGGAGTATCCAACATGCTCTAAGGCTATGAGTTGGTGTTGTGTCCGGAGTGCTGTGGAGTTTACATGGTCCATTGAGCCATTCTTCCAATACGGTTCCCTGCCCTGGGGTGTACTTTGGTCCCTTGGGGACATGATTGGCCGGCTTACGGGAGTTCACCCGTTTAGTTCGGACAAAGGTCTTGGTGAGAGCCGTACTGTCCCAAAATTCAGTTTGGGTTTTCCAGGCGCTTTCCATCGCAAAGTACTTCTGTACTATGATTGCCAAATCCGCGACGCATACTATGTCACGGAGGCTTATAGCATTGAGGAGTCCTTTGTCCGTGCAGTTTTGCCAGAAGAGTAAGACTATATTCTCCTCCCGGCAGTCCTTGACCTTGTTAAGCGCAAGGAGGAATCTGGCCCAGTAGTGATGTACAGTCTGCTGGGGCTCTTGCCGGATGCGGGAGAGGCGGTTTATGTCCTTGTAGGTGTTGTTAGCTGAATCCGGATTCTGATCCGATCTAACACCCAGGGGCGCGGTAAGCTCCGAGACCAACAACTCGGGATTCGGGGTATCGCCCCATTTCTTCGGCCCAATGCCTGATTCTATGTTCGGGACCTGGGTCATGTCTCCCTCTGAGCAGGTTTTCGGCTGAACGAGTTCGGTGATCCGGACATGATTCATCCTTAAAGTCGAGGGACGGTCCGTGTGAGGCTCCTCCACTATCCCTATCTCATGGGTGGCCGGCGGGGATCTAATGTCCCTCTGATCGGGTTTGAGCCCGATCCGGTCGTAGTCTGTAGCGACTCCCAGAGCGGCGATGCGATCCAAGAGCTCATTGAGGGAGGAGAGCTCCATTGGATCCATCTGTTCGGCGAGTTCCGAACTAAGGCGAAGGTTGTGATTGATGACCCGAGAGGCCCTCGTCGGCGCTACTGCCGATGGGGCGGCCATGATAAAGTAGCCAAGTCGGAGAGTTTGGCCTATAGCCAGAGCTCCTTCCGAGGTGATGTCGTCCTTGATGACGAGACGAGCCATCGAGCCTTGCTGCGACGACACAGAGGAACTCTCAATGAAAGCACCAATGTCGGTGTCAAAACCGGCAGATCTCGGGTAGGGGGTCCCGATCTGTGCGTCAAGGCTGATGGTAACAGGAAGCAAGGGACACAGATGTTTACCCAAGTTCGGGCCCTCTCGATGGAGGTAAAACCCTACTTCCTGCTTGATTAATATTGATGATATGGGTAGTACAAGAGTAGATCTACCACGAGATCATAGAGGCTAAACCCTAGAAGCTAGCCTATGATGGTATGATTGTAATTGTGATCGGCCTTCTAAGGACCAACCTCTCTGGTTTATATAGACATTGGAGAGGGCTAGGGTTTACATGGAGTCGGTTACAAGAAAGGAAACACAATATCCGGATCGCCGAGCTTGCCTTCCACGCCAAGGAGAGTCCCATACAGACACGGGCCGAAGTCTTGAGTCTTGTATCTTCACGCTTCAATAGTCCGGAAGTTGTACACAGTCCGGCTGTCCGGATACCCCCTAATCCAGGACTCCCTCAATGCTCATCTCAAAATCCTACACCTACCCAATCCTTCGAGTGAAGCCATTGGAAATCTCATTTCAGTTCAGTCAATTTCTTCAGTGACAGAGACGAAGATCTTCTGGTCTTTGAGGAATTTGTTCTGACTGAGGAGTTAGGAATTCGCCAGTGCGGATTGCCTACCCAGTGAGGAACATGATAGCCCTGAGGAATTCGAACCTCAAAATATCCGACCGTTGCTGAGCCACGTGCTAGCCGTTCCAAAATATCCTACCACCTAACGGTCATATCTGCCAAGGGCATTTATGTCTTATCATGTCGGGCTGCTCCGTAGGCTATAAATAGCCGCCCCCTACAACCACTAGCTGGTTGGCTGCTCCGAGAGAAACTGACACTTGTCATTTGAGAGCATGCCATCCTCCGAGGACTTTGAGCAAAAATCATCAAGTGAGGAAAACCCAAATCCCAAACCCAAACCTACAAACCCTAACGTGATTGAGCATCACTGAAGAGATTGTTCCTGTGTGGAACCGACGCTTGCTACCTTTGAGGACTGTGTATCCTCCAGACGGTTAGGCGTCATGGTCTGAGCATCCAAGAGGAATTGTGGATTGCCGAGTGACCAAGTCTATGAAGGTTTGGAAGCCACCTGTGAAGACTTACCACTACTGTTGGGCGAGGTCTGTGTGATCTTAGGTTAAGGAGAATACAGTGAGGACTGTGTGTCCCCGAATTTAAGTACTCAGCCGCTCCAACCAGACATACAACTGTCATAGTAGTTGGAACTGCTCTACCAAATCATTATCTTCACCAAGCCAACTGGTTCTATTTCCTCAATCCTTTCATTTCCTCATTATGTGTTGATGAACCTGATCATTACTGCTTGAAGACATTGACTGAAGACTTTCTCTATTTCTTCAATCCTATTTCTTCAGTCTGTTTGTCTTCATCCTGCTTATCATGTGTTTACGCTTTCTGTACTCTGTGTTGTCTTTCATTTCATCATCATGACTATGCTGTTGCTCTTTTATGCTTATACATGAGTACTTATTCCGCTGCAAGTAGTTCTTCGCTTAGGAATTTCTTCACCCTGAAATTCCTCAGTGAAGAATTCATAAAAATCGCCTATTCACCCCCCTCTAGTCGACGTAACGCACTTTCATGGAGGAGTGCTTTCATCCATGATACTACACTCATGCAACACAGAGTCAAGGCCAGATATAAGGAGGAGCTGCTCAAATGGATTTCCTTTCTACCTCCATGAGGTTTTGTATACTAGCTACTTAGTTTCTTTGTCCTTTTTTTCTTTTCTGATTACCCCTTGTAATCCATGTACATTGTATACTTTTCTTTATGAATAAAAGTTGAATGCTGTGGGGGGTTTTCCCTACAGTCACCAGTAAAAAAACAGGGCGACAACGTGCGAGAGCACGGGTTTTGGTTGATGCACCCCGTGGTCACCACGTGAGCTGGAGCAAGCGTCGCGTTCTGGCTGAACCGACCATGTCCAGTGCATTTACCTTAGTTCCCTGAGCTAAACGAAGGAACATGTTGGTTCAGGGGCAAAGAAGAGAAAAATAGGAGGGGCCAAAACATTGTGGCAGCAACCGGCTTGTGCTGCACAGAGGGGACACAAATTTGGCAATGAAGGAACTGATTTGTCTGGTGATGACCATACACTAAGGTGATGCTTATCATCAAGATTCAGCTTAATAGGAGGGGTTTACATGGGGCTTGCTGTAGAATGTGTCAAAATGGCTAGAATTGGGAATTATGAAGGTGCACTCACATGAAGAGGCAAGTTGAGCCGAAATTGGGCATGGCTCAATAATTTGAAGGTATTAAGATGCTCCAAAATTTTCATGCCATTTGGATGAACCAAAATAGCACTTGCTTCACAAAGCATCTCTCTAGAAAGAATTTTGGAAAAATTGCACAGGGCAAATGGAGTAATAGATTGAGCCAAAACTTGGGGGAGGGAGTTGATATGGATAGGAGAATGTCCTAGAAAATTTGAAGCTCAAATGAAGCAATATAAAATATGGTTGCTTCACAAACTGAAAATCTGACCAGAAACCAAGATTTGGAGCTGGGATCACATAGAAAGGTTACATGACGTCAAAATTGGTGGAGTGTGATGATTTGATCATATGAAGGACCTTGCAAAATTTCAACTCATTTGGATATGCCTAGCTAGTGCTTCCTTCACAATGTCTTCCCTCAGTGAGGAACTTTGAAAAATTGCTCAGGAATATTTACTAAGTAAATGAAGTTGAATTTTGGCACAAGGCAATGATATGGACAGGAAACGATGTTCAAAAAGTTTGGGCTCAATTGGGCAAAGATAAATAGCACTTGCTTTGTAAAGCATCATTTAGGGCAGAATAGGAAAAGAATTATTGGAGGATGATTTTTAAACATGGAAATGAAAAGTTTTGCCATATTTGTGCAAGATAGGACCCAAACAATTTATGAGAATTATTTGGGAATTTTTGTAGTGATAGAAAGATGGGTTGCTTCACAACCTAGGGCAAACAGGATAATTCCTTTATCAGAAAAAGAATATTCCCAATAAAAGAATATTGGGATTTGGGCTAGGATCAAAATGACATGATCTAGGGATGATAATAAGGATGACAAGACACTATAAAACCTAGGAAGACATGATCTTCCCAACTTTTGGAACCACATAACAACAAAAAAAGAAATCAAATCAATAAATCCAAGAAAATCAAAGGAAAAAAAGAAAAGGGCAAAATCCGTGGTGTTACACAACACGACAGAGATCACACATGCAGTTTTTACCCAGGTTCGGGCTATCGCGAGGCGTAAAACCCTACTCCTGCTTTGGTGGATTAATGGTGGATAATTGTGGAAAATGCAACGTTCTTGCCCGGTAGGGTTGCCTCGGGATGAGAGCAGCTATGCGTGTATGAATGTGCGAGGGTCCGAATCCTTTCTACGTTTGCCATAGGCCTCCTTTTATAGATCAAGGGGTCACCACAGTGGCAAATTTGTCTTTACGTACTGATTAGATAACAAACAATGCTATCTACCTAACTCTGCAGGCGGACAGAACGCATTAAATGCATCGTTGAGTGTCACATCATAGTGTGCCCGACAAACCTTGGCGGGCTGTTTTGCCAGCTCTGCGCCTTCTTGCTTGGCACGTCTCTGGATGAGTGTTATATGGAGGTATCTTCCGTGGGATGTGGCTACCATGTTGTACGAAGCAACCACTTAGTCATTTAGGAGCTTGACACCGCACTGATCGATGACTTGCGTCACTGTGAGTTGGTGTGGTGGAGTGGCTTGCCTCTGCGGATCCCGGTAGGCTTGTCGAGACGATCTGGGGGCTTGCTTATGGGGCAACCTCGTCCTCACCAGGCCCGCCTGTCCGACAAGGGAGGTTTTTCCCATAGTGACTTCTTGCCTTTTCTTGCTTGACTTGGTCTTCTAGACCAGCTCTCTGAATCTTCAAAGAGCTGATCCCTTCATGCTTGATCTGATCTTGGTGTTGTAATCTTGTTCTTAGGCCTATGCGCAGTCTGGGCAACACACCCAGGGTTTGTTGCACCGACACTTATTGTGTCAGCACTGCTTCGAAAGTAGTGTTAGGTGTGAAGGCAGCTTGGGAACTGGCAAGTTGCGGAGCAAACGAACGAGTAACTTGTTGAGATGCCGGTACAATTGAAGCGGATGCTACAGCTGGTGGAGTAGGTGATACTGTGTTTGTAGATTTAGCCACTGGTCTTGGACCTTGTACTGCACTATAAGTACTAGCAGAATTTCGAGGGCAGATCCTTTTTCGTTGCACCCGACGAGTAACACCGTTCCCTACTATATTCTTTTCCTTGATCTTTTTTTACTTTGCCATGTCCAGTTGTACCCACAACACAAAAGAATAAAATCACTCTGCAGAACTCATTGATGCATGATACAGACAAGCAATACTTTGATGTAAGACAACCGTATGAGGATGGAATATGTAAGAAAAATAGGACGGCATGACATATTCACAGCTACGATGTGTAAACTAAGCAGAAGGATTTTCAAGAAAATAGAAGTAATGCAAGCTAGACACCATATGAATGATGAAACCAATATCACTCTACCAAGTTAAAAGTGTCTTGTCATAAGCCGCATTTCAAAAAATTAAAAGTAGTGCAACCTATAAATCAATGCAACATGCAACCACTATCAAACTGCCATGTTAAAAGCCTCCAATCATGAGTGACTAATGCGGGATACACAACAACAGTACTTTGATGTAAGAACATGGTATGATAGATAGATGCAGCGTATTCTAGACATAGCAAGGCATGTCATATTGTGGCACCCCGGCTCAGAGCAACTAGTTTACCTTGCATTGCCAGCCCAGAGATCAAGTCTTCTGGCAACACACAACAACTTTGATACTAGCAGAAACATGGGTTTGATATTACATCAAGAAGCGAGGCCAAGTGGCACACACAGTGCATCTGAGCAACATGTACATTATTTAATGAACATGAAGGGGCCTCGATCACGATAACTACGTGGCAGCGGAACGACGGCAAAGCGGAACTCCATAGCATAGGGACACCGATGTGGACACGATCTAGACTCAGGAAGCACTCCGATCCGGTAAGACTTTCCTGTACTCTGGCATGATACACTAGGTCAGTACATTAAATGTACTTGCAAGCTCACAACAAGCATAAGCATAATGGCAAACAATATCATGACTATTAATCAACTTAAATGCATTGCAATAACATACTACTGATGCAGTGAAACAAACTTGTGCACCGAGTCCCTCGGACTCTCTTACCAAACAGGTTACCTCGTAATCAACATCATCAAACGGTGATCGCTTCCGGATGACAAACGACCCAACACTTTGGTTCCCACAATATCGACCATCTTCATGGTCTCACAAACCTCATCACATAATCAGTGCCAAGCATAAAAATTTAGTGTGCAAGATTACTTAATCATGTTGACACATGGTGTGACTTACTCACGAACTATGTCCGTAACTGAAGACGTGACTATCGATAGATTTAATAAACACTCTGCAGAGGTTGGCACATTGTACCCACATCATGGAACCCATGGCCTCGCACTCCCAGTTAGGTGGACCAATGGCATTCCGACAAAACCCTCCCATTGCCATGACACACTCCTGACCACTCCGACCAACTCCCCTCTGGGCTAAGTCATGGGTGGCCCCGTGTCTGCCAAAGATATCAATGACCACCGTCGTGGAAAAACACAAATTGTCGCAAACGGGGACAAGGTACCATATCAACAAACGGGCACACAAGGTTATGTCTGCTTACCGGGCTAGGGTACCACACACCCATAACCTTCCTTCGTTGGAGGTATCGACCAGAGGCATGACAACAGACCGAATAAAGGCCTTCCCGTAAAGGAAAATGTGGTTGCACTAGGAAAAACTCAATTCAGTGGCACCTTGAGTCGATCAACATTATGTTCAAGTTGAATTAACATCAGGTTTAACTTGACAGGAAAAATAACTCGAGTCACAATATGCCATGAACATGCAACTATTCGACATGCATCACATATCACTTTAAGTAAGCAGATCAACATCATCAGAGTTTCTACTTGCACTAGTCATTACTTAGCTTCACTGATTTTAGTTCACGACTTTTTTAACACTCATCATTTTGGTTATGCCATTAACATATTAAAGTCCATATGAAAATAATACCGATCATAACCAATTCATAACCACACAATCAGAACTACTTCTACTGCCTCACACTAATCCATGCATTCAAACACTACCGTAAACTAAGCATTTCAATCATGACAAAGTAACTAGCATGAGCAGTATTCATTAAACAATTAAATGCATGAAATAACTCATATTCAAGTTGGAAAAATCATAAATATTGAAAGGACACCATGCAAATGTTGGTGTGGCTTGCATTAGTGAAGAGGAGGTTCACACTCCTCGTGTATATCTTCAAGGCAAGCTTCTCCCTATGAAAACATTTAAAAACATCAAAAGAAAATATCAAGAATCATTCTGAAATTCACCAGAAATTCTAGACAACAGAGAAAAACCTCAAATTTGGTGTGCTGCTAGAGCTTTTCAATACAAACACAATGCAAGAAGAATCAATTCATTTGGACTTATGGTTTAAAAGTTATGACTGGTCAAAGTTTCTGGTCAAAATATTTGAATTAAATTCAAATAAAAGAATCCAGGGGGGTGACGTCGAAAGCGTATTCTGCGAATACACCTCAATTCATACCGCTTTGAGCACGAGTGGAGCAGCTGACAGTGGGCCTCGCCTGTCGGGTGTGGAGGGAGAGAGAGAGAAACAGAGGGGTGGCGTTGTTCCGCCTGAGCTCACGCTAGTGAGGAGTGCTCGTCGGCCGATCTAAGAGGGATAAAAAACAAGAGGGGGGTCATGGTGCACCTTCCTGTACCTGTGGCTCGTCGAGAGGTGATCGGGGTAGCTCGGAATCAACCTCCCAAGCGGCGGCTATTGTCGGGTCTCGCGGAGATGAAGAAGACGACGGGGGAGGCGGTTCCAGGGGCTCCAACAGGGTGAACATGCACCAATGGACCTCGAGGGTGTCGCCTGAGAAGTCGATGGAGCTCGAGGAGTAGTGGAGAGTTGGGGGAAAGCAGAGGGGATCGTCGGCGAGCTCGAGCTTGAGCACGGTGGCCCGAGGCCTGCCTGGCCGGGCTACGACTCTTCTACTGCTTGTGGTGGATGGCGAAGTGGATGGATGAGCTCAGAGAGGCCAGGGGGCTCGGTATTTATAGACAGAAGGGGGTGTGGGTCTCAGCTCCACCGGAGCTCTGCAGAAGACGGCGCACAGTGATGAGATGTGCCAGGGAGGGGTGGAGATGGCTCAGCGATCATGCGGCGACTGTGGAGCTTGCGGATGAGCACAGGAACGCAGGCGTGGACAAAGACAGTGGCACGGGGCGCACTATGGCTTTGGTCCTGTCGTGCCCATGCCCGCTGTGGAGGCTCCGGCGTCAGCGAGCGCCAGGGAGAGGTCAAGGGCGAAGAGACGAGGGTGGTGGCGCAGTGCGGCAGTCATCGACGAGCTCTAAGACGAGGATGCGATGCACAGAAGCACGGGCGTGGTGCAGAGCGCATTGAACACGTGTCAGGGCCCGTGTCCTCATGCGGTCACTGTCGGTGGCAAAACCGGCGGATCTCGGGTAGGGGGTCCCGAACTGTGCGTCTAGGCGGATGGTAACAGGAGACAAGGGACATGATGTTTTTACCCAGGTTCGGGCCCTCTCGATGGAGGTAAAACCCTACTCCTGCTTGATTAATATTGATGATATGGGTAGTACAAGAGTGGATCTACCACGAGATCAGAGAGGCTAAACCCTAGAAGCTAGCCTATGGTATGATTGTTGTTCGTCCTACGGACTAAAACTCTCCGGTTTATATAGACACCGGAGAGGGCTAGGGTTACACAGAGTCGGTTACAATGGGAGGAGATCTTCATATCGTATCGCCAAGCTTGCCTTCCACGCCAAGGAAAGTCCCATCCGGACACGGGATGGAGTCTTCAATTTTGTATCTTCATAGTCCGGGAGTCCGGCCAAAGGTCATAGACCGGCCATCCGGACACCCCCTAATCCAGGACTCCCTCAGTAGCCCCTGAACCAGGCTTCAATGATGACGAGTCCGGTGCGCAAGTTGTCTTCGACATTGCAAGGCGGGTTCCTCCTCCGAATACCTCATAGAAGATACTGAACACAAGGATAGTGTCCGTCTCTGCAAAATAAGTTCCACATGCCACCGTAGAGAGAATAATATTTGCACCAATCTAATCTGCTGACGTATTCCGCATCGTGACATCACGCCACGGCCAGGCTTTTATTCGAATCATTTTACTGTTCCACCTCAGTGCGTTTAGCGAGGCGGTTTCCTTGGCACGTCTTGTTAAAGCAGAGATCGTGTCCCCTTATTCCGGGATTCTCATCAATACGGGCGTGGGTAACCCAACCGCGCCATTAACCGCGATGCTTGGGAGATAAGCGAGTTTCATTAGGCTGGTGGGGGCTCGTAGTTTCGGCCGCCCATATAAGGGGATAAGAATCTACCCTTTCCATTTACGCCTTCTTCTTCCTTCGCTTATTCGTCCCTGCGCGCTCGAGCTCCAACGCCCAAGCCCGCACTTCCCACCTCAACCTTCTCCAATCATGTCCGGAGCGGGAGGTAGATGGATGGCCTCCTCCGTCACGGAGGGGCAAATCAAAAAGCTGAGGAAGGCCGGATACTTGTCTGACAACATCGCGCACCGGCTTCCAGATGAGGGGCAACTCATCCCCACCCCTAGGCCCCATGAGAGGGTTGTATTTCTCCCCCATTTCCTCCGTGGACTGGGTTTTCCTCTTCACCCGTTCGTCCGGGGGCTCATGTTCTACTACGGCCTGGACTTCCACGATCTGGCCCCGAACTTCATCCTCAACATCTCGGCGTTTATCGTCGTGTGCGAGGCCTTCCTCCGCATCCAGCCTCACTTTGGCCTGTGGCTGAAGATCTTCAGTGTCAAGCCAAAGGTCGTGGGCGGCCGCCAAGCGGAGTGCGGAGGTGCCATGGTGGGCAAGATAGCCAACGTTACATGGCTCGAGGGCGCCTTCGTAGAGACCATCAAAGGGTGGTAATCGGGGTGGTTCTATATCACCGAGCCGCGTGACCCTGAATGGGCAGCGGCCCCTGAATTCCGATCTGGTATCCCCACACGGCTCACATCTTGGAAAGAGACGGGCCTGTCGTGGGGTAATTCGGCGGAAGTGACCGGACTTCAAACCTGCATCAAAGACCTGATCGGCAGGAAGGTTAAACTCGTCAACGTAGTCGAGGTCATGCTCCGCCGGATTCTCCCGTGTCAATGACGGGCTTTCAGCTTGTGGGAGTTCGACCCAGCCCAGCACCAGACTCTGTCCTGGCTCTTCGACACAAAGCATGGGGATGCCTGGAAGGTGCTATTCAAGAGCTCCGAGGTCTCCCCTCCCGTCACCGAGGATCGCGGATTCTGCGCCGAGCGCCAAGCCAGCATGGCGAGCTTAATTTTCCCTTTACGGGGTATTTGTTTTTCATAGATTTGATTCTATGCGGGATCTAAACCCCCATCTCCTTAACATGACTCGCAGAAAAAGGCCAGACAGATCAACTGTCCGGCTCCCTTGCCCGAAGACCCAGCAGACGCTCGCTTGACGAAGCTGCTGGTTCTGGCACCTCACATGGTGCCGGAGAAGAAGGCCAAGAAGAAGGCCACAGGGACTCGAAAGAGTTCCCGACGCCTGGTGGTGTTGGATTCATCGCCCGACAACCCCGAAGCACCCTCCGCCTCTGAGGACGAGGAGGAGGAAGAAGAAGAGGCCTCTCCCCCTCCAACGGGGGAATGAAATAAAAGGAAAGCCGCCCCAACTGTGGAGGCCAGAGGGTCCAAGAAGGGGAGAACCCTCCTTCTGGACTACACCTCCGACGCCGAAGACGGCGGGGAGGAATGGCCATCCAGGGTCAAGCCCCAGGCAAAGTCGTTAGCATCCGGTCATCTGAATAAATTATGACGCCCCTCCATTATTTGGCATTTTCTGACGCCGAATTTGATCATGCAGTCCTCCCACGGCTCAGCTCAACGATTCGACGAGTGGCTCCTTGGATTTGTCGGATGTGAATAGCGCTTCACTTCCGACGGCCTCCTCCCCTCTCCCAACGGACGACGCCAAGGCGGAGTCCCGAAAGGGACTAAACCAGGAGGAGGTGGTCCTGGAGGCGCCATGAGGCGACCTCCCGGACTCCAGGCCCAAAGGGGGTAAAGCCCCGGAGGGATCCAAGTCCGGCCCCGGGCCGGACGCTGCTCCGGAACCATCAATGGTTCCAGAGTCCGACAGGCGGCGCCTTCATAAGAAGGGCAAGCCTACGACGCCGGTGACCTCCGTCCATCTGGAGGCGCAGGACAATTTGCTGGAGGTGCTTAAGGGAGCCTCCATCAACGAGGAACACCGCGCTGTTATGAGTGCGGTGATTCAGAAGATTTAGTCCGCCAAGAGCAGGCTGACGGAAGCCTGTACAAGTCTGTTAACAAGCTTTGAGGTATGTGTCCAAAAACATATAAAAATGTCACCACATAGACAGTAGCCCCTGATGCTCAGTTCGGCGTTCAGAAAGAAAAGCCGAGCTGAGGATCTAAAAAGATATACGCAGGAGTCTAACAAAAATATGTCAATATGGGATTGCACGCTACGCTGCTGACCTCTGCCGCACTGACTGCAGAGGTCAAAGTATTGAAGGAGAACCTCGGGTGGTCCGAGAACGATCTCGGCCGTGCCAAGAAGCAGCTCGAGGACAAGGAGGGTATGTAATACCGCATGTAAATGTATATAGAAATACTTGGTTGCAAATAATGACAGGACCAACGTAAATGTTGCAGGGGCCACAGCCGAGGTGGCGACCCTGAAGGAGGCGGTCTCCAAGGCCAAAAGCAGTGCGGCCTTGGAGCGCACCGAGCGAGAGAAGCAGGAGGCGTGGGTGGCGGAGGTGCGGCAAGAGCTCCAAGCTCTCGTGGAAAAACACGAGAGTTTGGAGCGTGACTCGAAGACTCGAGAGTCCGAGCTCGCCTTGGCTCTTGAGAGTGCCAAGACCGCTAAGGCCGAAGCCCAGAAGGCCCTTCAGGAGATCGAGGCGATGAAGAAGATAGCGGCGGGTAAGGCATTCTTTATGGAAAGCAAGAATATAAAAGTAAATTATCTGTTACTTACCCGAATCCGGAGCTCTCCAGGAGCGTTCGCCGATCTGCCCCGTAGTGTGTCTGATGCTACCGCATTCTACCGAGTCGAATAGGGGAGCTCGACGGAAAAGGTGTTCTGGTCTCAATATGCTGAGGCCGGACATCCGGTGCCCCTGAGCGACCAGCTGAAGCAGCTGGTCGAACTCCACAAGGTGGCCGAACAGGCCATGAAGGGCCTCATAGTTCGGCTGTGGCCTAGAGAAGCCATGCCTGGGAGCTACTTCGGTCTGGTGCGGCGGCTGGTGGACGCGTGTCCGTGGATTGAGGTCGTCAAGCGCTCCGTCTGTATCGAAGGTGCCCGTCGGGCCCTTGCCCGTGCTAAAGTGCACTGGGGCAAGCTGGACGCTGAGAAGCTTTTGACGGACGCGCCACCGCCGGGCAAGGAGTATCGCACGCCCGAGATGTATTATAAGGGCGTCCTGAAGGGTGCCCGCCTTATAGCGGACGAATGCTCCAAAGATGTAATTTTTGAGTAGACTCGCATCTGTTATCCTGTACGCTGAAAACTTTGTTCATATGCGTTAAGCAACGCTTTGTTAATTTAAAATATTACCTTCTGTGCGGCCGTTTATCAAATCTGAGAGATGCAAGTCGTCGGCTTCTACCCCCATGCCACGAGTGCTGGGGTGTTCGGGATAAACCTGAGCGCTCTTGTTCCCATTCTTGGGTCCATCTAGGGAGGCGCTCAGCACAACGAACCAGGCCATCGGACTTATAATGCTTTATCACTCTCACTTAGCCATAGAATTCTATAATTTTAAATTTCGGCGAAGCCCCTAGTATTCGGAAGACCGAGTTCGGGGCGCTATCCACGCCTAGGCCGGATAAGTCCGGCTCCTCGCTCTAAGCGGCATAAGTCTTTAAGGACTCGAAAAACCTCGCGAACAGCGACCGGTCTCTCGCACTATCATGACGGTCAGTTTTAGCTTTCTCTACTGAGGTGTTAACCCAGCTCAACTGGGGCACAATCGCAGTAGTTCTCCCAGCGCTACCTTAGCCAACATTGCGGAACGTAAGGTACCAAAACATGGGAGCCGGGCAAACCCAACTATTGACCAAAGACATGATTCGGAGCCGATGCATATAGTGCTATAAGTTCGGGGTGCCGCACTCATGAGAGTGTTCGGTCTTCTCACACCATGTTATGGGGTGCTTAAGCCCCTGGTGTATTGGCCGTACCAAAGTGTACGGTTGCAGAATGTCATGACTGAACATATTTGTATATAAAAAATAGATGAGTACAATAATAGATAAGAGCTATGTATTGTTTATTAAAAAAGGGCTGCTATGAAAGCAGAACGATACAAGTAGTGCGATAAGCAAGAGATGGGATTATTTGACATGTCCCCCTCCAGGGGCAAGCTGCGGGATTTTAAGTAAAACAGGTATTAAGCTCGTTATAGAGACCACCTGGACATTTGACGCGGCTTGTTCTCTCCCTGGCTGTTGCATCGTGTGTTCGGCGAGTGTATTGCCGGACAGGCCTTCCGAATAGTTGGGTCCTGAAAGTGTATAAAAAGGAAACGGCGGAATAGGGAGCCCCTTAGTGCGGTTGAGCCGCATTCTGGGCGTGCCGTAGTTGTGCCCCTCCCCTTATGCCCATGGTATCTCTAAGGCGTAATTATGTACGCGTGGTACCGATATCACCATCTGGCGAGGGCTGGGGTTGGGGCCGCACTGCTATGCTTGCTCGGAACGTGCCAGCCGGATTTGTTGTAGGTTACTTCGGGCTCGCTTGACGTTGTCCGGACGTTTGACACCTGGATTGGAGAATTGCCTTGAGAGGCTACTCTGTACTTCCGCCGCCAGGGCCGCCGTGTGCTCCTCCGTTCGGAGAGAGCGTTCGGTGTTTCCATTTACCGTGATGACTCCGCGAGGTCCTGGCATCTTGAGCTTGAGATATGCGTAGTGCGGCACCGCATTGAATTTTGCAAATGCGGTTCGTCCGAGCAGGGCGTGATAGCCACTGCGGAATGGGACTATGTCGAAGATTAACTCTTCGCTTCGGAAATTATCCGGGGATCCGAAGACCACTTCGAGTGTAACCGAGCCTGTACAGCTGGCTTCTACACCTGGTATGACGCCTTTAAAGGTTGTCTTTGTGGGTTTAATCCTTGAGGGATCGATACCCATTTTTCGCACTGTATCCTGATAAAGCAGGTTCAGGCTGCTGCCGCCGTCCATTAGGACTCTGGTGAGGTGAAATCCGTCGATAATTGGGTCTAGGACCAATGCGGCGAATCCGCCGTGACGGATGCTAGTGGGGTGGTCCCTTCGATCAAAAGTGATCGGGCAGGAGGACCATGGGTTGAACTTTGGGGCGACTGGCTCCAACGCATAGACGTCCTTGAGAGCACGCTTCCGCTCCCTTTTGGGGATGTGGGTTGCGTATATCATGTTCACCGTCCGCACTTGCGGGGGAATCCCTTCTGTCCTCTGTTGTTCGGCGGCCGGGGCTCCTCCTCGTCATCGCTATGCAGCCCCTTGTCTCTGGTTTCGGCACTTAACTTGCCTGCCTGCTTGAACACCCAACAATCCCTGTTGGTGTGGTTGGCTGGCTGTTCGGGGGTGCCGTGTATCTGGCACGAGCGATCGAGTATCCGGTCTAACTGGATGGGCCCGGAGGGTTTCTTTGAATGGCTTCTTCCGCTGACCGGGTTTAGAGCCTCTGAATCCGGCATTGACTGTCGTATCTTCAGTATTGTCGCCGTTAATGCGGCGCTTGTGCTTGTTGCGACGTGACCTGCCATTGTTGTCCTTGGTATCCGAATTGCCAGGGCTCTTGGTTATGTTATTGCTATGAGCTAGCCAGCTGTCTTCTCCCGCACAAAAGCGGGTCATGAGTGTCGTGAGGGCTGCCATAGATTTCGGCTTTTCCTGTCCTAGGTGCCGGGCAAGCCATTCGTCTCGGATGTTGTGCCTGAAGGCTGCAAGGGCCTCGGCGTCCGGACAGTCGACTATTTGATTTTTCTTGGTTAGGAACCGTGTCCAGAATTGTCTGGCCGATTCCTCTGGCTGCTGGATTATGTGGCTTAGGTCATCGGCGTCTGGTGGTCGCACATAAGTGCCCTGGAAGTTGTCAAGGAATGCGGATTCCAGGTCCTCCCAGCAACTAATTGACTCTGCTGGCAGGCTGTTAAGCCAATGTCGAGCTGGTCCTTTAAGCTTGAGCGGGAGGTATTTGATGGCGTGTAGATCATCACCGCGGGCCATGTGGATATGAAGGAGATAATCCTCGATCCATACCGCAGGATCTGTTGTGCCATCGTATGATTCGATGTTTACGGGTTTAAAGCCCTCGGGGATTTGATGATCCATTACTTCGTCTGTGAAGCATAGTGGGTGTGCGGCGCCCCTGTACTGGGCTATATCACGACGCAGCTCGGATGAGCTTGGTCTGTTGTATTCGGCCTCGCCGTACTTATCATGTCCGGTGTGACGGCTAGTGTCACGTGAAGCGGGGGGCCCATGCGATCCGTAGATCGATCTTGTTTGCCTTGCCTTATTCTCCAATATGTCTCGCAGGTCTGTTGCGTCTCCCCGTACTCTGGTATGTTTTGAGCGGTGCCAGGGTGCGGCTTGGGTCGAGGGCCTGAAGGCCTCTCTGTCGCGGCCACGGGGTGGCCGATCGGGCGCATCATACGCTGGTGATGTAGGTTTAGTTGCTTCCTCCTCAAGTTGGGGTAGCAGCCTGCGCTTTGGGTAGCTCTTGGAGGGGCGCTTGAGTTTATACTCTTCGGCCGCCAGGACTTCGGTCCATCTATCGGCTAGCAAGTCTTGGTCAGCTCTAAGCTGCTGCTGTTTTTTTGAGGCTGCTTGCCGTGGCCATAAGCCTGCGTTTGAAACACTCTTGTTCGACGGGATCCTCTGGCATGACGAATTCGTCGTTGTCGAGGCTTGCCTCATCTTCGGAGGGAGGCATATAATTGTCGTCCTCGACCTCTCTGTCGGCCGCTCTCTCATGAGGGCTGGCTCCTTCGTCCTCCTGCACTGAATCCTGCTGGAGGGGGTTGTCTTCAGCACTGTCCGGCGTGTTGTTATCTCCGGTGCCGGAATCGCCATTTTTGCTTTGGCCGCTCTCTCATGAGGGCTGACGTCGGCGCTTGGGTTGCTTCTTGGAGGGGTCGTCCTCCGTTTTTTCATCGCCATCCCCTGCTTTCGGGGTGTCCACCATGTATATGTCATATGAAGAGGTGGCTTTCCAGTTCCCTATAGGTGCTGGTTCTTGGTCGTCTCCTTCATCGGCGTCCATTCCGTTGATGTCTTCGGAGTCGAAGTCGAGCATGTCGGTTAGATCGTCGACAGTGGCTACAAAATGGGTGGTGGGTGGGTTTCGAATTTCTTCATCGTCCGCACCCCAACCCTGATGACCATAGTCCGGCCAGGGCTCTCCTGACAAAGAGAGAGACTTTAGTGAATCCAGGATATGCCGAAGGGCGAGTGCTGAAAGACGTCCGCGGTGGTGAACTCCATGATCGGAGCCCAATCAGGTTCGATCGGAAGGGGTGCGGAATATACGGAGTCCGGAGCGGAGTCCGGCACCTTGGAGTCACGGGCCCTGCAAAGGACTAGGATGGTATTCGGCTCTATCGCCGTAGAGATTGCGGCTCCCGGGGTGGCTTCCAACCGTCCATCCCCGACTAGCGTAGTCGGCTCCGAGCTAATGATCGGAGCAGACACCTGAGCGGCACTCTGGGCGCTGTCCGGTGGCAGAGTTAGATCATGCCCATCGGGACAGAGCGGCACGCTCGACCGTGGCTCGAATCCATCGAAGATCAAGTCCCCGCGGATGTCGACCGTGTAATTTAAGCTTCCAAACCTGACCTGATGGCCAGGGGCGTAGCTTTCGATCTGCTCTAGATGGCCAAGCGAGTTGGCCTGCAGTGCGAAGCCGCCGAATACAAAGATCTGTCCGGGGAGAAAGGTCTCACCCTGGACCGCGTTGTGATTGATGATCGAAGAAGCCATCGGGCCTAAAGGTGACGACACAGAGGAACTCTCAACGAAAGCACCAATGTCGGTGTCAAAACCGGTGGATCTCGGGTAGGGGGTCCCGAACTGTGCGTCTAGGTGGATGGTAATAGGAGACAAGGGACACGATGTTTTTACCCAGGTTCGGGCCCTCTCGATGGAGGTAAAACCCTACTCCTGCTTAATTAATATTGATGATATGGGTAGTACAAGAGTGAATCTACCACGAGATCAGAGAGGCTAAACCCTAGAAGCTAGCCTATGGTATGATTGTTGTTCGTCCTACAGACTTAAACCCTCCGGTTTATATAGACACCGGAGAGGGCTAGGGTTACACAGAGTCGGTTACAATGGGAGGAGATCTTCATATCATATCGCCAAGCTTGCCTTCCACGCCAAGGAAAGTCCCATCCGGACACGGGACGGAGTCTTCAATCTTGTATCTTCATAGTCCGGGAGTCCGGCCAAAGGTCATAGTCCGGCCATCCGGACACCCCCTAATCGAGGACTCCCTCAGTCGCCATGCTTGCTTGGTCAAAATAACGCACATGTGATGCCTAACCATGTCCAACATGTTGTCCGTTCAGTGTTAGGTCTAAGTGAGGAGATGTCACACTACAAGTTCGACCAGATTTAATAAGAGCTATGGAGCAAATCTGGTCAAAAACTTTGACACTGTGTTTGGATAGGTTCTAGAAGGGGTTTAGGGCGAATCTCCTGGGGTTAAGATTTTCTTAGGAAGGTAATGAAGCAAAAAAAAATCGGCCTCATTAGATCAAGGAATAATATACTTGTTGTAGAAATTGCATTTGAGGCCAAAACAGAAATGATTTTCTGTAGCAAATATATTCCAAATAAGTATGAAATTTTTGTGCACAGGGAGGTGTGCCAAGGTTCAAAGAATATTTGGGAATTTTCTCAGATTTTTAGGAGCAAGAAAAATGAGGGTTGCTTTGGAGCGTATGTTGTTGAAGTGATTTTCAGAGAAGAAAAAGAATATTTTTCTTTTATGGGCCCCTTGCTGGTTTCACAAGTGGACATCGCATTGCACAAAGAGCAGACGAATGTGGGGCAACATGACAGAGATCACACATGCAGTTTTAACCAGGTTCAAGCCGCCGCAAGGCATAAAACCCTACTCCCGCTTTGGTGGATTGATGGTGGAAATGTGATGGTGGAGCGTAGTACACTTGCCTGGCAAGGGTTGCCTCAGGGAAGCACCGACTACGCACGTATGGGGGTCTGAGTTATCCAACCTTATAACCCCTTCTACTGTTGCCATGGGCCTCCTTATATAGCTTAAGGGGTCACCACAGTGGCAAATCAGTCATTAGACACCGATAAGATAGCAAACAGTGATATCGTACCTAACTCTGCAGGCTGACAGTGTGCATTAAATGACTGTGCAGGTCTCAAGTAGGGGGGCCATTGTCAAAACCGACAGATCTCGGGTAGGGGGGCCCAAGCTGTATGTCTGAGTATTAATGGTAGTAATGGACAAAGGGACACAATGTTTACCCAGGTTCGGGCCCTCTTAAAGGAGGGAAAACCCTACGTCCTACTTGATTGTATTCGATGAGTATAGGGGTTACAAGAATTGATCAATCTTGAGATCATGATGGCTAAACCCTAAATTGTCTAGCCTAGGAATGTTATTCTGCTGTCTCCGGTCTATGTCCTCCATTTTATATAGACACCGGAGGGGCCTAGGGTTGTACAGAGTCGGTTTACAGAGAAAGGAAACAGTATATCCAGACACTTAATCTTGTCGTTCACGCATACAGGAGCCCTAACCAGACACAGGAGTTGGCCTTCTTCCTTCATCATCACTGCCCATCAGTCCGGCCCATATTGAATAGACCGGATGCCCGAGGACCCCTTAGTCCAGGACTCCCTCAGTAGCACCTGAACCACTCTTCAATGACGACGTGTTCGACACGCGGATTGTCTTCGGCATTGTGAGGCGGGTTCCTCTCCTTGAATACCATGCATCAATTTTCCCTTTATAAAAAAACTATATCCAGCTCTGTATAATTAAGACAACCCTTAGCCACGAAGGCAGAATATATATAAAAACAGGAATGGTGTCTCTACTGACAACTTTTTTCGGCGAAGCGTCAGACTTGACTCTTTAGTATTTTGAATCGTTTTTACGCTCCTCGTTTCGTATTTCAAGGTCGAGCTCCCTTGGCCCGTCTTGTCAAAACAGAGATTGTGCCCACTTATTACGGCATTCTCATCAATGGGTTTTGGGTAACCCAACCGATTACGGTGCCACACTGTCATTGAGATTAGGCAATTTTAAGGCATAAGTGGGGGACGGTTGGCATTTCCACTGCCTATAAGAGGGTAAAAGATTCCTCCTTTCTTCCCCACGCCTTCCTCCAGCCTCTGCCTCCCAACCTCTCAAGCTCCAGCGCCCAAAAAAAAGTTCTCGTCTCTCTCACCGCCACCACCTTCTCCAGCCGTGGTCGGGTCAGTCTCCAAGGGCTAGTGGGAGGCCTCCTCCGTTATAGAGAAGGAAGTGAAGGATCTCTAGAGCATGGGGTATCTGGCCGCAGACATTGCACACAGGCTCCCCGACGAGGGCCAAATCATCCCCACTCCGGTGCCCGGCAAAAGTTTTGTCTTCCTCCCCCATTTTATTAGAGGGCTAGGATTTCCACTCCACCCCTTTGTCTGTGGCCTCATGTTCTACTATGGGCTAGATTTCCATGATCTAGCCCCGAATTCTTTCCTCCACATCTCGGCATTCATCGTCGTGTGTGAGGATCTACTCCGTGTCCCCCCACACTTTGGCTTATGGCTCAAAATCTTCAATGTGAAGCCGAAGGTGGTCGACGGACGACATGCGGACTATGGCGAGGCCATGGTAAACAAGCTGCCCAATGCCCCATGGCCCAAAGGGGCCTTCATCGAGACCGTAAAGGTCTGGCAGCAGGAATGGTTCTACATCACCAAGCCCCGCCATGCCAACTGGGCGGCCATTCTGGAGTTCAGATCCGTACCCCCCACGAGGCTCACTTCGTGGACCACTAAGGGCCTCGACTAGGGGTCCCAAACGGAGGTGCAGATGCTGCAGAAGCGCATCACCAACGTGCTAGCAAAAATGTTGATCTCACCAATGTGGTGTAGATCATGCTCTTCCGCGCATCCTCCCCTCCCAACGCCGGGCCTCCCACATCTAGGAGTTCAATCCGGAGGAGCCGCGGACCTTGAAGCACTTCTTTGGCACTACGCATGAAGGAATAAGGAAGCTGCTCTTCAAGACCCAAAAGAGCTGGCCCATTGAGACCGAAGATGTTGGGCTTGACATCAAGAATCTGGACACTCTGATAAGTATTAACCTTTCCGAAGACGTGTCTGGTCAATATCTTTTAATCAACAAGAATCTTATCAACTCACTTCTTCACAGGGCTAGACAGCAAAGGCGGAGCGGATCAAGAGTCCCGCTTTTCTCCCTAAAGACACAACCGCTCCCCAGCTGACGGAGATGCTGGTCCCGACCCCCTACCATGCACCGGAGAAGAAGGGCAAGAAGAAGGGCAAGGAGCCCAAGGGTGGCCCCCACCACAGAGGCCATTCGGATGCTGTGTCTGGAGAGACTGAGATCGTCTTCTCTCATGAGGGAGGAGAGGACGAAGAGGAGGAGGAGGAGGAGGTGGAAAGCGACTCCCCCCTCAAGAGGAGGAGGAAGAAGAGGACAGCCTCCGAGATCCTAGAGGGGGCGGCACCGATGATAGCAAATATTACCCTCTCGGTCAGTTCGGACTTAGAGTCCGAACACATCCCCAAGAGAGCCCGCAGAGCGAAGCCTTTGGCCGATTCGTAAGTACCCGAAATTTCACTCTCCAGTTTCTGCTTGCCTACCTTTGTCATGTAAGCTATATTATTTATTTTTCTTTTCAGTCCTCCTCGTAATATTCCGAACGCCTCATCTTCATCGGGGAACTCCCTGCCTCCTGAGCAGGTGGAGAGTGATGCGTCGTCGCGAGCCCCCTCGCTTACTGCCATGGAGGACACCGAGGTGTCATCCCAAAGGACTCCTCCTGGCTGAGGAGGGGCGGACGAGGGCATAGAGAAGGCGGCTGAGGTTAACACCTCCGTCGTTGAATACCTGGGGGAAGCGACCTCCATGACCACCAACAATGGGGATCCCCAACAGTCCTGGCCCCCGCCGCACACCATTCCGGAGACCAACACTGCTCCGGGAAAGAATGTGCAGTCTCTTTTGACAAAGGGGGGAGGAGCAACGGCTCCTGAAGCGACCTCCGTTAATCTGAAGGCTGCTCATGCTCTGGAGGAGGCGCTGCAACGCGCTTCCATCATGGAGGGGCACCGCACCCTGATTGGTGCGGTTATGTAAAAGGTTCAGTCTATGAAAAGTAGACTGATCGAAGGCTTCAACAGCCTACTGACGGGCTTTGAGGTGTGCGATGTAATCCTCTAACAGATTTTTTATATGAAAGGATGAACCCATGTATAGATAGTAGCCCCGGAGACTCTATCCGAATTAGAAGAATCCGGAAAGAGGACCCCCCGGCAAAGTTACTAATATATTGTGCTAATGTGTGTGACAGACATCCATGTTGGCGGCTACCGCCCGTGCTGCAGAGGTTTCCGAGCTCAAAGGAAGCTTTAATCGGCCGATGAGGAGCTCGACCGTGTCAACAAGCGGTTTGAAGAAACGCAAGGTATGCGGAACTTATATATCAGAAGTGATATGTGTATTGAGTCTTACGACTTATTTGATTTTGTGATTATGATCACAGTTGGCGCGGCCGAGGTCGAATCCCTCAAGAGCGTGCTTTCCCAAGCCAAGAAGGAGGCGGAGGCAAATAAAGCAGCCGCTGACAAGGCGGCTAAGGAGCTGGAGGCGGAGCAGACCGCCCGCCGCCAACAGGAAGCTTGGGTGGCCGAAGTCGAGCAAGAGCTCAAGGACGCCATTACCAAGTGTGAGTCCTTAGAGCAGAAGACTTCAGACCAAGCATCTGAACTCGCCAAGGCTCTCCAGGATATAAAGGAGGCCCGGGTTGAGTCCTAGAGCGCTTGCCAAGAGATCCAGCATGCGAGGCAGATAGCGGCTGGTAAGGCCTTTCTTCTGCAGAGTAAATTTGGAAGTAGGAGATATATCTTACTAACCGGAGTTTGGAGTTCTCTAGGCACGTTTGCGGATCTTCCGAGGAGTGTTGCTAACGCTGCGCAGTTCTTCCGTGCCAAGGAGGGTAGCTCGAACAAGAAGCTGTTCTGGGCACAGTATCTTGCGCCAGAGCATCCGACGCCCCTCATCGACCAGCTGAAGCAGCTGACCGAGCTGGACAGGGTGGCCAGCTTGGCCGTGAAGGATCTCATAGTCCATCTTTGGCCAGCCGAGCCCATGCCTAGCAGCTACTTTGGCCTCGTGAAGCGGCTTGTCAATGCACATCCTCGGATTGACTCCATAAAGAGGTTGGCCAGAATAGAAGGTGCTCAGATGGCCTTCACCAGCGTGAAGATGCAATGGGCGAAGATGAAGGCTACCAAAGTGGCGACTACAGGGCCGCCTAAGGGCAAAGATCGTCGGAAGCCGGAGAGGTACTTTGTAGAGGTCCCAGAAGGGGCCCAAATAATAGAGGACCGGTGTTCGAAGGATGTTGTGTTTGATTAAATGTATTCGGGTGGAATAACTCTGTTATGAATCTGTGCTATGATTGCGCCCTTTGTGTTAATTTTATCCTCCTGTGCGGCTATTTATTATTTATACTTCTGAAGGTTTCCAATCGTTGGCTTCTTCCCCCATGTAAATAGTACAGGGGTGTTCGTGAATGCGTGGCTGCACTTATCCAACGTCTTGGTCCTTAGAGGAGGCGTCCATGCGGTGAACTTGGCAATCAGACTATGCAGCATTATTACCTTCACTTATCCATAGGAGTCCATTGGTGGGGTTAACTAGTAACCCTTGTTGCCTTGATCGGCAATCCGGATTATGGTGCCTTTGCAATGTGACTGGTCAAGTCCCAGCCTCTCGTGTGACACGGCAAGAATCCCTAATGATCTGTAGTATAACACTAAGTCACCGGATTGCTGACCAGCTCTCG
Source organism: Triticum aestivum (assembly GCF_018294505.1). Taxonomy (NCBI): domain Eukaryota; kingdom Viridiplantae; phylum Streptophyta; class Magnoliopsida; order Poales; family Poaceae; genus Triticum; species Triticum aestivum. Next base: position 304,764,164 of record NC_057804.1, on the reverse strand, counting down.
CTTATCATGACAGTCAGTTTTCGGCTTTCTCCACTGAGGTAATTAACTGGATGAACCAGAAATACAATCGCGGTAGTTCTGCCTTTACTACCTTAGCCGAACTGGCGGAATGTAAGGTGGTAAGCATAGGAGCTGGGTAACCCAACTATAGACTAAAGACATGAATCAAAGTCGATGCATATAATGCAATATCCAGGACACCAAAGAGTTCCCTATAGGTGTTCAGACTTTTAAAATGCGCATGGCCAAAGAAAGCCCCCGGCGTGAAGGCTAGGCTAAAGCACGTACGTTGATCAGAAGTAAGGAGGGAATACAAATGATAATATAACATGCATACCAAACAAAAAGTGTTAATCATTTGCTTCATTTATATCTTTATGGATACATCGAGTCTTGTTTAGGCAAATAGTGCCATGAATATTGAGGTCATGTTACATGCTAGAAAATTTGTATAAGGGAAAGGTTTACACAGGGCCTTAACATAATGGTTTGAAGATCCCAATGGTACCCTGCCGCTCTGCGCCATTTCTCCTTAGTAGTGAGTCCTTTCAGAGGAGAGGTAAGGTGGTTGTCTGTAAAGAAGATAAAGAGGGGCTGGAGTGGGAGCCCTCATGCAACCATGCAACTTTTAGGTTTTCAGAAGAACCTGCAGTGAAAGAGAAAATAAAAAAGGTATCCGAGGTCCGAATAGGGTCGAGCCGTACAGTGGACCAGTCCCGCGGTGTGTCTCTGGTGTTGCCCAAGGTATTTTAAGTGTGTAGTTATGTACATGCGGTACATATACCGTGGCCTTATGGGGTAGTCGACGGAGGTATAATTGCTTTTGGGGGTCCGGGTCTGCCGAGCTATCTTCAGGAGGTGTGGGCCTTATGGGGGTACATGATTTATGTCATTGGTCTTAATGGCCGATACATTGTTGGGCTTGATGAGGCTGCCTTATACCTCGGCTGCTAGGGCCGCGGTGTGCTCTTCGGTACGGAGGGAACGCTCCATATTTCCATTGACTGTAATGACAGCCCGCAGTCAGGGCATTTTAAGCTTTAAATAAGCATAGTGCGGGACCGCATTGAAATGGGCGAGAGCGGTTCGTCCGAGCAGTGCGTGACACTGCAGAAAGGGACGATATCAAAGATTAGTTCTTCACTACGGAAGTTGTCTAGAGAGGCGAATACCACTTCTAGTGTTAATGAGCCCGTACAACGGGCCTCCACGCCGGGTATCACTCCTTTAAAGGTAGTGTTGCTTGGCCTGATTCTTGATGGGTCGGTCCCCATTTTGTGGACAGTATCTTGATAGATCAAGTTAAGACTACTGCCGCCGTCCATAAGGACTCTAGTGAGATGGTATCCGTTAATGATAGGATCTACTACAAGGGTGGCAAAGCCCCCGTGACAGATACTGGTTGGGTGATCACTGCGATCAAAGGTGATCGGACAGGGTGACCATGGATTGAACTTTGGGGCGATAGGCTCTATGGCATAGACGTCCCTTAGTGCGCGCTTGCGCTCCCTTTTCGGTATATGAGTGACCTAGATCATGTACACTGTTTTTACTTCGGGGGGAAACTGCTCTGAACCCCGGTGTTCGGCTGACGGGGCTCATCGTCATCATCGCTTGGAGGTCCCTTCCCCTTATGTTCGGTATTTAACTTACCGGCCTGTTTAAAAACCCAACAATTTTTATTGGTGTGGTTAGCAGGCTTGTCACGGGTACCATGAATATGACAGGGTATCTCGAGGATTTTGTCGAAGTTGGATGGACCGTTCCTGTTGCCTTTGAAAGGTTTCTTCTATTGACCAGATTTATAACCATTGAATTCGGCATAGACTGTCGTGTCATTGTTATTCCGGCGTTTGTTTTTGTTGTGGTGTGGCCTGCCATTGTCGTCCCTGGCCTCATAGGAGCTAGGATCACTGGAACTGTTGCTTCTACAAGCTAGCCAGCTATCTTTGCCTGCGCAGATGTGGGTCATAAGTGTTGTCAGGGCTACCAAGGTTTTCGGCTTTTCCTGCCCGAGGTGTTGGGCAAGCCATGCATCATGGATGCTGTGTTTAAAGGCCGCTAAGGCTTCGGCGTCTGTACAGTCCATGATTTGGTTCTTTTTAAGGAGGAACCGATTCCAAAGTTTGTAGGCTGACTCTCCGGGTTACTGGATTATGTGACTTAGGTCGTCGACATCCGAAGGCCGGACATAGGTTCCCTGAAAGTTGTCCAGGAAAGCATCTTCTAATTCTTCCTAGCTCCCTAGGGAGCTCTCTTGGAGGCTGTTCAACCAATGTCATGCTGGTCCCTTCAACTTCAAGGGGAGATATTTGATGGCTTGGAGCTCATCTCCGCGAGCCATGTGTATGTGGAGAAGAAAGTCCTCAATCGAGACAATAGGGTCTGTTGTTCCATCATATTGTTCGATGTTTACGGGTTTAAACCCTTCCGGAAATATGTGTTGCATTACTTACTCAGTGAATCACATAGGGTGTGCGGCACCTCTATACCTGGCTACAACATAATGTAGTTCGGATGAGATCTGTGTTCGGGTCTGACCTTGAACTTTATGATGTTTATCGCACAAGTTTTGGTGGTCGTCATGTCATACCAGAGCATGTACTCTAGATCCATAGATTGATCTAGTCTGACCGACTTTATTGGCCAGGTCTTGACGTAGGTCATAAGTGTAGTCCGGCGCCACTTTCTCCTTGCCTCTACGGCGAGGTGGTCCGGGCTGGTGTTCGGCCTGATAGGCCGTTTTGTCCCGTCCACGTGGTCGTCGGTCTGGCTGATCAGCATAGTTGTACTTCGACGGAATTGGCTCGAGGGATTCATCATCAAATTGTGGTAGGAGCCTGCACTTAGGGTAACTCTTTACTGGTTGCTCGAGGCCATAGTCTTCGGTGGCTAGGACCTTAGTCCATCTATCATTGAGCGTGTCCTGTTCAGCCTGAAGCTGTTGCTGTTTCTTTTTCAAGCTTCGCGCAGTGGCGATGATTTGTCGCCTGAAGTGTTCTTGTTCGAGGGGTTCCTCTGGGATGATGAAATCTTCGTCACCAAGGCTCACATCCTCTTCGGAGATAGGTAAGTAATTACTGTCCTCTGAGTCCTCGTGATTAACATGTTCAGGGTTATACTAATCCTCCCCCCTCTCATCTTGTTCGGACGTGGGATCGACGGGGTGGTCTTCGGTGTTGTCCAGGGTTTCATTATCTCCGGTGCCGGTAGTGCTATCCTTTATCCGATGGGATCGTGAGCGGCACCGCTGACGCTGGCGCTTTGGTGGTTCATCGACGGGCTTGTCCATGCCTGGATCTTGAACACCCTCGTCGTACTTTTCCTCAGGAGTGTCCACCATGTATACATCGTAGGTAGAAGTGGTCGTCCAACGCCCTGTAATAGGCGGGTTTTGGCCTTGCTCGGCATCGACATCATCATCCATGCCATCGATGTCTTCGGAGGCGTAGTCTACCATGTCAGTTAAATCCTCGATAGTGGCTATTAAGTGGGTGGTGGGTGGGGTGAAAAATTCCCCACCCACAGCCCCTAGCCTATGCTGGGTGTAGTTCGGAGGCGAAACTTCCGCAATGGTAAGAGATTGCATTAAGCCCATCGCTTCATCTAAAAGCAAAAGCAGGATGGGAGTTTGCGGATCTGCGGGGCTGGACACTTGATTGAGTCCGGGGGATGCAGACCTCAGCAATTCGGAGTTGTCCTCCAGAGGCGAGTCTGGCTCTCCGATGACTCAGTGAGTCCCATCTGATTCCGGGGTTACCATTGGCACGGTCGCATCTGGGTCTCCGGCTGAGAGTTCCATGATAGGAGAGAGTCCGGCGGGGTCGATCCCCTCATCGTTGGAAAATGCGATTTTGCCCCAAATTTAAGGCCGAGGCAGGTGTGAGCATTGGCCCCTGGACGAGATCTGATAGCAGATCCGAAGGGCCCTCTTTATGAGGGTGTGGAGTGGTAGTCGGTTCCGCGAATCCCTCGAAGATTAGATCCCCTTGGATATCTGCGACGTTGTTCAAGTTTGCAAAACTGATCTGCTGACTAGGGGCGTAGCTGCCGACATGCTCGAGGTGGCCGATCGAGTCGGCACGTAGCACGAAGCTGCCGAAAACAAAGACATGTCCTAGGAGAAAAGTCTCCCTGGAGATAGTGTCATTGTTCATGAAGAGGCGCACCATCAATCCGTCTGTTGACAACACAGCGGATCTCTCAATGAAAGCACCAATGTTGGTGTCAAAACCAGCAGATCTCGGGTAGCGGGCCCAAGTTGTATGTCTGAGGATCAATGGTAACAATGGACAAAGGGACACAATGTTTACCCAGGTTCGTGCCCTCTTAAAGGAGGTAAAACCCTATGTCTTGCTTGATTGTATTCGATAAGTATAGGGGTTACAAGAGTTGATCTACCTCGAGATCATGATGGCTAAATCCTAGATTGTCTAGCCTATGAATGTTATTCTTCTGTCTCCGGTCTAAGCCCTCTGGTTTATATAGACATGGGAGGGGCCTAGGGTTGTACAGTGTCGGTTTACATAGAAAGGAAATAGTATATCCGGACACTTAATCTTGTCATTCAGGCATACACGAGCCCTTACCGAACACGGGAGGTGGCCTTCTTCCTTCATCTTCACAGCCCATGAGTCTGGACCATATTGAATAGACCGGATGCCCGAGGACCCCTTAGTCCAGGAATCCCTCAGCTGACAGTGCGCATTAAGTGCACCGCTCAACGTCGCATCATTGGTTTCCTGACAAGTCTTACCGGGCTATCTTGCCAGCTCTGTGCCTGCTCGTCTGGCACGTCATAGGACGGGTGTCGCCTATAGGTTTTCTGGTAGAAAGGGGCTGCCAAGTGGCGAATGGCTGCCAAGTGGCTTGACACCACACTGATTGATGACGTGAGTCGCGGTGACACGCTTGGTGAGGTGATTTAGCCCCCACAAGACCCGGCAGGCCCTGCGGGGACGCCTTGGTCATCTTCTTCCGGGGGTGGCCTCGCCCCTTGCCGGGCTCGCCTGCCAGGCAAAGGAGTCCTTTCTCTTGACGATATCTTGCTTCTTTGGTTTGGTGTTGGTCCATCTTATCTGCTTGTTGGTTCTTTGAATCTCTTGTTTCTTGTACTCTTTCTTGGGTTGGTGCTTCAATCTTGATCCCGTGCCTGTGCACAGTCAGCGCAACAGACCCAGGCTTTGTTGCACCGACAGAAGCCCCCGGGCCTGTCCCGAGTGCACTGCCGAGCATCATCGGGGTAGGGACTAATAAGTGCACATGCAAAGTTGCTGAAGAGGCTGGACTCTTGAGATCTTCTTTGCTTCTTCATTAGTCTTGGGTCCGGGCCAGTTTCCGGTTTTCCTACGAGTCATGTAAAGCCAATAGTGGTGGGGCCACTCTAGTAATGGCCCATGAATGACATTAACGCACGGGGTAGAAACTGCCAATTCCCTCTTCCCGCCATGCCCTTATCCTTAGCACACATATGTTGCATACATCGCACGGGGTAGGTAACAGAGGCGCGTGGCACGGTAGAGCATCAAGGTGAGGGCCTGGTCGTCTTGAATTAGTGGAGGAGGACGGTTGTTGCCTGTTGAGGGAGCGGTTTCCCTCCTTGGCCCGCCTATAAAAGGAGGGGTGGAGGAGGGTGGAGTCATCCATCCTCGCCTTGTTCTCCTCCTCCATCTTCTGATGCTGCTGGTCATGTTGAAGAGGAGGGCCTGGGGCGAGCCCCCAGGCTCTTGGTTGGGGCGAATATTGCCAACTGCATGTTTCGGCGCTCGGGGAGTGAGCCTGGTCCTTGCTGTGACGGATCTCCTGGTTCCTCCGAAGCTCGGCTGGGAGGTGGGGCTGGAGATCCTTGGTAATCCCAGCATCGCCCCTCCCGGAAACCTTGGTGCGAATGTCGATGAGAGGCGCGCCTTCCTTCCTGTCAAGGTGGGGAGCGGAGCGCCTAAACCCCCTTGGTCGTCTTGGCCGTTCACTGTCTTCCTGGAGGGGGCGTCGGACCGCGAGGTCGACACTTCCCTGGAGAGGTGTTGACAAAGATGAAGCCATGGAAGACGGAGAAGGCGGGAGGTAGACCGTCAGGATGGAGAACGGTTGCATCGATGCATTTGTCTTTGTCCTCACGACCTGCCACCTCGTCTTCCCATTACTCCCCTCCTTCCCAGCACCGTCATCACCAGTCTTCTGGTCACCAGGAAGGGGGTTGTTCTCTTGGTGCCTTCGCCTCCTCCAGCAGTCTTCCAGCTGAGCTTTGGTGAATGACTCCACTGTCACTCGAGCTGGGGCTTCTGGCGGGCCCTGGTGGTGGTGACCAAGGGCGCCACCGGGCTGCTCCGCCTTCCATTCTTCCTTGCATCCTCGCCACTCCTGATCTTATCAGGTCCTGTGTCTGGCAGGCCACGACGATATCAGGGTGGACTCCTACTTGGGTGCTTCTCTTGCCCCCCTTTCTTCTCTGTGCGCTTCCTTGGGGGAGAAGGAACAAGGAGAGGAGTTACAGGGCACTTATCTTTTTTTCAATCTTAAACCATAGGCACTTGCCAAATTTTAATTCAAATAATGTAATCTCTCGAGTCTATGTTTGTGTTCTGTAATGCTAGTACTTGTATCAGCATGTTAGTGGAAACTATAAACCTTGCCGGGAACCCATGCATGTATATGTCCATGCAGAGGCGAGATGCTCCTTTAATGTAAATCAATGAGTTTTCCCTGGCAGGCCATCTTGCCGGCACCCTTTTTGTCTGCCGGAGAGCCACATCTGCCGGGTTACAGACAAAGGGGCCAGTGATATGTCTCCGTCGTATCTACTTTTCCAAACACTTTTGCCCTTGTTTTAGACTCTAACTTGCATGATTTGAACGGAACTAACCAGGACTGACGCTGTTTTCAGCAGAACTGCCATGGTGTTATTTTTGTGCAGAAATAAAAGTTCTCGAAATGACCTGAAAATCCACGGAGCAACTTTTCAGAATAAATAAAAAATACTGGCGAAAGAATCAGCATCAGGGGGCCCACACCCTGTCCACGAGGGTGGGGGGCGTGTCCCCTCCCCTAGGGTGCGCCCCCTGCCTTGTGGGCCCCCTGGACGTCCACCGACCTCAACTCCAACTCCATATATTTTCTTCCATGGATAAAAAAATCAGAGAGAAAGTTTCATCGCGTTTTACGATACGGAGACGCTGACAAGCCCTAATCTCTCTCGGGAGGGCTGATATGGAGTCCGTTCGGGGCTCCGGAGAGGGGGATTCGTCGCCGTCGTCATCATCAACCATCCTCCATCACCAATTTCATGATGCTCACCGCCGTGCGTGAGTAATTCCATCATAGGCTTGCTGGACGGTGATGGTTTGGATGAGATTTACCATGTAGTCAAGTTAGTTTTGTTAGGGTTTGATCCCTAGTATCCACTATGTTGTGAGATTGATGTTGCTATGACTTTGCTATGCTTAATGCTTGTCACTTGGGCCCGAGTGCCATGATTTCAGATCTGAACCAATTATGTTTTCATGAATATATGTGAGTTCTTGATCCTATCTTGCAAGTCTATAGTCACCTATTATGTGTTATGATCCGACAACCCCGAAGTGACAATAGTCGGGAAACTTCTCGGTGATGACCGTAGTTTGAGGAGTTCATGTATTCACTATGTGTTAATGCTTTGGTCCGGTACTCTATTAAAAGGAGGACTTAATATCCCTTAGTTTCCACTAGGACCCTGCTGCCACGGGAGGGTATGACAAAAGATGGCATGCAAGTTCTTTTCCATAAGCACGTATGACTATATTAGGAATACATGCCTACATTAGATTGATGAACTGGACCTAGTTCTGTATCACCCTATGTTATAACTATTACATGAGGAATCGCATCCGACACAATTATCCATCACTGATCCAATGCCTACGAGCTTTTCACATATTGTGCTTTGCTTATTTACTTTACCGTTGCTACTGTCACAATTACTACAAAACTGCTACTATTACTTTTGCCACTGTTACCGTTACTTCCATACTACTTTGCTACTAAATACTTTGCTGCAGATACTAAGTTATCCAGGTGTGGTTGAATTGACAACTCAACTGCTAATACTTGAGAATATTCTTTGGCTCCCCTTGTGTCGAATCAATAAATTTGGGCTGAATACTCTACCCTCAAAAACTGTTGCGATCCCCTATACTTGTGGGTTATCAAGACTATTTTCTGGCGCTGTTGCCAGGGAGCAAAACTCTATTCTTTGAGTCACTTGGGATTTATATCTGCTGATCACTATGACGAACTTGAAAGATGAAAGAACTAAGATTTATCCCTCAACTACGAGGGGAGGTAAGGAACTGCCATCTAGCTCTGCACTAGATTCTCCTTCTGTTATGAGTAATCTTGCGACACCTAGACCTGCTTCTGCTATTAATTCTGATATGTCACATGTTATTGATGATGCCACTTCTACTATGCATGATACTTATGATGAAACTACTTCTATGCTTGATACTACTGTGCCATTAGGTGAATATCTTGATGAACAACTTGCTAGGGTTAGACAGAATGAAATTCTTGAAACTGAGATAGTGATGATGAAGGTTCTCCCCCTAAGTATGAATTGCCTGTTGTTCCTGAGGGTTATGTTATGGATGAAGAAACTGCTAGAGATTTTCTTGCTTGCACTGATAGATCTGATCTTAAGAAGTTATTAGCTAAAATTAAAAAAAAAACTCTGAATGCTAGAATGAAATATGACCCTGCTTTTGCTACTTCACCTATCTTTGTTACTGATAAGGATTACGAATTCTCTGTCAATCCTGAGATAATTACTTTGGTTGAATCTGATCCTTTTTATGGCTATGAATCTGAAACGGTCGTGGCCCATCTTACTAAGTTAAATGATATAGCCACCCTGTTCAGTAATGATGAGAAATCTCGCTACTATTATATCCTTCAGATATTTCCATTCTCATTAAAGGGTGATGCTAAAATTTGGTTTAATTCTCTTGATCCTGGTTGTGTGCGTAGTCCCCAGGATATGATTTATTACTTCTCTGCTAAATATTTCCTTGCTCATAAGAAACAAGCTGCCTTGAGGGAAATATATAACTTTGTGCAAATTAAAGAAGAGAGTCTCCCACAAGCTTGGGGGAGACTTCTCCGATTACTTAATGCTTTGCCTGATCATCCTCTTAAGAAAAATGAAATACTTGATATCTTTTATAATGGACTAACCGATGCTTCCAAGGACCACTTGGATAGTTGTGCTGGTTGTGTTTTTAGGGAAAGAACTGTTGATCAAACTTAATTGCTATTGAATAATATGTTGACTAATGAAAATAATTGGACACTTCCTGAGCCAACTCCCGAGCCTACTCCTAAACCAACTCCGAAGAAGAGGGGCGTTCTATTTCTCAGTCCTGAAGATATGCAAGAGGCAAAGAAATCTATGAAAGAAAAAGGTATTAAAGCTGAAGATGTTAAGAATTTACCTCCTGTTGAAGAAATACATGGTCTAAATATACCACCTATTGAAGAAACGCATGGTCTTGATAACCCGACACAGGTAGTAAAGGTAAATTCTCTCTATAGATATGATAAAGTTGAAATCCCGTCTACTAAGTTTCCTAGCTAATGTTCGGATGAATTTGATGACTTTATGGCTAGAAAAGAAAAATTCAATGCTTATGTTGGTAGAGAATTAAAGATCAATTCTTACATGATTGGACATTTGAGTGATTATATGGCTAGAGTGAAAGGTGAACTCAAACTCATTAGTAAATATGCTTCGATGGTTACCACTCAAGCAGAGCAAGTACTTAAAGCACAAAGTGATTTGCTCGATGAAATAAATAATGAACATGATTTTGCTGTTAGAGTGGCTACTAGAACTGGTAAAATGACTCAGGAACCTTTGTATCCTGAAGGCCACCCTAAGAGAATTGAGCAAGATTCTCAAAGAAACAATTTAGATGCACCTAGTCCTTCTAAAAAGAAGAAAAAGAAAAATGATAGGTCCTTACATGCTTCTAGTGAACCTGTTGTAGACACACCTGAGAATCCCAATGATATTTCTATTTCTGATGCTGAAACACAATCTGGTGATGAACATGAACCTAGTGATAATGTTAATGATAATGTTCATGTTGATGCTCAACCTAGCAATAATAATGATGTAGAGATTGAACATGCTGTTGATCTTGATAACCCACAATCAAAGTATCAACATTATGATAAGAGATACTTTGTTGCTAGGAAGCACGGTAAAGAAAGAGAACCATGGGTTCACAAACCCATGCCTTTTCCTCCTAAGCCATCCAAGAAAAAGGATGATGAGGATTTTGAGCGCTTTGCTGAAATGATTATACCTATCTTTTTACGTATGCACTTAACTGATATGCTTAAAGTAAATCCTTATGCTAAGTACATGAAAGATATTATTACAAATTTCCACCATGCTTGCTAACTATACTTTTAGGGGTGGAATACCAAAGAAACTTGGAGATCCAGGGGTACCAACTATACCATGCTCCATCAAAAGAAACTATGTTAAAACTACTTTATGTGTTCTTGGAGCCAGTGTTAGTGTTATGCCTCTGTCTTTATATCGTAGACTTGAACCTACTGAAATATCCTTGCAAATGGCTGATAACTCAACTGCTATACCTGTCGGTATTTGTGAGGATGTGCCTGTTGTGGTTGCATATGTCACTATCTTAACAGACTTTGTTATTCTTGATATTCCCGAGGACTATAGTATGTCGATTATCCTTGGTAGACCCTTTTTGAATACTGCAGGGGTTGTTATTGATTGCAACAAAGGCAATGTCACTTTTCATGTTAATGGTAATGATATGATACACTTTCCGAGGAAACAACCTCAAGTTCACAATATCAATTCTATTGGAAAAATTCCAACTATCATTATTGGAGGTTTTGAATTTCCTCTTCCTACTGTCAAGAAGAAATATGATATTCTTATTATTGGGGATGTTCATATCCCCGATGAGGTAACCTAGTGTTATTCGACATTTCTCCGGTTCCATGTTATTCAGAATCAGTTTGTTAACAAGACTTGATCAACCTTGTTAGTGGATTCCTTTTGATGAGCATGAGATGGATGAAACTAGAAGGCCCAACCTTCTGTACCCTCTTTCTACTTTCTGTTATTTAGATTAAATAAACTAAACTTAGTATTTTCTGTCTGTTTTCTGAATTATCCATGCACTAAAAAATACCACGAAATAAAAGTTCTCCAAATGCCTTGCAAATTTAGTATGATTTTTTCTGGAATATTTGAGAATATCTGGCACTGAGAACACAGCAAGGGGAGCTGGCACCTGGCCACGAGGGTCCAGGGCGCGCCCACCCCTACAGGGCGTGCCCCTGCCTCGTGTGCCCATGGTGCCCCCCCTCCACTTATTCCTGCAACCACACACTTCATCTTCCTCCCAAAAAAATCGCCATCCAGCTCAAGCACGAGTTCTAGCTCACTTTGCTGCGATTTTTGATCTCCTTGCTCAAAGCTCCATTCACAAAACTACTTTGGGAGATTGTTCCTTGGTATGTGACTCCTCCAATGGTGCAATTAGTTTTTGTTTTAGTGCTTTATTCATTGCAAATTTTTTCTGCCTAGGTGACCCTGTTCTTGAGCTTGCATGTCAAATTTATAAGGTTCCAAGTAATTTTAATGCATGATATAGGCTCTAGGCACTTGTGGGAGTTGTTGCTATCAATCTTATTGAGTTTGATTCACTTTTGTTTTGAGTTACTAAAACAATTTCAGAAATTTTTCAGAGGAAGAAATATGTCTAGGAAGATGTACCAAGGTGGTTTTTCAAGAAAGAAACGACCCAGCCTCGCAATGCATGAGTTGGACGATGAACCACCAAGGGAAGCTGACGTGCGACCTTCTGAATGGCCATCAGAGGAGTTTATGGTCAAAGCAGGCATCAAAGATGAATTTGATGCATATGTGCGTAATGCTGATCTTGAGGACTTCATGCAAGATAAGTGTCCTCAGTACTACTATTTGACTGATTCATTCGTGAGAAGGTTTAAATTTACACCTTCACGTAAATCTCCAAGTGTCATGTTTGATATTTATGATAAATCATATACCATGGACCTAGAAGATTTCACTACTGCTTGTAAACTCCCACAGTAGGGCAATGTTAATGACCCCGTAAATCTGAATATAAAGACTTTCTTGCTAGTATCACTATGGGAGAATCTAGAGAAATAGCACAAGCTACCAGAGGGAGCATTCACTTTCCTGATATACATTATTTTGCTCTTTTCATTGGTAGATGCATTGAGGGTAAAGATGAAGCATGTCACATGTGTGTTCCTAATCTTTGTGTTCTCACGAGTGCTGTATTAGGTGATAAACAATACAACTTTGGGGTAGTTGTTGCACGTAGGTTGCATAATAATGGTTTAGTTGGAGACTTGTTTGGAGGGATTTATGCGACCCCTGTGGCTAATTATCTTGGTATACATGTACATGAAGATGATAGGGAGTTGCCTCCCGCTTATTTAGATTATAATGCCATGGTTAGTCATCATTTTCTAGAGAGGAATGAACAATTCCTCCAGTATCGACTAATCTTTGACATACGTCGAGCTATCCATATTACTCTCCCTGCTCCTGCCCTCTTTGATTGTCAGGCAAAAGGAAGATATGTTATCACCAGGGAGGAGGCAAATGAGTACGAGAGGAGGACAGAGGTAGCTCGCCGCCATGATGCAGCTCAGGAGGCAATGGCTGCTGCATCTCAGTACGACCCCGGTTACAACTTCGGATGTCAATGAGGCTACCCATGGACATAGACTAGCTTAGGCCAAAAGCCTAAGCTTGGAGGAGTATGTATTTCTTACCGACATTACATTCATGTTCACACACTCATTCTAGTTGTCGGTGCTCATACTTTTTCATTGTACTATCCATATTAGTTTAATTTCTTTTTCTAGCTTTATTCTTGTGTGTTTGATAAACCTTAAGAAAAACCAAAAAAATTAGTTAGTTTAATTTCCATGCTTGAAGTAGTAATTAAAAAAGAAAACCCAAAAAGATTTCTCGTTCTTCTTTTACTTGTTGGGAGCTTTCCTATGTAAATAGTTTTATTTCTTTTCTTTCCTTTGGGGGTCGAGAGGAGAAGACCATAATGAAAATGTTTAGTGGTCTAATATGCATTATTGTTGATTTAACCAAGATCCCATATTACCTTGTTTTCTCCCTTGAATTGAATGCTTGCAGGTTCCAGCTTAGTCCAATGCACGTGCACTATTATTATTATCCACACCGTTCGGTCGTGCAAGTGAAAGGCAATAATGACGATATATGATGGACTGATTGAGATAAGAGAAGATGGTATGAACTCGACCTCTCTTGTTTTTGTAAATATGATTAGTTCATCGTTCCTGATTCAGTCTATTATGAATAAACATGTTTGCAATGACAATTAGAGATTATAGTTGCTTATTCCATGCATAATTAGCTATGAGTTCATAATGGTTTACCTTGCGTGCCAACCTGCTATTAAAATGGTTGTGATGTGGTATGATAGGGTGGTATCCTCCTTTGAATGATTCGAGTGACTCGACTTAGAACATGTTCACGCATGTAGTTGAAACAAAATCAACATAGCCTTCATGATATTTATGTTCATGGTGGATTATATCCTACTCATGCTTGCACTCGGTGTTGATTAATTTAAATGCATGTTCATGACTGTTGTCGCTCTCTCACTTGGTCGCTTCCCAGTCTCAAGCTAGCCTTCACCTGTACTAAGCGGGAATACTACTTGTGCATCCAAACTCCATAAACCCCAAAGTTATTACATATGAGTCCACCATACCTTCCTATATGTGGTATCTACCTGCCATTCCAAGTAAATTTGTATGTGCCAAACTCCAAACCTTCAAATGAAATTCTGTTTTGTATGCTCGAGCAGCTCATGTATCAACTAGGGTTGTCTGTATCTTCCATGCTAGGTGGGTTATTCTCAAGAGGAGTGGACTCCGCTCCTCATTCATGAGAAAATGGTTGGTCATCGGGATGCCCAGTCCCATGCTCAAATCAAATCAAAATAATTAAACAAAAATCCCCTAGGATTGTTGCTAGTTGGAGGCACCCATTGTTTCGGGCAAGCCATGGATTGATGCTTGTCGGTGGTGGGGGAGTATAAACTTTACCATTCTGTTTGAGAACCGCCTATAATGCGTGTACCATGGAAGATATCGAGATCTCATAGTTGTTATGTTGATAGTGAAAGTATACCGCTCAAAATGTCATTCATCTCTATTTCAAAATCAAGCTCTGGCACCTCTGCAAATCCCTGCTTCCCTCTGCGAAGGGCCTATCTATTTACTTTTTTTGTTGAGTCGTCACCCTCTTATTAAAAAGCACCCGCCGGAGACCACCGCTCTCATTTGCATGCATTACTATTAGTTTATATTGGGTATGACTATGACTGGATCTCTTAAACCATGAATTACAATGTTTAGTCAGTCCTTGATCTTTAAAGGTGCTCTGCATGTATATTTTGCGGTCTCAGAAAGTGCTAGTGAGATACCATCTTGTTATATCATATTATGATTGTTTTGAGAAAGTGTTGTCATCCGAGATTTATTATTATTGCTCGCTAGCTGATTATGCCATTGATATGAGTAAACATGAGACCTAAGTGTTATTGTTAATATGGTTAGTTCATAATCTTTGCTGAAAACTTGAATGTTGGCTTTACATATTTACAACAACAAGAGCAAACGGAGTTTGTAAAAGTTTCTCTTTATCACTTTCAGTTTGTCAACTGAATTGCTTGAGGACAAGCAAAGCTTTAAGCTTGGGGGAGTTGATACGTCTCCGTTGTATCTACTTTTCGAAACAGTTTTGCCCTTGTTTGGACTCTAACTTGCATGATTTGAATGGAACTAACCCGGACTGATGCTGTTTTCAGCAGAACTGCCATGGTGTTATTTTTGTGCAGAAATAAAAGTTCTCGGAATGACCTGAAAATCCATGGAGCAACTTTTTAGAATAAATAAAAAATATTGGTGAAAGAATCAACGTCAGGGGGCCCACACCCTGTCCACGAGGGTGGGGGGCGCGCCCCCTCCCCTAGGGCGCGCCCCTTGCCTCGTGGGCCCCCTAGATATCCACCGACCTCAACTCCAACTCCATATATTTGCTTTCGCGGAGAAAAAAATCAGAGAGAAAGTTTCATCGCGTTTTACGATACTATAGCCGCCGCCAAGCCCTAATCTCTCCTGGGAGGGCTGACCTGGAGTCTGTTAAGGGCTCCGGAGGGGGGATTCGTCGTCGTCGTCATCATCAACCATCCTCCATCACCAATTTCATGATGCTCACCGCCGTGCGTGAGTAATTCCATCGTAGGCTTGCTGGACGGTGAAGGTTAGATGAGATTTACCATGTAATCATGTTAGTTTTGTTAGGGTTTGATCCCTAGTATCCACTATGTTCTGAGATTGATGTTCCTATGACTTTGCTATGCTTAATGCTTGTCACTAGGGCCCGAGTGCCATGGTTTCAGATCTAAACCTATTATGTTTTCATGAATATATATGAGTTCTTGATCCTATCTTGCAGGTCTATAGTCACCTATTATGTGTTATGATCCGACAACCCCGAAGTGACAATAATCGAGATACTTCTCGGTGATGACCGTAGTTTGAGGAGTTCATGTATTACTATGTGTTAATGCTTTGGTCCAGTACTCTATTAAAAGGAGGCCTTAATATCCCTTAGTTTCCACTAGGACCCCGCTGCCACGGGAGGGTAGGACAAAAGATGTCATGCAAGTTCTTTTCCATAAGCACGTATGACTATATTCGAAATACATGCCTACATTACATTGATGAACTGGAGCTAGTTCTGTGTTACCCTATGTTATAACTATTACATGAGAAATCGCATCCGACATAATTATCCATCACTGATCCAATGCCTACGTGCTTTTCACATATTGTGCTTTGCTTATTCACTTTACCGTTGCTACTGTAACAATTACTACAAAACTACTACTGTTACTTTTGCCACTATTTCTATTACTTCCATACTGCTTTGCTACTAAATACTTTGCTGCAGATACTAAGTTATCCAGGTGTGGTTGAATTGACAAGTCAACTGCTAATACTTGAGAATATTCTTTGTCTCCCCTTGTGTCGAATCAATAAATTTGGGTTGAATACTCTACCCTCGAAATCTATTGCGACCACCTATACTTGTGGGTTATCAGCCAGCCCCTGCCAACTACCCTTTATCAAAGGCCACTGCGACCAGTCTGACCGAAGCAACTTACGAGTCAGGGATGGGAGCACCTAAGTTTAAAAAGAGTGGCAAGGTTTTGTAATGCATAAGTTATAGCATACAGAACACGAATGGACAAGAGGTAAAACTTTTCTGTTTGGCTTGCCGGGGATCACAGTGTCGGGCAATCTTCTCAACTCCTTGTTGAAGCCAAGCTAACGGCAAGAACCTGCAGCATCATGCAGATGAGAATGAATGCAGGATGCGATCCTATCTATATGCATATGCAAATGCTCATGAAATGCTTATGAAGTGATCTTGGAATGCTCATGCATGCATGCATGCAGTCTAGGTTGGGGCCCCACTACAATGCTTCTTTATTTTCTCTTGCACGGGGTCATCGCCCCGGCTTTGTACAAGGGGTTACATGCAGCTTAGGCAAGGCCTGTACAAATGGGTGGTTTCCGAGTAGGGCCCGACAACCTCCCACCTTACGGGTAGAACTTGCGGAGATGCTCATATTCCAAGAATTTTGCAAATGAGTGCCATCTCAAGTCTCTTGACAGACTGCACTAGGTCTGGTGACTCGTACTACCCGGTAAGGGCCCAACACTACAGGAATTAGGAACTTTGCCGTCTGCCATGGCTGACGGCAAAGGCATGCCTGGCTGGCGGCAAAGGCCTTTGCCGTGAGCCAGCAGACGGCCAAACGTCCGACTGAATGAGCTACGACAAAGGGCACTCCGCCTTCTGCTGGAGGACGACAAAGATGCAAAGGCCTTTGCCTTCTGCCAGCAGACGACAAAGGGTATGGCTCTTTGAATCTGCTCGCAGACGGCAAAGGGCATGGCTCTTTGCCATCTGCTAGCAGACGACAAAGACTGCAGGCTCTTTGCCATCTGCTGGCAAATGGCAAAGAGGCCAAATAGGCATAAATTATGTTTCTTCTTATATCAATTCATTTTCACAGAAAATCAAACACACACGCACACACACACACAGATATATATATATATATATATATATATATATATATATATATATATATATATATATAAGTCAACACTATTTTAATCCCAGGATTAGAATATGCCGGCGTCCTGGACTTGGGGGTATCTAGTCCTGCCTCCCTACGGCCCACAACGTGGCTCCATCGACGGCCTGGTACGGCCCAGCTTCAACACCAACACAGCAAGACCCTCACGAGGGGCCAAGCCTCGCGAGGCGGACGACGCCAGATCCCTGAAGTTGTCGGCCTCCTCAGGAGGGCTCCTGAGGGGCAGAGAGATCTATGAAGCTACCTCATGAGGCTCAGCTGACATGAGCCGTGACGACCAAGGTCAGGCGGGCGCCAGGTGGGTGCAGAGCGCAGGTTTCCTCTTCGGTGCAAGCGGGGCAATCCACAGGCAAGGAGTCCCGACAAATCAGGCAAAGATTTCCATTCTGGTGCAACAAGACCAAGACTGCCAGGACGGCAGTACAGAGTTCATCACCGAGCCCACCATAGCATCACGACCAGAGGCTTTTCACAGGCGAAGACTACTTTTGTCAAGATAGACTGTACTACTTGTCCCCTTTCAAATCCCGCCGTTGTGGAATCCCTTCTCGGTCATACTTGGGAGGAGGACCAAGGCCACTATATATAGGACTTAGCCACCACCATAGAGAGAGATCCATTCCACCCCGAGCATCACACCAGCTCAAGAACACCTCACCTCCTGAGGCTTGTTCATCCTTTGTACTAGTTCATCCATACTCCCTCGAGGCAATCCACCACACCACACTGGAGTAGGGTATTACACCACAATGGTGCCCCGAAGAAGTATAAATCTCTGTGTCTTTGTGTCTCTGTGAGCTCTACGCGCTAGGCTTGGGAGGATCGCGAGTAGGCAGGCTGGGCAGGTTGAGATCTCCGCACGCACCCCAGAGTTCGAACCTCTCAAGGGTTGCCGAATCCCTAAAACAGACATTTAGCACGCCAGGTAGGGGTGCGTCGGATTCTCTCTTCCGTTGTTCGATCCACCACTGCTCTGACACCTCATGGCCGACGCCCCGAGAGCCCACGTCGAGCACTGGGTCGTCCAGACCTCCTCGGCAGCACCCACTGGCGAAGAAGACCTCCACTCAGCCCTACTCGCGGCCCGCGTTCCACTGGGGGCGATCGGCCACGGGGGGCGCTCGGCGCAGCCTTCTCCCCTAGCGTCGTGCCGTAGCTGCGCAAGCGCGCGATCTGCAAACTACACTGCAGCAACTACTCCGCACTCGCTCAGGGAGCAAGCGAACATGCGGGTGGCTGTCATCGTGGCCCACGAGCTCCTGTGATGTAGGTTGCTTGAGAGCGGCCACGACACCCTGCTAGAGTGGGTCGCCAAACTGCTTGATGCGGCATGTAGAAGGGCGGCGCTGTCCTGCACCCTCCCCATGTCCCAGGCTATGTTGGGGCGCACGCTCATCCCCGACACAACCGCGCGCCCCCTCCCAGGGACCACGAAGAGCTTCTCGGCACTGACCAGGCTCGTGGAGCAGTTCGCACCGCCCCGAACATGCCCCCTCGGCGTGGGGAGGCTTCAGGCTACACCACTAGGGGCCTCGCAGGAGTGCCGGCCCCTGGCCAGCAGGACCAAAGGATGGCAGAAGGAAGGGGAGCGTTAGGCGGCTAGGCAGCGCCCCTGGTGTGAACAGCCCAAAAGCCTACGTTCCCGTCGTGATGGATCCAAGGCATGCACTAGGAGAGGGCCCCAGCCAATCCCCCACACCAGGCTGGGCGCTGGACATACACGAGGCCGAGCTCTCCTTTGAACCACCACCAAGCCCTGCCGACGCCCCCAACAGCGGCAGCCTCTTGGTACAGTTAACGCCCCAGGGGCATGCTTACACTGACCATGGATCGCAGGTAAACCAAGACGCGGTGACCGCCAGGACCCTCAGGACGGTGGACCCTCCTCGGGAGCGCAAAGAACATTGGGAGCAGCGCGGGGGAAGCCTAGTGGAACGGCCCTCCTCGCGCTGCGTGGAGCAGGATCCAGCCTAGAGGTAGGTTCCCTGTCGGGGAAGGCGCCAACGAGCCCTTCCCCTCGACAGGGGGCCTATGGTCGCCGAGGATGCCGTCAGCGTCCCCTTGGCCCCTTGATCTTGTCCTGGTTTCCGGTCTCCCCAACGGTGGTCAGGTCCGACGCACCGCGGGGTCCTCATCGGGCGACATGAAGCAAGGCTCCGACTTGTGAAGGTCTCCGCTCGTGACACTCTCACGTAATAATTAGTGGGGCTGTACATGCCCCGGAGTGTCCTGAGTGCCGCCCTGGGGCCTCATGGGGGCTCCCACCCACGTCCCAGTGGAAGCACTTAGCTCCGCGCTGGTGAGAAGACCGAATACTGAAGACTTAAGAGCAGTTTGGCGCTAGACGCGGCCGCCTGCTTTTGCCTCCCTTTTTGTACTTGCTTGCCGACTTTTTTGAAGCAGTTTGTTCTCTGTGCGTTTATAAAATGGGGGGAGTTTTTCTTTTTCTGGTTCATGTCTCTCTATTGCCTTTAGTTCGTGCGTTCTTTTCTTGGAACTCGTGACCGCCGCCCTACCCTCTAATGCCTCGCGGGGGCTGGGTACGGTATGCACGCTGGGGCTGAACGCCCTCGGGGGCTCAAAGGTGTTGTCGCCCCGCACGCCCAGCTTGCCACGGTCTGGCAGTTGGCTCCTCACGAGGCACTCTCTGGCAGACCAGCAGGCCCCTCGGGAGACACAGGGCCTCGCGAGCCCACAGCAGGCTCACCTTAGAAGAAGGGACCCGGCCGCGACGCCAGGCCCCGCGCAAGGCCCCCGACACCCAAGATAAGTCATAAAAAACTACCTTTCTCAGCGACCAACAGCCCTGCGGGGCCTCGCTCCGGATGTCGCTTCAAAAGTCTTCAACGATCTCACACATCATAAGGGGCACCCCCATCCCAAAATGCTCTCACAAGAATATGTTTGAGTTTTCGTTATACAGGTTAAAGCAAAAGAAATACTGGCCTAGATGGACGCGTCTTCTTCGCCACTCCCATCCATGCTGCTTGTGCTGAATCTGCCACCCTCCTCGCCATCTCCACCCACGCCAGCTCCTTTGGCTGCGAGCACGGCCATGTCATCCTCAGGAGTCAACTCCTTCACCCGAGCATCCACATGACCGTCCACCCACTTGGCAAGCTTGTCTTGGATGGCCGCGGGCACGGGGGCTAGCACGGTGCTGAAGTCAAAGTGGGAGTCAAGGTTTAGGAGGTTGCTGAAGATGCGCAAGAGCGCGCACCCAAGGAGGCCCCGACTCCTCTCCTCAACGAGCTGGCGGGCTTTTGTGGCCTGGTCCTCCAGGCGGGTCACGATATCAATGAAGAAGTGGAGATGGCTGGCATAGTCGCTCTCGTGCGGGTGAGGAGTGCTCTCATCACAAACGACACCCAATGCATTGTTGGCTTTGACTTGCAGACCCTGGAGCATGGGGCCGTGTTCGCGCTCCAGCATCAGGCGGCGACACTTTTCACTCAAAGCCTTCTCCAGGAGGGAGGCGGTGTCCTAGGCCTACTTCCAGAGAGAGGATATCTCGGCGCGAGCAGAATCCAGGGCGGATTCGGAAGAAGCGAGGGCCTCCCGGGCAGCGCCCTCGCGCTGCTTCACCGCCTGTAGCTCGGTCTTCAGGACGGAGGTCCGACCCTCAAACTCATCCTTGAGCAGCTCCAGGTCCAGGCGGTGCCCCTCGGCTAGCTCAGCACGTGCCTTCACCACCTTCTCCTCCACCTCCACCTAGACCTGAGCTTCTCGGGCGGCGACAGCATCCTCAGCCACGGCGGCCTGTCGCTCCCTTAACTCCAGCCTTTCCAGCACCAAGCTATGATCCACGACCTCTAGCGTCAAGTCCTCATGGGGCCCCAGGAGCTCCGCCTCAGCAAGGGCCACCTCACCTGGTGAGGAGGCCAGCAGGGCAGCACTAGAAGATAGAAGATCTCGCTCCCGCTCCTCAGCCGCCTCGCGATGGCGGTTGGCTGCCTCGGCCTCTTCCATGGAGCAAGCGCAAGCTTCTCAAGAAGCCGCGAGTGAGGCTTCCACGCGCGCTTTGGCTTCGTCTCGCTGAAGCTTCCCAAGGTTGATGGCCACCTTCAGCTGCTGCCATTAACCCTCCAAGCGGTTGTTCTCTGCTACAAGCCTGGTGTCGACGTCCGCGAGCTCCCCGCCAAGATGGACCATCGCACGCATCACTTCACCGAAGAACCCGAAGCGCACCGTGCTGCGCCCGTGAGCAAGTGCGAGCTCGTCGCCAAGATATTCACCAGCTCCGGAGGTCGCTCGGGGGGTGCCGGGGGCTCCGCCAGTCGCCAGCTAGGGGCCGGCTGGTGGGTCCCCGCAGCTTGAAGACGAAGGCTTCCCGAAGGACGCCCCCTGCCGTCAAGTACAAGAGGGAGGATCACCTGCGCACCCTTCACCTTGCGGATAGAGTCATGGGGGGAGAGAACAAGGGGCTCGGTTCCGGTGCACCCTCGCAGCGTTGAGCTGGAGAGATCTGGATTCACACCCTGCGCAGGCTCATGGCGCTGGGGGCTGTACGCCTGCGCCGCGCTGGAGCTCTTGGGGGTGTCCGCTTCCCGAGGATTTTTCTTCATAAAGATCCTGCAAAACCCCAGCCATGAGAAAACACAGTGCGCTTGGAGATCAGGAGCGAAGGTACTTACTTGTCGGCGGCCACATATCTCCTCGGCTTCAGCAGCCGATGGGTGCCATCATCGCGGCACGGGGACCTCTTCCTCTTCAGGAGCGACTCAAGGCACATGCGGCGCCGAGACTATCCCAACGGGCGATCCTCAGGAGGGGGAGCATCCGGCGTGATATACGGAGCAGAGGTCCTGAGAACAGGGGCGCCCGGCGTGGCTTCCTGGCTCACAGCTCTGGGGCCATTGGTGGGCTCCTCATTGCCAGCGACAGCTCTGGAGCCACCATCCCGGGCGTCAGAGGCTTCTGCCTCCGGAGCCTGGTGTAGCGCAGGCCCTTCAGCAGTCCCTTCCGGAACCCCGGAGGCCTGAGGCTCCCGAGTCTCTAACGAGCCCAGACCACCGTAGGAGCTCTCCACAGCTGCCGGAGGCGCGCGCCCCCTGCCTCCACACTCGGGGCGCATGCGGTAGGGTCGATCAGGAGAGGAGCCACGAAGACGGGATTGTCGCGGGGCCCACCAATGCCCTCGGGAAGCAACCCCCACTCATCAAACAGGGGCATCTGCCCCGTGAAGGCCTCCTTGTTTCAGCACAGGTAAAGAAGGCAGCCACCCCCAGGGAGGTCAGCAGGCTCGGGCTTGCCAGTCAGGAGCTTGAGCACCACGCTCAAGGTATCGGCAGCAAGCGACTGCTTCTTCAACCTCATCGGATCCTCGACGCCGATGAAGTCCCACATCGGGCGAGCATGGCGCTAGAGAGGAGCAATGCGCAGCTTCATGAACTCCTTCACCACCATTGGCGCCGTCACCCCCAGCTCCTGAAGTCTCGCCAACCTCTTCCAGACGAAAGCGAGACGCCGGTCAGTGAGCTTCCCATTGCGCCAGCCGGAGCATCGAGAAGCCGGCAACCCAGGAATCGTGAGCAGGGGGCTGAATGCGCGGGTATCCATCAGAAGCCACTCCTTCCGGAATCCTCTCACGACAGGAGAGAGCTCGAAGTCGATCCCCGAGCTGGCGGTCGCAGCGACGGCCTCAAAGGTCACGCACCCAGAGCGCTGACGAGTGTCGACCAGCCGGAGTAGGAAGAAATGCCGAAACAATGCCACGGACAGAGTAATGCCCACCATGGCCTCGCAGAGGAAGGTGAAGATGGCGAGGAGGATGACAGAGCGAGGGTCCAAATAGAGCAGATGGATCTGGTAGTGTGACATCACGGCATTGAAGAAAGGGGAGAAGGGAGGAATCAACCCAGCCAGAAGAGCATTAAGATAGATGGGAATCTCAGTGGCACTCATCTCTCTGGTTCGCCCATCACCCCCCCTCATTGGAATGGGCGACGAGCCCATGGTGAACCTTGTACAGCCCCTCCTTATTGATTACCATCGATTGCTCGAGGGCTAGCTCCAGGACCGGCGGGGGACCGACCGGCGCGCGCGACTTCATCTTCTTCTTCCTTGGCTTGGGGGCCATGGAGGATACCAAGAAAGAGCAAGGTGCTGGTACCAGATCTATGGGCGCGGCGGCAAGATTGGGGCGAAGAAACAAGAGCTGGGCACGGTACACCTCGAAGGGCGAGTTGCACTTCCAACAGGCGGCTGCTGGGTCTGCCGGATATCAAGGCGGCATGGGGAAGTGGAGACGCCCACGTCCCATTAGCCGCCACGTGTCTTCAGGGCCATAGGCTGATAGGGCCTGCGGTGCTCCATACTTGCCCTTTGGCTTTGCTTGGAAGCCAAATCCGAGCTTGCCTTGGCCCAAGGGGCTACTGTCAGCGTCCTGGGCTTGGGGATCCTGTCCCGCCTGCCTGCGGCCCACGACATGGCTCCATCGACGGCCTGGTACGACCCAGCTTCAACATCAACATAGCAAGACCCTCGCGAGGGTCCAAGCCTCGAGGCGGACAACGCCAAGACCCCTGAAGGGGCAGAGAGATCTATGCAGCTACCTCATGAGGCTCAGCTGACGTGAGCCGTAATGACCAAGGTCAGGCGGGCGCCAGGCGGGTGTAGAGCACATGTTTCCTCTTCTGTGCAAGCGGGGCAAGCCATAAGCGCGGATTCCTGAGGAATCAGCCAAAGGTTTCCATTCTGGTGCAACAAGACCAAGGCCGCCAAGACGGCAGGACGGAGGTCATCACCGAGCCCACCGCAGCATCACGACCAGAGGCTTTTCGCAGGTGAAGACTACTTTCGTCAGGATAGACTGTACTACTTGTCCCCTTCCACATCCCGCCGTTGTGGAATCCCTTCCCACTCATATTTGGGAGGAGGACCAAGGCCACTATATATAGGACTTAACCGCCACCATAGAGAGAGATCCATTCCACCCCGAGCATCACACCAGCTTAAGAACACCTCACCTCTTGAGGCTTGTTCATCCTTTGTACTAGTTCATCCATAGCCCCTCGAGGCAATCCTTCACACCACACTAGAGTAGGGTATTACACCACAACGGTGGCCCGAACCAGTATAAATCTCTGTGTCTTTGTGTCTCTGTGAGCTCTATGCACTAGGCTAGGGAGGATCGCGAGTAGGAAGGCTGGGCAGGTTGAGATCTCCGCACGCACCCCAGAGTTTGAACCTCTCAAGGGTTGCCGAATCCCGAAATCCGATAGAATAGTTATTTGGATCAGAGCAGCCTTTATAAGGGCCTGATAGGGCCCTCCCAAACATCCTTGAACTGTCGGGCCGGCCCAACATATGGGATGCCGAGGCCGCCCCGACAGGATCCACCTGATCCCCTGATCCCGATCCCGAGCCGACCCGCTCCTCGCTGCTCCTCCCCTCGATCCCCGACCTCCCCTCGTGGTTCGCCGCTGATCTTTGCCGGATCCGGCGAATCCCCCTGTCTCTAGCTCCGGGCCGACCGGATCCGCCGCCTCCCCTCTGTCTCCAGCTCTTGGACGACCGGATCCGCCGCCACACCTCGGTCCCACCTCTTGGCCGACCACCGGTGCAGGCGAGCGAGCGACAGCAGATGCCGGCGCGAGGGAGCCCGCGTCGCTTGGATGCGGTGACGCCGCTATGGACTTCCGGAAGCCTCATCCTCCTTCCATCCTCACAGCCTGACGCCTTCACAAAGCAGATGACGGCCCGGACGCAAGCTGCGGCGAACAGAGCAACTCCGCGGCGGAGGCGGCATCGGCGGCGCCTTCAAATCCAGCAACGGTAGATGAATTTCCTCCCACTTCTTGCCTTCTTCTTCAATCTTGCCTTGCCTGACCTTCTTTCTTCGTGCAGATGAACTTCAAGCCCTCTACAAGACATGGATTGCCATCGAATTCCTCTCCTAGCTCCCGGACGAATTGCTCTCAAGGTGGCCTATCTACTGCTGGAAAAATGTTGGCCGAACTTCTAGCCAGGGTATGGTTGAACTTCCTTCTGTCTGTTATTTTCTTACAGCCATGTGAAGTTCTGGTAGTGTGAAAAGTCATGTGAAGTTCTGGTAGTGTGTGAGCCTCAGTCTAGGCTACAAAACAGTAGAAAATTTGTCTGCATTCACATGTGAAAATCCATGTGAAGTTCAACTATTAAGTGAGCGTCAGTCCAGGCTACAAAGCAGAAGAACCCCTGCCTGCATTCACATGTGAAAAAGCCATGTGAAGCTCAACTACTAAGTGTGCTAGAGTTCAGGTTGATATGTACCTGGTTGTGTGAAAAAATAAAAGAGAAAATAAAACATACATGTCATCACATGAAGGCCAGGTTGGTATGCACTAGTGGCTCAAGCATTAAAACTCATGAAGGTTCAGTCTTTTTTCAGCTGTAGACTGTATTTCCCCTTTGCAAACAAGAAGTTCAGGGTGTCGATAGTTCTTAGTTAGGTACATATAAGTAATCAAATTGTGTAGAATTAACAGAATATGAGTTTGATTCTGTGAAGTGTGCTCAGTTCAGGTACAGAAGTATTGGCAGATGCTTAGCTTAGTACAGAGTGTGATGCATGTCCTAGGGAAAAAAATATGTACATGAACACCACTTTTATATGCGAAGTTCAGGCTGTGAATAATGCTCAGTTCAGTTACAAAGTTATAGGCAGATGTAACTTGTGTGCTAATAAACATTTTTCCTTTTATGTCAGTAAGACGAGAGACGCATGAAGAAGCTTAGAAGTTCCCAGCAGCAAATACACAATCCTAAGCCTGTATGCGTTGCACCACCCCCTCAATGGGTCACAACACCTGCTCCACACCAAAATTGGATGACATCCAAAACGCATGGAGACAATTTTGCACCTCCACCTAATTGGGTGATGCCAGAAATCCCACACGGATTCTTTGTATCCACCAGCAGACTCCCAATCACGCTGATGGAGGAGGGGGTTAGCTCAAGTCCCGCGTGTAACTGTGGAGGTTATCCTGGTGTGCCTCGTCAATGTGAAAGGGAAGCAACTAAACCGGATCCCAGGAAAAATCCAACAAGAACACACACACACAGAAGAGTTCTCTGCACACTACCACTATTGGATGCTGCTGCTGCTACTACTACAACTAAAAATTGTACGGGACATAAGGTAGATGGATTACTTCACAAAACAAGAGAGCAAACAAAAACCAGGATCGCAATTCCTCCACAACCACCTCAAACAAAAAGGACACAAACAAGAGAGAGGCCATCTCCAGCCCTCCTTCCTCCTCGTGATCCACTCCTGCATCCTGCTATGCTAACTCCGCCATGCCCCATCCCAGAGGGCTAGCAGCAGACTCTAGTGGAGTTTCGATCATACATGCACATAAGTGAAACAAAACTTTAGGTATTTATATATGCATCGTGTATTATCTGCCAATTTTATACTCCCTCAAGGATAACAAGATCATAAACTGCATTTTAACGTGTCGTTTGCATAATTTTTTCTTTTTCTGCAGATGTCGTATCTCCCGGATTATCTAATACCAAGACTAAAAATGCGATTCCACAATGTAGAGTAAGCAAGGGAATTTTATAACCGATACGCTAGACACGCAGGTTTTGGAATCGGGAAGATGGGAGGGAATGACAATCACAAGTATTTTGTTTGCGTGTTCCAAGGGAAACACACAACTTCTGTTTCAGAGGCTGACAGGAAACGAAACAAAACACCGGAGAGGACAGGATACAATGCAAGAATGAGGGTGAAGGTGCAGGAGGATGACACATGTGAGGTAGTGGACATTGAGTATAATCATAATCACCACCTCATACAATCTGATGACATGCTGGTATTCTTGCACTCACACAAGAATTATGACCCCACTATTCTGGAGTACGTAAAGCTCCTGCAGTACCATGATGTCAAGAATACAACAATCATGTCCATGCTATCTGAAAATGAATATGGGAGCTACTTCCTAAGAATGACAGGACGAGACCTACTAAACCAATAAGTATTCAAAAATGCACATACTGGAATGTACATAGCATCCTAAATCTCAACCCTTTGCTAGCAAAGATAACAAAATGCATGTTTGCATATAATTTGTAGGAAAGCAATGAATGCAAGGAAAGATGATTTGGATGATGTATTGAAACTTGTATCTTTCTTTAAAGACATGAAGGCAATCAATGATGAGTTTTTCTGTGACATACAACTAGACAGGGACAAAACAGTTAAAACATTTTCTGGTCCAATGCAAGCTGTAGAAGAGCATATCAAGACTTTGGCGATTGCATCACATTCGACACAACTTACAAGACCAACAGATTTCATATGCCTCTGGGAGTGTTTGTTGGAACAAACTATCACTTGCAGCCAATGATATTTGTTGTTGCCCTGATTAGAGACGAAGATGCAAAGTCATTCAAGTGGCTATTCGATACATTTGTACGGTGCATGAACAACAAACATCCAACTTGCATTCTAAGAGGTAAGTTAAAAAAACTCTACAAGTTTCATCATTTTTTCAGTCTATGGGTTTGTATCTGGGTACACTGGTTTTTTCTGAAAATAATGTTAAGCAAGCAGTTCAACCACTATTAGCACAGAAGTCCAAGAAATACAGCATAAGAAGCAAAATTATATGTCACATGTTTAGAAAAAATATAGTTCGGGATGTGAAGTTCAAATAGAGGAACCATAGAAGTTCAAGGACATTGCTGCAAGAAAAAATAGATGAAACGTGTTCAGGAAAAATATAGTTATGTATGTGAAGTTCAAGCACTGGTACCATAGAAGTTCAACAACACAATTGTAAGAAAAAATATATGTCACAATATTTGTTAGTCCTACTGCTACCTGTGAAGTTCAAGTACTTGCACAGCATAAGTTCACCATCAGTAAAAAGAAGCAAGTTTCATTTTTTAATTGATGCAGAACAGTGCCTGTCGTTGGCGAAAGCTATACCACAATCATTGCCAAACACCGTCCACAAGCTATGCCGATGGCACATCCTGAAGAAGTTCAAGGAATACCTCGCGTTGCTGTACAAAAAGTATGACACATTCAAACAGGAGTTTAGAGCGATCTTAAACTGGCCACTAATGCCTACAGAGTTTGAAACTGCCTGGGCTACACTCGTGCAGAAGTTCAACCTGTAGAACAACCAGATGATGATGCAGCTCTGGAATGATAGGAAGATGTGGATTTCATCATATTACAAGAATATTTTCTATGCTAGAATGACTTCCATACAATGAAGTGAGAGCATGAATCACGTGCTCAAGAGAGGATTTGTCAAGGGGACCCAGAACCTACACAAGTTTGCTAGGCGGGCAAATGCCTGCATACAAACTCGGATGCAGAAGGAGAACGAGCAAACAATGACCAACATGGTATTAAAGACAAAAAACGCCCTCATCATATTGTGACTTCCTTCAACATGTGCATACTGTATTTAAAAAATGACTCTGCTTGGACTAATATCTTATTTCTTGACATGTGCGCAGACCAATTCTGTGACAAAAACAACTTACGGCTACGAGGAAGACATGGCTATCAAGTACACGAGAGTCGTGTACACCGAGATGAGGTCTAGGATGAGAAAAGCGACGCTATTTTGTGCACAGCCTACAACAGAGCCCACTAAGTACCTTGTGTACTACCACAACAAGGCTGGCCATGATGATGAAGAAAGATTTGCCTGGTCAAAGCATGAATTCCAGGTTGTAGCTGACCCTGATAATGAAATGTATGAGTGTGAATGCAAGCTATGGACACACACAGGTGAGCGGCAAAACAAACTTATTAAATACCTAAACTAGCAGTATCATATCAAGTAGATGAAACTCATCGCTGGCTCACAAACTATGTATTCTACATTCATCACAAAAATGCAGGCTTGTTCTGCCTTCACATCATGAACATATTGGACTACCTGAAGCCTAACAAATTTCCAGACAAGTATATCCTCAAACGGTACACAAAGACTGCAAAATCACAACCAACATTTGATACAAGGGACTACAACACGACTGCATTGGATGGCAGCTCAAGACTATCGAAGCAAGGCATCTTGCTGCAGCTAAATTTGATGGTTAACAAGAAAGCGATGAGATGTGAACAGCAATATGACAGATCCTTCTATGTTCTCAACAAGCTAGTGGAAGAGCTTGATGCAATACATTCAGCAAATCAAGCGGATGTTGACCAAAGGATGGCTGAAGAGGATGCTAAAACTGAAGATGGCCTTCATTATTATGCAACTGAAATGCTCCAGGCCACTGCTCAAGCCAACCAATCCAAGCAGGGTGTTGACCAACTAATGTAGCAGCGGCAGCAAGACACGATAAAACTACCACTGTACTCTGAAACAAAGGGTAGGAAGAAAAATTCTGCAGCAAACAAAAGTGAGAGAGCTCAAATAAAGGCACCACCTACAGGAAGAGTCGTCATGCTCGATGGGAACAGAGTGCCACTTGGACACAGGCAATGTAGTGTGTGCAAAAAGGTTGTAGGACACAACAAGCTCACATGTCCAATACTCTTAGAAAGAAATGATACAGAGGAGGTCAAGCAACACAAAGTTCAAAAATAGCAGCCCAAAGTTATAGAACAAAACAAGGGACCACACCCATAGAAAGCAAGCAGCAGAATTTGTAGCATATGCAAGAAGTATGAAACACATAATGCAAGAACATGCCCAAAGCACACTGATGCTGAAAAGACAAGCAAAAAGCCAGAGAAGAAACATAAAGCAAAACCTAGAGCCAGCAACAAGAAAGTGGTGGAAGATGAAGATGAAGACAAAGATGAAGACACCAAAGAAGAAGAGGAATACGAAGAGGAAGTGGAAGACGATGATGAAGAGGAAGAGGATAACAAAGAGGAAGAGGACGACGAAGAGGAAGAGGAAGGGGAAGATTAAGAGGAAAAGCAAGAGGTACATGTCAATCCAAAACCACTACAACCAAAGCCTAGGAGGAGCGCAAGGCTGATGAACAATTAGACTAGGTCAATTAAACAAAGCAAACTTCTGTCATGTCAATGTGCAGAATGTTATTCCACTTCTGAAACAGTATTTTAGGGAGAAGAAGCTTACTTGAACTTCTATTGTTGAACTTTCAAAGAAATTATACAGTAGAAGTTCAAGTAAGCTTACTGCAGAAGTCCTGGTATAGCATGACAGGAGGTGTTGGTGATGTATTGCATGAAAGAGCAAGCAGTAATAAAATGAAAAAAAAATACATTGTGAAGTTCAACTAAGATTTCTGCAGAAGTCCTGGTTTATTATGTGAGGAAGTGTTGTGTTGGTGATGTATTGAATAAATGTGCAAGATGGAATAAAAATGAAAAAATATACACTATGAAGTTCAAGTAAGCTTATAGTGGAAGTTCTGGTATATTATGACAAGATGTGCTGGTGTTGTAATCCATAAGAAGTTCAAGCAAGTAGGAATAATTATACAGTCTAAAGATCAGGTCAGCTTGCAAAAGAAGTTTTGGTATATAAATTGATGTAGAAAAAATATGCTTACAAAAAAAGTATTGCCGTATGAACTAAGGTTAGCAAGCCTAAGACAACACGTTTAGAAGTGAAGTTTCTGTTTGGATACGTGCAGAAGTTCATGCTGAATGCTGACAAAAAGATAAAGAAACATAAAGGAGTGTATGGCACTATTTTTGCCCGAACTTATAGTTGAAAACCATCTGTAGTTGATGTCGGTGTACAGAAGTAGGGGTTGTACTCTGCACCCTTCTACCTGTGCACGGGAAGTTAGAGCCACGCCCAATGCCACACTTGGCAAGGCAAGGGAAGGAGGCTGAGGCCATGAGATGGTCAAAACCACGCCAAGACAGAGACACGGAGAGCAAGAGGGAGAGGTGGGTTCCCCCGGCAAGGCCTCAAGATGGTCAAAACAACGCCAAGCTAGAGACATGGAAAGCAAGAGGGCGAGGTGGGTTCCCCAGGCAAGACCGTTGCCGGGGTGGCCTCCACGGCCCCAGCAAGGACCTTGCCGGGACAGCTTGCCCAACCCCAATGGAGCACACCACCCTCGAGCCCAAGGATTTGGACAACCACGTTGGGACTAAGGCTCGGGAGGCACCTCCATGATGGCATGCAGATCTTTGTGAAGACAAGAAGCACACATAGTTGGACAAGGATTAGAAGATGGCGAGCCTCAGAAAAACCCTTGTCGAGGGCATCCATAAGACCTCCGGCAAGACCGTTGCCGGGGACGACCACGGTGCCGCGGCAAGACCCTTGCCGGGGCCCCGGCAAGGCCCTTGCCGAGGACATCCACGGGGCCACCGCCAGGCCCACCCCTGCCAAGGTTCCACTACCACTCCCGTGTAGCTGCCAGCCCACCAGCTAGGCAGGCACCTACATGTCGACGTGAGGCTTCGAAGCCAACTCAGCGAGCGCCTACGTGGTGGCATGCAAATCTTCATGAAGGCCCTACCATCGCGCCACCTCAGCAGCTTGCCAGCCTACATGGCACCATGCGCACCGCTGGCCTAGACGCGTGTCGGAGCAAGGTGAGGCGGCGACGGACAGGACAGGGGATGGTTTCCGTGCCCGATAAAGTGAGAGGGACACCTAAGAGGTGCATTTAATGCGCCTTGTCCCATGATGGCTAAGCGATAAGCTTAACCACAGTACACCGATGCTACCTCCTGTGTGCCACTGTGGCGATCCCCTTGACTATAAAAGGAGGTCCGAGGCATCCAGGAGAGGGATTCGGACCCTTGGACAAGTTACACTCATCGTAGCTAGCTCAAGAACTCCAAGAACACTCAAATAGACACAAAAGCAGGACTAGGGTATTACGCCTCCTCGCGGCACGAACCTGGGTAAATGACCCATGTGCTTGTGCTGATTGCTGATCCCGCTCTTCTCACGACCCCGCGTCCCACAACCTTAGTAGGGATTCCCGTGATCCCATAGGTGTCGTTTCCACCGACATCTTTGGCGTGCGAGGTAGGGGGTGCAATAATGAGAATCTGGTTTAGTAGCAAGTCGACCAGCTTTTCGTCGCCATGGCGCCCAAGAGGAAGATGACCATGGCAATCAGTTCATCTAGAACCGGACTGACTGTACCGGTGCGAGCCAGTAGCGGGCCGGTCGTGGAAAGGACCCGTGGTGCAGCCCCCGAACACCCGCATCACCCTGGCAGTCCGGACCTGGCGAGCGGCATCGTTCGTGCGCCAGGCGATGGGCCGCATGCCGCAAACTCCAAAGACGGAGTTGCCCCCCTCCCCTCAGGCGGCGCAGGGCCCTCCAGGGGCGTCTCCATGCCACCCGACGATGGCGTGGCGGCCTCCAAGACACCAACACCAGCACCCATGGCACGTTCTTCCCAAGTCGTGCGTGATGAGCAGTGCCACCACGCTGGAGACCCTTGGCACCGCCCTGGGAAGAGTTCAGCACGTCCTTCACGGGACGAGGAAGGCCAGCATGCACGCTGAGGTGCTGGTGAAAATGGCGGACAGCCGCATGGCCATGATAGAGCTTCTTCTAACATAGTTAGAAGTCGAAGCGCATCACCGTCAACGCAGCTTTCGCCGCCGCCCACACCAGCAGAAGCTCTAGCGCGTGCAGCTGCTCCTCGACTTTCCTCCTACTGCGGAGAGGCTCGATGAGTGGAGAGCCACTGTCCAGAGCCTCGTCGGCATCGCCAAGAAAGATGAGCTGCAACCAGCGGGACCCATAGGCCGACGCTCCGTCGAGCCACCGCATACCAGCGGTGGAAGGGTTGGGCGCGACGTAGCCACGGTGCACTCTCCACCCCCACGCCAGCCACCGCGGGTGTCGACCTGTTACGATGACGCTTGCGATGATATCTCCATAGCGTCGTCCGATCCGCGGACCCGCCATGACCAGCGTCAAGTTCTTCGGGAGCGAGCCCTTGAAGACGCTCGAACCACCATCGAGCGCCGGCGTGATGCACGCCACCAATCAGACAGGTGGGAAGGACCCACTATGGACTACCCAGCACCGGGAGGCTACGGTGGCCTACCCTACGGGTTGGGTTGTTTGGCCTTCACCCGTGTGCTGCGGCAGTTCTAGTGGCCCTCCCACGGCACGTTCAAGCCCGACGTTGGCGAGAAGTACAATAGCAAGACTCACTCGTAAGAGTTCCTCAGCATCTACACCATCGAGATGCAAGCTGCTTGAGCCCGCGATAATAAGGTGCTTGCCAATTACTTCCCTTTGGGGCTCAAGCCCAATGTCATGTCATGGTTGATGCACTTGCCGGTGGACTCCATTTCCTCTTGGTCGGATCTGTGCCATGAGTTCGTTGGCGCCTTCACTGGAGGCCATCAAGCTCATGGCCAGGCAAGCGACCTGCATATTATCCCCCAGAAGGAAGGAGAAAACCTGCGCAAGTACATCCAAAGGTTCAGCCGAGTGCAGTATAACATCCCATACGTTCATGCTGCCACCGTGATCAGTGCATTCCATCAGAATGTGTGTAACCACAAGATGCGTGAGGAGCTAGCGATGAAAAAGGTCAAGGAAGTTGTAACGCCCCGGATACAACTTTCCATATTCGTAACTCCGACTCTTACCTTTTCTGGAGATGTGATTTATTATTTCCTCTGTGGTTGGGTTTTTGTCGTTTGTTTTGCATTTTGTTCTTGTTATGCATCTCATCTCATAGCATCATGTGCATTGCATCGACATCGTTTTCATAAAACTTGCATCTGTTCGGGTTTCCCCGATTCTCTCCATTGTTCGTTCTGAGCCCGACCACACTCGCACGTGCCCGCGGCACCTCCATAATACTATTTTATAAGTGGCATAAAAATGTTCTCGGAATGGGTTGCAACTTGTCGTGCGGTCTTATTATAGTGTAGACAGGCCGCCTGCCAAGTTTCGTCGCATTCGGAGTCCATTTGACTGCACAACCGTTAAATATATAATCACGATATAGTCGGTATATTCGTCTGACGTTTCGGTCTCCGAAACCATTGCCGGGCTGCATTTCTCCTCTCTCTCCTATCAGCCCAAGCCTCTCTCTCACATAGCCCACTAACCCCTTCTAGCCCACCTATCTAACCCCCTCCGCTCCGGACCGTTGGATCGAGATCCGATGTCCGAAAACGGAGCAAACCCCCTCCTAACCCCTCAAACCCTAGCCCTACCTATATAAGGAAGGCTAGTCCTTCCTAATCTGGAATCGTACCCCCTCCTCCTCTTTTTCCGCGCCCCCAACCCGCAGCCACCACCTCCTCCCACCTCGGTTGTCGCGCCGCCGCTTTCCCCCTCCAAATCGGGCGCCCCCCAGCCTCCTCTCGCCACTTGGCAAGTCCCCAGTGGCTAGCCGCCGCCCGCAGCCTCTCCCCGTACGCCACCTGGCCTTCCCGCGCCCCCCAGCAGCCTCCCGCCGCCGCAGGCCCGTCCCAGGCCCGCCCGGGCCCCGATCTGGGCCACGAGGGCCGCAGCCAGCCCCATCCCGCTCGCTCCTCCTGTGCCTCTGCCCGACTCCATCGTCGGCGTGTCGCCGTCAGGTCGCTGGACCCCGCTCCGCCGCACCTCCGTCAGGTTGTCGGACCGCATTTCCCCGCCGTCGCCAGTCCCCTTCGCCGCCGACCCGCGCTGCACCTGTGTCTCCTCGCCCCAAACCACGAGGACCGCGCTCCTCCCTGCCGCCATGGGAGCCGAGCTCCGCCTCGCCCAGCCGCGCCTCCCCTTCGCCACCCGGTCCCCGTCGTCGCCGGATCCGGCTGGAGACGCCGCCCACATGGCCTCCTCCGCCCTTGCCGGCCCCTGCCGGAGCCAGCCGCCGCCGTCCTGGTCAGGGTCGAGCGGAGGAGCCACTCGACCGAACCGGCCACTCGCGTCGCCCGCGTGGGCCGCGCCCTCCCGAGCGGGCCGGCGTCGTCTGCAGCAAGGCCTAGCCCAGCAGCACCTTGCCCTGCCGCTTGGGCCTCTTCCTCTCCAGATCCGGCCTGCTTCGGCCTCCTCCATCGACCGGCCCAAGTGGCCTGGTGAGCAGCCCCGGCCCTTTTCCTCTGTTGGGCTTCCTCTCCAGATTCAGCCCGTGACTTGTTTTTTTTTCCGTGCTGCGATTTTCCTAATTATCCAGTGTATTACAGATTTACAGATTGGACCCTAAATTTCATGCATATAATATCTCACAAACCGTGCATCGGATTAAAATATTTTATATATGTAAAATGCTCAGAAAATTGTGTAGATTAATAATATGCCATTTTCATCCATGTTTAAAATGTTTAACTTGCTGTTTGTTTAAATTTGTTAATATGCCATGTTAAAATGCTTTAATTCATAACTAAATAACCGTAGCTCGGTTTTAAATAAACTTTATATGTAAATGGGGTGGAAAAATGCCAAGATTAACATGGTCCACTTTATTTTCCTGTTGAACAACTCTAAAATTATGTTTAGGGCAGAACAGTACCGAATCCATAATTTGCACATGGGGATTTTCCGGAATTGTTGTTTGTTGTTCCGGCCTCACTTAAACTTGCCTAGATAGGTAGATTAATTATGTTTCACCTCTTGCCATGTTTAACAACATTTAATATTGTTGTGTACCTAAACGAGAGAGAACTAAATATGTCAATGTGGTGTTTCGTCAATATGCAACTCATTGCATATTGAGCTCCACTTAATTGGTTGTATTTTTTGTTGCACGTTGCCATGCCATGCCTTATTAAACCGGACATGCATCATACTTGTTTCTGCACCATGCTATGTTTATGCTTGTGCATTTACCATGTCGTTTGTTTCTTTTCGGTGTTGCTTCTTAGTTCCAGTAATGTTGCGATTGTGAGGATTCTTTTGACTACGTCCGTTCGTCTTCTTCATGGACTCGTTCTTCTTCCTAGCAGAATTTTAGGCAAGATGACCGCTACCATGGATCTCACTACTATCATTGCTATGCTAGTTGCTTCGTTCTATTGCTTTGCTGCGCTACCCATCATCTATTTGTTGAGCCATCCCATGTTGCCATGAACCTCTAACTTTTGACACCTTTCCTATGCAAACCGTTGTTTGGCTATGTTACCGCTTTGCTCAGCCCCTCTTATAGCGTTGCTAGTTGCAGGTGAAGTTGAAGATTGCTCCATCGTGGGCAGGATTTTGGTTGGGATATCACAATATCTCTTTTATATTATTAATGCATCTATATATTTGGTAAAGGGTGGAAGGCTCGGCCTTATGCCTGGTGTTTTGTTCCACTCTTGCCGCCCTAGTTTCCGTCATACCGGTGTTATGTTCCCGGATTTTGCGTCCCTTACGCGGTCGGGTGATTTATGTGACCCCCTTGACAGTACGCTTTGAATAAAACTCCTCCAGCAAGGCCCAACATTGACTTTTACCATTTGCCTCACCACCACCTATATTTCCCTTGGGAGTAATTAACCCAAGGGTCATCTTTATTACAGCCCCCCCGGGCCACTGCTTGTCTAAGTGTTGGTCCGAACTAGAGCCCTTTGCAGCGCCCCCCTCAGGGAAACTTGAGGTCTGGTTTTAGTTGTACGGATTGCTCATCCAGTTTTGCTCTGAGAACGAGATATGTGCAGCTCCTATCGGGATTGTCGGCGCATCGGGCGGCTTTGCTGGTCTTGTTTTACCATTATCGAAATGTCTTGTAAACCGGGATTCCGAGTCTAATCGGGTCTTCCTGGGAGAAGGTCTATTCCTTCGTTGATCGCAAGAGCTTGTCATGGGCTAAGTTGGGACACCCCTGCAGGGTATAATCTTTCGAAAGCCGTGCCTGCGGTTATTGGCAGATGGGAATTTGTTAATGTCCGGTTGTAGATAACTTGACACCAGATCCAAATTAAAATGCATCAACCGCGTGTGTAGCCATGATGGTCTCTTCTCGGCGGAGTCCGGGAACTGAACACGGTTTCTGGGTTATGTTTGACGTAAGTAGGAGTTCAGGATCACTTCTCGATCATTACTAGTTTCACGACCGTTCCGCTTGCTCCTTTCTTGCTCTTGTTTGCGTATGTTAGCCACCATATCATGCTTAGTCGCTGCTGCAGCCTCACCACTTTACCCCTTACTTTCCCTTTAAGCTTTGCTAGTCTTGATACCCATGGTGATGGGATTGCTGAGTCCTCGTGGCTCACAGATTACTACAACAACAGTTGCAGGTACAGGTTATGCGATGATCATGACGCGAGAGCGATGCTTGCTTGCGTCGAGTTCTTCTTCTGCTTCTTCGATCAGGGGATATGTTCCAGGTCGACAGCCTGGGCTAGTAGGGTGGATGTCGTTTGAGTTTCTGTTTGTGTTCCATCCGTAGTCGGATGATGCTCTGATGCATTGTGATGTTGTATTCATGTGGCATTGTATGCCTTATGTATGTATCCCCATCTATTATGTAATGTTGATGTAATGATATCCACCTTGCAAAAGCGTTACAATATGCGGGTCTATCCTTGGTGGGACCTTCGAGTTCCTTTTGGATAGGGTCACATATTGGGCGTGACAAGTTGGTATCAGAGCCTCGACCGACCCTAGGAGCCCCCTTGATTGTTGGCCGTTGTTGAGTCTAGAAGAAAACTATTTTGAGTCTTAGGATTATATATATCAGAGAGTAGGATTGTTTTTACTCCTCAGTCCCTTCGTCGCTCTGGTGAGGTCTCCTGACGTAGATGTTTTGACTTTCCTCTTCTCAAATTTCACTAAAAATTTTTTTAGGATCACGCGGGTATCTTGGAATCGTTCCGATAGTTTTGTGACGAGAACATTGTTCTTGGTGCCTCCTGTCTATTTATGTGGCTTTGACCCGGGGAGTCGAGCTCTGAGGTGTTGTCGTCAAAATTTTATCGTTGCAGTTCTGGAATACCTGCGATTTGTCGACATCGAAAATATCTTTTATGCAGTTGTTGGTGAGATAACCCCGATAACCCAGTACTGGGGCGAGCTCGGGAGTATTGCCATAACTCGTATAACGAATGCTTTTTGAAGGTTGAGGTACACGATTTCCAAAGGTTTCTTGGTTATGTCTTGACGGATGGATACAACTGGATGTAGGTATTGTTAGTTTGGGTGAGATATATTGCTTCCCCTGTATCCCCAACACCGGATTGCATAACCAGAAAGTTTCGGGAGTTTTATAGGTGGGAATTCAAGTAGCTCCTAGAATATCTTTTCGACAGATGCATGATATGAGATTGGGGTTCGACGTCTAGTGGTCCGCCTTTCCACGGTCGTTTTTATAGTGGTCTCGTTGTGTCTTAAAGAACCCTTGGCTATGCTGGTTCGAGGACACTTCATATGTCATGTGCACCGCCTTGTACATGATGGTGCTGTACACTCGAGCCCGTGTGGGCCCCACCACGAAAACTTCGAACGAAATCTCTATCTTATGTTTGTTCCGGCTTATTCTACAAGCCAAATCCTCTGTTTTGTTTTATTTGTGGTATTCGAGTTGCTTCGAAGTCAAATGTCGAATCCATACCTTTCAAGCGGTGTTCTCATATTGCTATGTGAATACTAATCCTTTTGATCATCGAGATGGTCATGTCAATTCTTTTCAGCCGGTGTGCTTCTCTTCAAGTGGATCCGATCATTTCAATATTTGCGAGATCAATTATAAGTTTTCTCAACGGTGTTTGTTTCATCCGTCCTAAGTTGTCTATGTTTTCCCGCCCTCCCACCCTTTTTCTGCAAGGACTCACATATGTCATTCAAGTATCCATTTATTCATGTGAAGTCTCTTCACTCTTTTCAATCAATGTTCTTATCCGGTGGATTTCCCATGAAGATGCTCAACAGCTTCAAGTTCATCATCATTCATTCTTTTTCTTCTCCGGTGGATCCAATTCAAGCTTTCAGTGTTGATCATATTCTTTTCCTCGTTTCAAATGTTTTTTTCCACGTCGGTGCACCTCTTAATTGTTCACCTCTCTCTATTCTTATCCGGAGTGCTCAGAAGACTTGTGTTTTCCATTCTCAATCAGTTCAAGATATTTCGAGGTTGTTATCTCATTCAAGCCATTAAATTCAACCGGTGCAATCTCTCTTCAAAAATCCTTCAATGATGTTTCTTTCGAGTGGGCCCTAACCCACAGGTCTTTTCCCAGGATCTTACCTGACTCTTCTAATTTTTCCGGAGCCATTCCCAAATTCTTTTCCAAGTTTGACGTAAGAATGAATTATCATCAGTCATATGTCTTTCTCCAAGATCTTCAAATTCTTTTCATCGTTGGCTCAACCCCCTTCGCTTTTCATTCTCTCGGAGTATCTCAACAATTGTCATGGTGGTTCTCATCATCATTCTCAACATTTGAAGACCGAAGAAGAGTTTTCCTCCAAATCTTGCTCCATTCTCTTCAAGATGCGTAGTTCTAGCTTATGCCATCCTCTCATAATTATTTTCGATTGTGAGAATTCTTTTCACCAATCCGGATCTATTCAGGAGTCTTTTTAGTTTGATTCCCTGGAGCACATCATCTCAGAATTATTCATTCTCTGCTTTCAACTCTTGTTCTGGAATTCTTCCGATGCATCGTTCAAATATCCTCTAATTAGTTCATGATCTCTTCGTTCTCTTGTATCAAAATCGCCTCAAGTATCTTCATTCGTTTTCCAATTCTTCCCGGTGATTTGTGCCTTTGCCACTTTCATTTTCAATTCTTACGGTGGTTCGTTCAAGATTCCTCTTCCTTTGCTACCGTATCATTTCATTCGTTGTTTCAATCCCACCGGTGGTTCCATCTATACCTTCTCAAGTTTATGCTATATCTCTCTTAATTCTTTCTACGAGAATAAGTAGTATGGCAAATCTGTTGCTTGTCATCAATTTAAATAGGTGAAGGATAGGCATGACATAATTCTTATTCTTGTTTCATCCAAGTGATTAATTCCTTCTTCCGGAGATTGTTCATGATGAAGTAATTCTCGGTTCTAGTGTTCATCTTTTCTTTCCGGAGTTCCAAGTTATCTTGGTTATATCATCGCAAAGCTCCATCTAAATCATTGCAAGGGTTCACCTTGTGTTTTCCAACTTCTCTTTCTTTCTATCATCCTTTTATTACCGGAGTTCTTCATGGAAGCTCTACATGATGGTTCATCAAGGATTTCTTTCATTCTCATTTTGTTCTTCAAGATTTCTCTCGGAGTTAAGATCCGCCAAGCTATACTCTAAAATAAACATGGTTCTCAACACATGTTTTTTTTCTGAGGAGTTCAAGCATTCTTCTTCTTGCATTTAGAAGTGCAATTCTTTCTACCTTATCTTTTGAGGTGGTGTTATGTCATTCTTGACAATTTGAGTTCGTGTTTCATGATTCACATGTTGTCAAGAATGAGATATTTTGAAAACCATCATTTTTCTCTTTGATCATGAGGTATTTTAAA
Source organism: Triticum aestivum (assembly GCF_018294505.1). Taxonomy (NCBI): domain Eukaryota; kingdom Viridiplantae; phylum Streptophyta; class Magnoliopsida; order Poales; family Poaceae; genus Triticum; species Triticum aestivum. Next base: position 304,723,555 of record NC_057804.1, on the reverse strand, counting down.
TCCAATCAACTTCTTCTTTGGAGTTATCTTGGTATAGATTTCACCTAAAGCCTTCCCTAAGGAATGTTTCAATTGTGGTGCTTATCAATGATCCAAGCTTTCTCCATATCCTTCTCGGTGAAAGAGGTTTTTTCATCTCTTTGTTGATCTGAAACAAGCAATTGTTTTTCGTTAGTGGCAGAATGTCATCTCATAGTCTTGCGATGTTTCCATAAGACCACTACAAACTTATTCTTTTCGTTGTTGGTTTTTCCAACAACCCCGTTGTAACCATCTTGGAAGGGTGATTTCCAAGCTCAGTTGTGGCAGAAGTTGGCATTTTCTTCTCCATTCTGTTATTCCAATGATCTATCTTCTATTATTTCTTCCGGAGGCATTGTGATGTTGCTCTCTTCACTCATCATCTTGCTTTGGCAAGATCATGTTCTTCTCCATGCTTATCCACTTAACCGGAGTGTTGTGTCTATCATTCCTCTTTTAACCGGAGTCTCATCCAAGTTCTTTCATTTTGCTATTCCTTCGATGTTCAACCGGAGTGATGCCCGAATTCTTCCTCTCTCATCTTGTTTTAACCGGAGTGGTTTGGAACCCTATCTTGTCAATTAAACTCTTGATTCATGTCTTTGCAACCTTCAAGTTATCGTAATGTTCCTTGTTCCTCTTTTCTAACGGATTGTTTGCAATCTCGGTCATCTCTAATTGCTCAACCTCTCAAAGTTCGTGGTTTCACTCGTTTGTCGAAGAAGCAACTTAGTTTTACCGCTTATCTTCCTCTTCCGTTTCCCTCCGGTGCCATCCTAGATCTCGGGACGAGATCCTATCGTAGTGGTGGAGTGTTGTAACGCCCCGGATACAACTTTCCATATTCGTAACTCCGACTCTTACCTATTCCGGAGATGTGATTTATTATTTCCTCCGTGGTTGGGTTTTTGTCATTTGTTTTGCATTTTTTTCTTGTTATGCATCTCATCTGATAGCATCATGTGCATTGCATCCGCATCGTTTTCATAAAACTTGCATCCATTCGGGTTTCCCCGGTTCTCTCCGTTGTTCGTTCTGAGCCCGACCACACTCGCACGTGCCCGCGGCACCTCCATAATATTATTTTATAAGTGGCATAAAAATGTTCTCGGAATGGGTTGCAACTTGTCGTGCGGTCTTATTATAGTGTAGACAGGCCGCCTGCTAAGTTTCGTCGCATTCGGAGTCCATTTGACTGCACAACCGTTAAATATATAACCGCAATATAGTCGGTATATTCGTCGGACGTTTCGGTCTCCGAAACCATTGCCGGGCTGCATTTCTCCTCTCTCTCCTATCAGCCCAAGCCTCTCTCTCACACAGCCCACTAACCCCTTCTAGCCCACCTATCTAACCCCCTCCACTCCGGACCGTTGGATCGAGATCTGATGTCCGAAAACGGAGCAAAACTCCTCCTAACCCCTCAAACCCTAGCCCTACCTATATAAGGAAGGCTAGTCCTTCCTAATCTGGAATCCTACCCCCTCCTCTTTTTCCGCGCCCCCAACCCGCAGCCACCACCTCCTCCCACCTCGGTCGCTGCGCCGCCGCTTTCCCCCTCCAAATCCGGCGCCCCCCAACCTCCTCTCGCCACTTGGCAAGTCCCTAGTGGCTAGCCGCCGCCCGCAGCCTCTCCCCGTATGCCACCTAGCCTCCCCGTGCCCCCCAGCAGCCTCCCGCCGCCGCAGGCCCGTCCCAGGCCCGCTCGGGCCCCGATCTGGGCCACGAGGGCCGCAGCCAGCCCGAGCGTCCCGCTCGCTCCTCCTGTGCCTCTGCCCGACTCCATCCCGTCAGGTCGCCGGACCCCGCTCCACCGCGCCTCCGTCAGGTCGCCGGACCGCGTTTCCCTGCCGTCGCCAGTCCCCTTCGCCGCCGACCTGCGCTGCACCTGTGTCTCCTCGCCCCAAACCACGAGGCACGCGCTCCTCCCTGCCGCCATGGGAGCCGAGCTCCGCCTCGCCCAGCCGCGCCTCCCCTTCGCCACCCGGTCCCCGTTGTCGCTCGATCCGGTTGGAGACGCCGCCCCCATGGCCTCCTCCGCCCTTGCCGGCCCCTGCCGGAGCCAGCCGCCGCCGTCCTGGTCAGGGTGGAGCGGAGGAGCCGCTCGACCCAACCGGCCGCTCGCGTCGCCCGCGTGGGCCGCGCCCTCCCGAGCGGGCCGGCCTCGTCCGCAGCAAGGCCTAGCCCAGCAACGCCTTGCCTTGCCGCTTGGGCCTCTTCCTCTCCAGATCCGGCCTGCTTCGGCCTCCTCCACCGACCGGCCCAAGTGGCCTGGTGAGCAGCCCCGGCCCTTTTCCTTTGTTGGGCTTCCTGTCCAGATTCAGCCCGTGACTTGTTTTTTTTTTCGTGCTGCGATTTTCCTAATTATCCAGTGTATTACAGATTTACAGATTGGACCCTAAATTTCATGCATATAATATCTCACAAACCGTGCATCGGATTAAAATGTTTTATATATGTAAAATGCTCAGAAAATTGTGTAGATTAATAATATGCCATTTTCATCCATGTTTAAAATGTTTACCTTGCTGTTTGTTTAAATTTGCTAATATGCCATGTTAAAATGCTTTAATTCATAACTAAATAACCGTAGCTCGGTTTTAAATAAACTTTATATGTAAATGGGGTGGAAAAATGCCTAGTTTAACATGGTCCACTTTATTTTCCTGTTGAACAACTCTCAAATTATGTTTAGGGCAGAACAGTACCGAATCCATAATTTGCACATGGGGATTTTCCGGAATTGTTGTTTGTTGTTCCGGCCTCACTTAAACTTGCCTAGATAGGTAGATTAATTATGTTTCACCTCTTGCCATGTTTAACAACATTTAATATTGTTGTGTACCTAAACGAGAGAGAAATAAATATGTCAATGTGGTGTTTCGTCAATATGCAACTCGTTGCATATTGAGCTCCACTTAATTGGTAGTATTGTTTGTTGCACGTTGCCATGCCATGCCTTATTAAACGGACATGCATTATACTTGTTTGTGCATCATGCTATGTTTATGCTTGTGCATTTACCATGTCGTTTGTTTCTTTCCGGTGTTTCTTCTTAGTTCCGGTAATGTTGCGATTGTGAGGATTCGTTCGACTACGTCCGTTAGTCTTCTTCATGGACTCGTTCTTCTTCCTAGCGGGATTTCAGGCAAGATGACCGCTACCCTGGATCTCACTACTATCATTGCTATGCTAGTTTCTTCGTTCTATTTCTTTGCTGCGCTACCCATCATCTGTTTGTCGAGCCATCCCATTTTGCCATGAACCTCTAACTTTTGACACCTTTCCTATGCAAACTGTTGTTTGGCTATGTTACCGCTTTGCTCAGCCCCTCTTATAGCGTTGCTAGTTGCAGGTGAAGTTGAAGATTGCTCCATGGTGGACAGGATATTGGTTGGGATATCACAATATCTCTTTTATATTATTAATGCATCTATATATTTCGTAAAGGGTGGAAGGCTCGGCCTTATGCCTGGTGTTTTGTTCCACTCTTGCCGCCCTAGTTTCCATCATACCGGTGTTATGTTCCCGGATTTTGCGTTCCTTACGCGGCCGGGTGATTTATGGGACCCCCTTGACAGTACGCTTTGAATAAAACTCCTCCAGCAAGGCCCAACATTGACTTTTACCATTTGCCTCACCACCACCTATATTTCCCTTGGGAGTAATTAACCCAAGGGTCATCTTTATTACAGCCCCCCCGGGCCATTGCTTGTCTAAGTGTTGGTCCGAACTAGAGCCCTTTGCAGCGCCCCCTCAGGGAAACTGGAGGTCTGGTTTTAGTTGTATGGATTGCTCATCCGGTGTTGCCCTGAGAACGAGATATGTGCAGCTCCTATCGGGATTGTCGGCGCATCGGGCGGCTTTGCTGGTCTTGTTTTACCATTGTCGAAATGTCTTGTAAACCGGGATTCCGAGTCTGATCGGGTCTTCCTGGGAGAAGGTCTATTCCTTCGTTGATCGCGAGAGCTTGTCATGGGCTAAGTTGGGACACCCCTGCAGGGTATAATCTTTCGAAAGCCGTGCCTGCGGTTATTGGCAGATGTGAATTTGTTAACGTCCGGTTGTAGATAACTTGACACTAGATCCAAATTAAAATGCATCAACCGCGTGTGTAGCCGTGATGGTCTCTTCTCTGCGGAGTCCGGGAACTGAACACGGTTTCTGGGTTATGTTTGACGTAAGTAGGAGTTCAGGATCACTTCTTGATCATTACTAGTTTCACGACCGTTCCGCTTGCTCTCTTCTCGCTCTTGTTTGCGTATGTTAGCCACCATATCATGCTTAGTCGCTGCTGCAGCCTCACCACTTTACCCCTTACTTTCCCTTTAGGCTTTGCTAGTCTTGATACCCATGGTGATGGGATTGCTGAGTCCTCGTGGCTCACAGATTACTACAACAACAGTTGCAGGTACAGGTTATGCGATGATCATGACGCGAGAGCGATGCTTGCTTGTGTTGAGTTCTTCTTCTGCTTCTTCGATCAGGGGATAGGTTCCAGGTCGGCAGCCTGGGCTAGCAGGGTGGATGTCGTTTGAGTTTCTGTTTGTGTTCCATCCGTAGTCGGATGATGCTCTGATGCATTGTGATGTTGTATTCATGTGGCATTGTATGCCTTATGTATGTATCCCCATCTATTATGTAATGTTGATGTAATGATATCCACCATGCAAAAGCGTTTCAATATGCGGGTCTATCCTTGGTGGGACCTTCGAGTTCCTTTTGGATAGGGTCACATATTGGGCGTGACAGATGTGGCCGAACTTTATTTTCTGGCCGATAGGTGCGCTCGGGCGGAAGAGGGGAGGAAGTACCCCGGCGAGGAAACCGATTCCACGGATGACGACACCGATGCCCCGATGAAGAAGGGTCGGCGCCGTAACAGGCAGCGCAAAGGAAATACTGTACTTGCTGTCGAGGGGTGCGACGACACTGGCACCGCCAAGAAGGCCAAGGCGAGCGACCCCGGCAAGGAAGTTGCCGGGTGTGCCGCTTGCCGGGCCTTGGCGGCGGCCGACAAGCCGGGAAGCTCCGACAAGCAGTATTGCAAGATCCACCGCACCAAGGGCCATGACCTCCAAAACTGTCGGCAAGTCGAGCTGCTTCCTAAGAAGCAAAAATCTAAATATGAGAGGTGGGACAAGGAGAAAGGTCAGGAAGGTGCCGAAGGATCTGGCAAGAAGCATGGTGGCCAGGGAGGCCGCCGCGGCAAGGATAACCAGCAAGAGAGGACTGCCCGGGGCTGCGATAAGAAGCAGGAAGATGATGATATGTCGAGGACGACGAGTCCGGCGACCACAAGTTTCAGAAAGCTATAGAGGCCATGTGCATCGATGGTGGCGCCAAGCTGCACACCTCTCACCGCCAACTAAAGCAGTGGGCGCGTGAGATCACAGCGGTGGAGTCGCCACTCAATGCATGGAAGCCACTGAAGTGGTCCAGCACGCCTATCATCTTTGACACCGAGGACCACCCTGATCGCACAACTGCGGTCGGGTGTTTGCCGTTGTTGGTTTAATCAACAATTCACAACCTCTGAGTGACAAAGATGCTAGTTGGCAGCGGGGCCGGTCTGAACTTGACCTCGCTGATCGTGGTCAAAAGGCTGCAGATTCTTGATGGAGACCTCGAAGAGACGGGCACGTTTCAAGGGGTCAATCCGGGGAGAAGCCAGCCAAAGGGTAAGGTCACGCTGCCTGTGACATTTTGGGGAGAGCTGAACTATAGGACGGAGAGGATTGTCTTTGATGTGGCCGAGATCCCCTTGCCCTACAACGGGATCCTCGGTCGCCCGGCACTCCCCAAGTTCATGGTAGCGTCACATTACGCCTACAACACGCTGAAGATGCCGGGGCCGATGAACAGCATCACCGTCCCCTCTGACAAGAGGGGTGCGCTGATCTGCGCCGACCAACTCTACTGGGAGGCAGTTGCAGCAGCTGCCGCCAAGGCACTTGCTCCTATCGCTGGAGTCCCGGGAGGAAAGAAGACCGGCGAGACCTCTCGCACCCACTCTGGCAAGCGCATCTCTCCAGAGTGCTTTGCTCCCATCGAGGACATGCCAGAGAGCTCCACCAGCAAGAGCAAGAAGTCCAGAGCTGCACCACCAGAGACCAAGAAGGTATCCATCAGAGAGGACGGCACGGGAGGGGCTTTCACCATAAGCTCCACCCTCGACAACAAATAGGAAGGCAAGCTCGTCACTTTCCTGTGGGCGAATGTCAATGTGTTTGCGTGGCAAGCATCCGACATTCCCGGCGTTCCCAGGGAAGTGATTGAGCACCATCTTGCTGTCTGTCCTTATGCGTGGCCCGTCAAGCAAAAGGTCAGGAACCAAGCTCTGAAGAGGCAAGAGTTCATCACAAAAGAGATCATGAAGCTAGAGGCAGCAGGCTTGGTAAGAGGGGTACTCCATCCAACATGGTTGGCCAATCCGGTGGTGGTGCGCAAGGCAAACGAGAAGTGGAGGTTGTGTATTGATTAAACAAATATCAATAAGGCTTGTCCGAAAGATCCTTTCCTGTTGCCACGCATCGACCGGATTGTTGACTCCATGGCTGGGTGCGACCTGTTATCATTCCTTGATGCCTACTCAGGCTACCACCAAATTTTAATGACAAGAGAAGATGAGGAGAAGACAGCGTTCATCACCCCATGTGGTACGTATTGCTTTTTACGGATGCCTTTCGGGTTGAAGAGTGCTGGCTCGAGCTTTGCAAGAGCAGTCCAAATTGGTTTTGAGACCCAGCTACATAGAAATATGGAAGCTTATATGGATGACATGGTGGTCAAAACCAAGGACAAGGCGACACTTGTGCAAGACATGGAAGAGACATTTGCAAATTTGTGCAAGATCAACCTCAAGTTGAACCCTTAGTAGTGTGTCTTCGGTGTCTCGTCCGGCAAGCTTCTTGGGTTCTTTGCATCGCAGCATGGGATTGAGGCGAACCCAGACAAGATCAAGGCCATCGAGCAGATTGAGGCACCTAAGAGGATCAAGGATGTGCGTCGGCTCACTGGCTGCGTCACCGCCATGAGTAGATTCATCTCCAAGTCCGCTGAGCGTGCCCTTCCCTTTTTCAAGATCTTGAAGAAGGCGGGCCCAATGAGTGGACCTCGAAGGCCGAGGCAGCGCTGCAGGATTTGAAGAAATACCTCTCCTCCACCCCAGTGCTGGTTGCACCCAAACCACAAGAACCGTTGCTGCTGTATCTACCAGCAACGAATCAAGTGGTTACTGCCGCACTGGTGGCGCAGAGGGAGGTTGATGATGAGGCAGCGACAACAGTAGAGTTGACGGATGGAAAGCCAGAACTCTCCCCGGCAAGGCCTGGTCCCGACAAGGCTGGGCCCCTGGCAAGGTCTGACACCAGTGCAACAGGGCCCACACAACTAGGTGGAGTGGTGCAGAAGAAGAAGATGATGCAGCACCCGGTTTACTTCGTCAGCTCCCTCTTGCAGGGGACTAGGTCGAGGTACTCCGGTGTGCAGAAATTGCTCTTCGTCCTCTGAGGGAGTCCTGGATTAGGGGGTGTCCGGATGGCCGGACTATGACCTTTGGCCGGACTCCCGGACTATGAAGATACAAGATTGAAGACTCCGTGACGTGTCCGGATGGGACTTTCCTTGGCGTGGAAGGCAAGCTTGGCGATACGATATGAAGATCTCCTCCCATTGTAACCGACTCTGTGTAACCCTAGCCCTCTCCGGTGTCTATATAAACCGGAGAGTTCTAGTCCGTAGGACGAACAACAATCATACCATAGGATAGCTTCTAGGGTTTAGCCTCTCCGATCTCGTGGTAGATCCACTCTTGTACTACCCATATCATCAATATTAATCAAGCAGGAGTAGGGTTTTACCTCCATCGAGAGGGCCCGAACCTGGGTAAAAACATCGTGTCCCTTGTCTCCTATTACCATCCGCCTAGACGCACAGTTCAGGACCCCCTACCGGAGATCCGCCGGTTTTGACACCGACATTGGTGCTTTCATTGAGAGTTCCTCTGTGTCGTCACCGTCAGGAAGGATGCCACATCCCGTCTTTAAAGACGGTGCTATCGCTAAAGGAGCTTTGGCTGTCGGCCAAACTCTCCGGCTAGGCAGGTTTTTGATGACCGCCTGTTCGGCCGCCGCGCCGACGATGACCTCTCGGGCCATCGAAAGCAATCTTCACATCAGCTCGGAACTCGCCGAGCAGTTAGATCCAACGGAGCTCTCTTCCCTGAATGAGCTCCTGGATCGCATTGCCGCCCTGGGAGTCGCTACAGATTACGGCCAGATTGGGCTTAAACCCGATCAGAGAGAGATCGACTCTCCCCAGGTCACCCACCACGTTGAAGTGGTGAAAGAACAATGCGGCGCATCTTCGCCCGCTCTAAGGACAAGATGTGTCCGGATTCCCGACCCCTCCAAGCCGGATACCCGCGGAGGGGAGGATGATGCCCAAGTCCTGAACCTAAAGTCAGGCAGCAGGCCTGATTCACTGAATAATGTCCAAGAAAGCAAGCTTCCGAATTCGGAAACTTCTTGGCCCCTGAATCTTTTATCGAGCAAGGTTCCGGGTTTAAATCCACCTGCCCACCCAACTATAAGAGATTTATCCCAAATACGGCGTGCCCGGGGAAACAGTAAACCACTATTGGGCCAGATTCCTCCTGGTTATGAATAGGATAAAGGACTGCCGTGAGGAAGAAGCAATTTCATTCTTCTGTAACAACTGCATGGACATCGGAATCCTCAACGCCATAAGTCGCCGCGAAATTACACGCTTCGCCGACTTGACATCCATAGTACGAAAGTACTGTGCGACAGAAAGCGTTCAGAAAACCGAAGATAAATTCTGGGACAATCCGGCCCTAAATACAACACGAGTACGAAACAAAAGGGCGCATTATCGCCAGGCACCTGAGCCAAACATCAAAAAACAAAAACCCTCTATAGGGTGTGGGACCGTACTGGAGGGATGGCTCAATGGACCCTGTAAAATTCATAGTTCAGGGGAAGTCACACAAACTCACAGCCTTAGAGCAAGTTGGATACTCCGGCAGGTGGCCAGAAGTGGCGAGGAGCTTCTAACTCCAAAATCCGAAGAACACCACCCCAGAAACGCTAGTACGGTGTCAACAGTCTTCGAGACCTTCGCATCAAACAATGCAAGGAAACGAACCCTCCGCAACCTTACCGAAGTCTACCAAGTAGCAACAATAAATCCATGGAGTGACACGGCTATTACTTTTAATGCGAGTGACAAACCTAAATTCCGGACAGCCCGAGCACCAGCCGCATTGGTCCTCAGTCCGATAGTGGACGGCTTCCGACTCACAAAGGTACTCATGGACGGCGGCAACAGACTTAACCTCATATATGAGGAAACCCTGCGAAAAATGGAAATAGACTGGAGCCGCATTGAGCGAAGCAACACAACCTTCAGAGGAATAATACCAAGCCGGGAAGCGTGCTGTTTAGGGAAAATCACACTGGATGTGGTGTTCGACACGCCGGATAATTACAGATCCGAGGAGGTCACATTTCAAGTGGCCCCGTTCAGCAGCGGATACCGCGCTCAACTAGGGCGAGAAGCATTTACAATTTTTCAAGCCATACCCCATTATGGGTACATGAAGCTCAAAATGCCCGGAACCAACGGAATCATCACTCTTGCAAGTGATCCGGACACAGCGCTCCGCGCCGAAAACAAGACAGCCGCACTAGCCCTGGAGGCATTATCCGAAGCCCTAGCGGCCGAGGAACTAACTGCGTTGCGCTCGACGGTGGACAGGGACGATGTGATACTAGATAAGAATCCAAGTCCACCTCTTTCAAACCAACGGACGAAATAGTCAAATTCCAAGTCCATCCAACGGACCCCACAAAAACGGCCTCCATCGGGGCACAACTAAAACCCGATGTAGATGCCGCACTCAGAGAATTCCTGCGAGAAAATTGGGACATTTTTGCCTGACACCCTTCAGACATGCCAGGAAGCCCACGCAGGTTGGCTGAGCACAGCCTGAACATCCTAAAAGGGTTTAAGCCCGTTAAGCAAACTCTGCGGCGTTTCTCCGAACCCAAGAGACAAGCCATGGGAGAAGAGCTAGCAAAACTACTGGAAGCCGGATTCATCAGAGATATAAAACATCCGGACTGGTTAGCAAACCTAGTGATGGTACCTAAGAAGGACAAATCCTGGCGCCTATGTGTCGATTTCAAAGACCTAAATAAGGCCTGCCCAAAGGATCCTTTCCTGCTCCCCCGGATTGATCAAATCATCGACGCCACCGCAGGACACGACTCATTGTGTTTCCTCGATGCATACTCTGGCTACCACCAAATCAAGACGGCAGAGTCAGACCAAGCGACAACGGCATTCATCACCCCATACGGCCCATTCGGCTTCAACACGATGCCCTTCGGGCTCAAAAATGCCATCGCAACATATCAGCGCATGATTCAGACATGTCTGGCCAACCAGATTGGCAAAACAGTTGAAGCATACGTAGATGACATGGTCGTCAAAACCAAACACGTCGACACTCTAGTAGACGACTTGAGGCTCATGTTCGACAATCTCCGAACATATGACATTAAGCTCAGCCCGTAAAAATGCGTTTTCGGCGTACCAGCCGAAAAGCTCTTGGGCTTCATCGTATCCGGTAGAGGAATTGAAGCAAACCCAGCCAAGATCCGAGCTCTGTCAAAATTGGATACCCCAAAAGACCTCAAATAAATACAAAAATTGACAGGATGCATGGCGGCTCTAAGACGCTTTATCTCCCGCTTAGGAGAAAATGCATTACCCCTCTATCGCCTCCTGCGGCGCACCGAACACTTCGAGTGGACGGATGCCGCCACGGCCGGACTTGAAGAAATAAAAGCCATACTGGCAACAAATCCTGTCCTGGCCGTGCCAAACACGGGCGGACCAATGCTGTTATACATCACGGCAACCCATCAAGTTGTAAGCGCGATGGTCATCGTCGAACGAGAAACGGACGGACACAAGTTCCCTCTCCAAAAACCAGTTTACTACGTGTCCACTATCCTAACTCCATGCAAGTCACAGTACCCGCATTATCAAAAGATAGCATACGCGGTGTTGATGGCATCCCGGAAGCTGCGACACTATTTTCAAGAGTGTTCAATAACAGTGGCATCCGAAGTACCTCTTAATGATATTATAAACAACCGCGATGCAATGGACCGGATTGCCAAATGGGCCATCGAGCTCCTCCCGTTCGACATAACTTACAAGCCAAGGCGAGCTATTAAGTCGCAGGTTTTGGCCGACTTCATCCCCGAATGGACTGAAGCCGAGCTCCCTAAAGAGTACGGCGCATACTCCAACTGGATCATGCACTTCGAGGACTCCAAAATGTTGGCTGGCCTGGGGCTGGCGTTGTTCTGACGTCCCCAACTGGAGATATAGTCCAATACGTACTTCAGATAATGTACACAGATTCCAACAACGCAGCCGAATACGAGGCCCTTTTACATGGTCTCCGGGTGGCAGTCTCCATGGGCATTCAGTGCCTAGTGGTCCGTGGGATTCAAACCTCGCAATATCCCAAATAAATGGAGACTTTGATGCCAAGGATCCGAAAATGGCAGCTTACCGCAACGCCATCTTAAAGATGTCAGCTCAGTTTGAGGGCTCGAATTTCATCACATAGCCCGTGAAAATAACCAGGCAGCAGACGTGTTGGCACGCATTGGTGCCAAGCGCGATGCCGTCCCTCCCAACATCTTCCTAGAGAGGCTGTTCAAGCCATTCGTATCATGGGAGGGAGAGTCCGGAAACAATAGCCCAGACACAACCACACTGCCCCTCACCAAACACTCTGACACAGTTGGTGGCTCCGCCAACGAAACAAGGCCGTCAGCCCACACAATAATGGCAGTCATTGCCCCGTGGACAGAACCATTCCTAGCCTACCTAACTAGGCAGGAACTCCCCGAGGACCAAAACGAGGCCCGCTGCATAGTGCAGCGATCTAAAGCCTACAAAGTCCACGAGGGAGAGCTTTATAAGAAAAGCACATCCGGAGTCCTTCAAAGGTGTATCTCCGAAGAGGAAGGGCGGGACCTTCTAGCTGAAATTCATGCCAGACTCGGCGGGCACCATGCCGCAGCCCGGGCCCTTGTAAGCAAGGCCTTCCATACCGGATTTTATTGGCCAAGGCCCGGGCAGACGCTCAGGACTTAGTGCAGCGATGCGTTGGTTGCCAGTTATTCGCCAACTAAAGCCACATGCCGCCTACCGCCCTACAAACTATACCCATTACCTGGCCTTTTGCGGTCTGGGGGCTTGACATGGTTGGACCCCTTATAGGAGGAACCCACAAGGAAAAATATCTACTGGTCATGGTGGACAAATTCACCAAATGGATAGAGGCCAAGCCTGTAAAGACGGCCGAATCCGGACCGGTGATAGACTTCATATCCGGGGTCGTACACCGTTACGGTGTCCCCCACAGCATCATAACTGACAACGACACAAACTTCACGGCCGATGAAGTTAAACTCTAGTGCAAAAACATGGGCATTAAGCTCGACTACGCTTCAGTCTATCACCCTCAAACCAATGGTCAAGTCGAGCAAGCCAACGGTCTCATTATGAGCGGCATCAAACCCAGACTAGTGCGATCCCTCAAGGAATCTAACACGCACTGGGTAGAGGAGCCCGACTCCGTACTCTGGGGGCTGTGGACCACGCCGAATTGCACTACCGGATTCACACCATTTTTATGGTATACGACGCAGAGGCAATACTGCCATGCGACATAATTCATGACTCACGTCGAGTGCGCATGTACGAAGAAAGAGAAGCCAAGCTCGATCGGCAGGACAGCTTGGACACATTGGAGGAGGATCGTGATGTGGCAAAAGCTCGTTCCGCATTCTATCAACAGCGGGCTCGAAGATATCAAAGCAGAGAAGTACGGGCCAAAACTTATAACGTTGGCGAACTAGTTCTATGCCTGCTGGACAAGAAAAAGGACAAACTAAAGCCCAAATGGTAGGGTCCCTTCATAATCGACCAAGTACTGACTGGTGGAGCGTACCGTCTGCGCAACGCATCGGACAACCGACTCGAGCCGAACCCATGGAACGCAACACGCCTACGAAGATTCTACGCCTAGTGCCGGACTCCGTGTTCGTCTCCTTCCTCCATCCCCTTTTTTATTTTTATTTTTATTTTTTCACATTAGCTGTCTGGGATTTCGCTCTCTCTCCCTAACCTTTTTTCCCAAGCCCTTTGGGGCTTGCATGTGCGTTGTTCGCACATACCTGACGCGCCACCCGCGCTCATAATACCTGGGGGCTTCTTTATCAGAAGTTTATATAAAACGGGCCTCATGCCCAAAACATGCGTGACACTTCCGCATGAACCTTTTATACACCATTATATGCATCAAGATGACTTAAGTTTTGGCCAAGCTGGGTTGCCTGGCTCCTGTGCTTACCCCTACGTTCACGTTCGTTTGGCTAGGTGGTAAAGGGAGCACCTCTGCGATTGTTACTGCCGGGTCAGCCGGATGTGCACCTCAGACTGGGTGAAGCCGAAAGCTAGCGTTCTTAAGGGAATATTCGGTCGGTGAACTAAAAGATGATCTTTCGTGTTTATCTACCTGTCCCCAGATGCTTTTCTGCTCTTTTTAGCAGTTCAGACATGCACTTTAGGGCATGCCTCCCAGGGAAAGGAACCCCTAACAAAACTATTCTCCCTGGAAGATGTTTCTTACTAACCATGTAATATAACATAACTAGTTGGGCACTTGTCTGCTAAAGCAATTATGACCCCTACGCCTTGTCTCCATGCATTCCCCGGTTCTTACATAATCGAGAGGGTATTCGGACACACTCCGGACTATAGGGTCCAGAGGTCGAAGCGAAAAGGTCCGCAATGACAAACGATCTACAATCCGGCTAGAAGGCATTTTTCATGTCATTTTAAATTACAGAGTCAATCCGACTTGGTATATTCTTCTTCAATACCATCCAACAGGCGGTCTAATTTACAGTTCTGTTGGGAATACTTTGCAGCCAGCTCTACCTGGCCATATACTAAGCTGACAGGGATCTCCTTTCCGTCAGGACCCATAGGGCCGACCTCGGCCATGTGGTTTGGGTCAGCCTTCGTGTACCGAGTCTTCACTATGGCCCAGGCCTCCCTGGCACCTTGACGGCAGGCCGATATCTTCCACAACCGAAAGCGCTGCCGCACTCCCTCCAGCTTCTTTGTAAGCTCCCCAAGTCCTTCAGGCACGGAGAGGGATGGCCACATAGCCTGAATGATGCTTTGCATTGCCTGCCGAACTCGTTCGTGCAGTTGCAACAGCTCGGGAAGAAGGTCTCCCGTTGAACTGGGCATTTCCTCCGCACGACGACCTATCAGCAGACCTACAGACATAGCTCTGTTAATCAACTTCCTCGCCGAATTCTTTTTTCGAAGATTCATTCAAGCACTTACTAAAAATGCCGCGTCGAAGTCGCTGATTCTCCTTTACGGAAGCAGACAGCCGAATGCGAACATCCTTTAGTTCCTCGCCCAGCTGGGTATTGGTGTCTTGAAGTTTGTTCTTCTCTTGCCTCACCCTCATCAGCATGCTCTTGCCAGCCTTTAGTTGGCGTAGGAGTTGTTTCTTGTCCGCATTTACTCTGGCCCCATCTGCACTATTATAGTCAGAGTTGCACACCTGCTGCACTTCACAATGGAATTATCTTTCGAATCAGGTATTACCTGAGGGCGTCCCCTTGGCATTTTCTGAAGTGGCCAGTGCGGCCTCGAGTTGGGCCTTGCACTCTTCAAGCTCCTGGGATAGTTGCGTATTCTTCTTTGTAAGACACTGCATAGCACATGATCCTTAAAACAGTTATCTTCACTGTTTCAAGTCTCGGGGGCTACTGACATATATAACCTTCAATTTTACTCACCTGTATGTCTTTTACATACTGCTCTGTGGCTCTGGCTAGACCATTTTGAGAGGCACGGAGATACGCATCTCCGGTATTAAAGGCGTCCAACGCCTCTGGGAAAAAACATGCGTCACGAAGAATAGTCCGACGACGCCTGTGGTTCAGGGCACTCTGCACCTCTGAATTAGTGGCAGATAGCCCGTCTGCGTCCTCTGTCGGAGGAACGCCCGAGGCACGCCCCGTGCCCGTCTCCGTTTCCGGACCCGGCCTTGAACCTTGGCCGGCGGATATAGTCTGGCGGGCTCTCTTCTTTCTAAGAGAATCATGAGCGTTAGTAAGACTCAAGGGCATAAACCCTAGGCGTTAAATTTGCACGCCGTACCATTGCGCCGGAATCTCGATCTGGTCCACACTTCTTTTTGGCCCGCCTGGCTTCAGCGGCCCTTGTTGGCTGCCTGCCGCGGGCTCGGCCTTCCGCCTCAAGGATTTACCCTACGAAACGAACCACTATTAATTCACGGCATTCAAGATAAAGCATGGAGGTATCTCCTTGAAAATACTGGGACTTCGGTCTCGGTTACCTTTGAGGCTGGAAGTAGTCCGGGATAGTCGACCGTAATGGCCACTGGGGTGTTGTCCCTACTCAATTGATGAACCACCCCGTCAATTAACTCCACACATAAGTCCGGATCCTCTTGGGAGTCCGGATCGAGGGACCGTTTCCGGGTCCTCGGGTTGTGGATGAGGGCTGTTTATCTCCTTCACAGTCTGGCGCAGCTCCTGCGTTAACATTGTTAGACTAAGTACTCAATTATGGGAATTTCGAAAGCGGGTCGGCAGGTGAAAACGTTCGCTCACCCAACTGGGAGGATTGTACATGGAGAATCCGCCCTCCGGTTTGGCAGGGAGGAATTCCTCTTGTTCCCCCTTGTACAAAGCAGATAAGATTCTCATTAAAGTGGCGGCTGAATCTGGCCCCTTAGGACCACACCAGGTGGCGTCGTCCTCCCCGTTGAAATCCCACATGGGGTGGCCTCTGTATTGAAGCGACTGCACCCCTCGCGTAATGCATATGGCCATGACCTTGATCATGGTCAGTTCGGAATGAGCCAACAACCTTATCTGGCTCATCAAGTAAAGGACGTCCCTGTCAGTTTCCCTCTGAGGGTTCCGCGGGCGCCAGCTCAGGCGCTTCTTCAACGGAGCATTGTTGAACTCAGGGAGGCCGATTCGCACAGGGTCCGGCAGGGGGACGTCATCTATATAGAACCACTCCAAGGACCAGTCCTCGGACGTCCTCTTTGGGGTACCGGATAGATATCCCGTCCCGGCGATGCGCCATAGTTCGACTCCGCCCACTTGATAAATAGGCCCCTCTTGGGAACGGGGCATGAGGCAAAACAACCTCTTCCACAGCGCGAAATGGGCCTCAACGCCCAAGAACAGCTCGCAGAGGGCCACGAAGCCCGCAATGTGCAGAATGGAGGCGGGCGTGAGGTTGTGAAGCTGGAGGCCGTAGAACTCCAGCAACCCTCGAAGAAACGGATGAATTGGAAATCCGAGTCCCCTCATCAAATAAGGGACTAGGCATACCCGCTCTCCTTGACAGGGATTGGGAACGCTCTCCGCCTGCTCTCCACCGCTATAGGTAGCAATCCCGGCTCGAACTGGGACCATATATGCTGGGGGGAGAAGCCCCTTGGACTGAAGCACTACTAGCTCGCTATGCGGGACGGAACACCACCCCCAATCTCCGGGCCGAGGGCTGGAGAGGCGAGAGGAGGAGTTGCACCGACCAACCATGATGGAATGGATCTATGTCGAAGGCGCTCTGATGAAGGCTCGCGGAGGGAAGATGGTGTGAATTGGATCTAAATCCCCGTCTCTTTTATGGGCGGTTCATTAACGCAACCAGGGGGGGTAAATGAAAAAATCCCCTGGCTTTTCGCATTTGTTTGACACGTGGAAGATGGTCATTATGGGGCACAAAAGCCAAGGAGGGAAGCACGCACTAGAAGCCGGACACTATTCGACGGGTACAGGGAATTTGAAGAAGAACCCGCCTTGCAATGCCGAAGACAACTTGCGTGCCGGACTCGTCGTCATTGAAGCCTGGTTCAGGGGCTACTGAGGGAGTCCTGGGTTAGGGGGTGTCCGGATGGCCGGACTATGACCTTTGGCCGGACTCCCGGACTATGAAGATACAAGATTGAAGACTCCGTCCCGTGTCTGGATGGGACTTTCCTTGGCATGGAAGGCAAGCTTGGCGATACGATATGAAGATCTCCTCCCATTGTAACCGACTCTGTGTAACCCTAGCCCTCTCCGGTGTCTATATAAACTAGAGAGTTTTAGTCCGTAGGACGAACAACAATCATACCATAGGCTAGCTTCTAGGGTTTAGCCTCTCCGATATCATGGTAGATCCACTCTTGTACTACCCATATCATCAATATTAATCAAGCAGGAGTAGGGTTTTACCTCCATCGAGAGGGCCCGAACCTGGGTAAAAACATCGTGTCCCTTGTCTCCTGTTACCATCCGCCTAGACGCACAGTTCGGGACCCCCTACCCGAGATCCGCCGTTTTTGACACCGACAGCCTCCTTATGGCCTCGAGGAAGCTGCGTCATTACTTACAAGTGCACGAGATCACCGTCGTCACCCGCCTCCCATTGCAACAGATACTGCATAACCCGGATGCAACAGGGAGGATTCTGGACTGGGCCTTGGAGCTGTCAAGTTTTGGTTTGAAGTTCGAAAGCACCTCGACGATTCAGAGTAGAGTCTTGGCGGAGATCATTGCCGAATGGACCTCAATGCCCGACGAAGAGAGCCAGGAGACCACTCTCCCTGGCAAGGAAACAAGTCACAACTGGATTATGTACTTCGATGGGGCTTTTTTGCTACAAGGCGCCAGTGTTGGTGTGCTGCTCATCGCACCCATCGGAGAGCACCTCAAGTACGTGATCCAGATGCACTTTCCCAAGGAAATGTCAACGAAAAACACTTCTGAATACGAGGGATTGCTTGCCGGTCTCAGGATGGCGGTAGACCTCGGGGTCAAGAAGCTCATCATTAGGGGTGATTCACAGCTTGTCATCAGGCAGATCAATAATAAGGATTATCAAAGCCCGTTGATGGAGGCTTACGTGGATGAAGTGAGGAAACTAGAGGAGCGCTTTGATGGTATACAGGCAGAGCATGTCCCCCGAGTAGAGAATGACATCGCCGACTACCTGTCGAAGCACGCTGCCCTCAAGCTACCTGTGGAACCAGGTACTTTTGTGCTTCGGTTAACTCAACCATCCGTCGGACCATCAACATAGCAGAACAAGCGGAGGAAGTCAGGCCCTAGCAAGTACTTTCCTACCAAGCTCCCTGGGGCCGCTGACGAAGATGTTGTTGTGGACGCCGAGCCTACCATGGGACAACCGACTCCGGCGGGGCGCCAAGCCCTTGCCGTGGAGGCAACCATTCCCACGGCAGAGGAAGTGCCCTTGGTCCTTGCCATCGAGCCACAGGCTCCAGCATGGGTGCAACATACCGTCCGATTCCTCGAAACAGGGGAGCTTCCTGAGGAGCAGGAAGAAGCAAGAAAGTAGCCCGCCGGTCTGCCTTGTACCTGTTCGTTGACAATGTTCTGTACAGAAAAAGACCGAATGGAGTGAAATTGAAGTGCATCCCCTAGGAGGAAGGACTGGAGCTGTTGGCGGAGATACATGGAGGCATATGAAGCTCCCACATAGGGCCGAGGGCCCTTGCCGGCAAGGCTTTCCGGCAAGGTTTCTTTTGGCCCATTGCCCTCCAGGATGTGACGGCACTAGTAACCAAGTGTGAAGCGTGCCAGTTCCATTCAAAGAAGCTTCATCAGCCAGCTCAAGCCTTGCAGACAATCCCTCTCTCCTGGCCATTCTTGGTCTGAGGGCTCGACATACTGGGCCCTTTTTCCCGTGCCATCGGGGGCTCTGAGCACTTGTATGTTGCGATCGACATCTTCACAAATTAGCTGGAGGTGGAAGCAGTGAGGAAGGCGACCGCACAGTCATCCGTCAAATTCTTTAAGGGGCTAGTTTGCCGCTTTGGTGTGCCGAACAGAGTCATCACTGACAATGGCATGCATTTCACGAGCCACACCTTCATGCATTACATTGGAGACCTCGGCAACAAGGTCTGTTTTGCTTCCGTGCCACACCCACGGAGCAACGGCCAAGCAGAGAGAGCAAATGCTGAAGTGCTGCGTGGCATGAGGACAAAGACTATTGACATGCTGCACAAGAGCGGAAGGCGCCGGATTTATGAGTTGTCGGCGGTTCTTTGGTCAATCAGAACGACGCAAAATCGAGCCACCCGCCAGACACCCTTTGCTTTGGTATACGAGGCAGAAGTAGTTCTCCCCATGGAACTCATATACGGGTCACCCCGAGTGCTCGCTTATGATGAGCTTGAGCAAGAGCGATTGCGGAAAGAGCAATTGCAGCAAGATGGCGCAACGCTCCTCGAGGAAGATCGTCTTTGGGCGGCTGTGAGAGCAACACGCTACCAGCAAGCCTTGCGCCGCTACCATAGCCGCAAGGTTCATGACCGAAGCTTTGAGGAAGGCGACCTTGTTCTTCGGCGCGTTCAGTCAGCCAAGAATTCCAGCAAGTTGACGCCGAAGTGGGAAGGCCCTTATCGGGTAATACGAGTCACCAGGCCCGACGCAGTCTGCCTAGAGACCGAAGATGCCATTCCAGTGAGCAACTCCTGGAACATCGAGCATCTTCGTAAGTTTTACTCATAAGGCGCGGCTGTCGGGCCCCCCGGCAAGCCACCTTTTGAACAGGCCTTGTCGGCAAGGCATGTAACCCTCTATACAAGGCTAGGCGCAGACCCTGAGCATAAATAAACGAAGCGCTAGCGCCCTAAGTTATAACATGCATGCTAGGTTGAGTCTCTCCCTCGGTTAGGCTTGATAGTGCTTAGCGGCGACTAACCCCTAGCATAGAGGTCGAGTCTGCGCCTCTCTATTTCTTTTCCATCTCCTCTGCTTCGCAGGAAACATGAGCACTCCCACCAAGCTGGATGGGGGAAAAAGGACGGGCCGACGCCCCAGCTCTGGCAAGCCAAGCTTGCCGAGGGCCGAAGATACAAGGGTCCGCTCCTGGCAAGCTGAGGTCGCCGGGGCTGCAGATTCAGATAAGTTCTTCCTTCCCCTGTTTTACATTTCCATGTGGCTTGGGGCATGTGAAACCTCGTTTCGCTCCTATGTTACCATGCTCCCCTCTGCCGGTACCCGAGAATTATTTCTTAGGCCGGGGTCTGGTTGTAGCCGCGGTGGCGAGGAAGCAAGCGTAGGGCTTAACCCTACTTCACCCCTGTCTCCGCCAAGAGCGCGAGTATGGTCGAATGAAGAAAGGGAGCGGCAAGGCCTGTTGCCGGGTGACAAAGTTTATGTTAAAACTAACAAGGATTAGTTCCTTGGTATGGGCTCTGCTCACGCACAAAGAACCCGGCAAACACCCTTTTTAATTAATACACCCCACACAAGTACAGTTCGTACGGAATGTAAACATGAGCAAGGGGATTACAAGTTTTAAATCTAACTAAGGCCCGTAGGCTTATTACAAGCTAAAAAAAGATAAGGTGCCCCTAATCCCTTTCTTGTCCCTCTCCTCAGGAAACGAAATAAGAAGGCAAGAGGGCAGGAGGAGTGCCTAGATCAGGTACGAGCAGTAGAAGGCGCCAAGAGAACATGCCGGCGGCCGCCTAGGGGAGGGCTGGTGATGATGGTGCTGGGAGGAGAGCTGGAAGATGAGGTAGTGGTTCGTCAATACGCTACGAAGGCGTCGGTGCCATCGTACTCTGACTTGACGGCCCGCCACCCGCCTTCTTCGCCTTCTCCGGCCTTCCCACACCAGCCGTCCAAGGAGACGACCCCGAGAAGTTCAAGGAGCCGGCTCCACCGGGAGAAGGGACCTAGTGGGACCCTTCATCCTCCTGCCTGCTGCCCTCGTTGCCGCTGTCGTTGTCCTCCTCGTCACTCTCGCTCGAGGAAGAGTCTTTGTCATCGGAGGAGCTCTCCACGCAGCACTTGAGGCGAGTCCCGAGGTTGCCAAAGACCTTGACGGAGAGGAAGCCATCCTCCATTATTTTGAAGTAGAGAATGAGCCCCGCCGTCAAGCTGTGGATGCGAGCAAAGGTTTCCATCCGCGGCGAAGATAAATGACGTGAGGGGCTGGGAAATCAACATCGGCCCATGTGCCGCTGTTCCCGCTGCCCCTCATGTGCAGCCTCAGCGCCTGCGGCGGGTCGAGCTCCATCTCCCGAGCAAATGGAGTAGGAAGACGGAGAAGAAGACATGCCCGCCGGTGCAGCCTGATGAAGAACTTGCGAGGCTGGTACCCGATGTGGCCCTCCATTGGGGGAGGGCCCGCTGGCGGAGGCAAGGCCGATGCACCGCCCCGTCCTCCCCTTCCCCGAGCACCACGGCGACCTCGGCCTCGCCTCCTCCCCCTTCCCCTCACGGCCGGCTCCGCCGCCACGGGCTCTTGGGGAGAAGGGGCATGTTACAAGCGAAAACCCTCGCCGCCACCATCGAAGCATCAGCACGCCCTCTCGCCATGGCAGAGGGGAGGAAGAAGCAAGGATGGGAGGAGGCGGATTGCGAAAGACTAAAGGGTGCCATCCTTCCCGCTCCTCTCCTTATAAAGGGGTGGGGTCAGGGCTCGGCCGCCCCTCTCAACCAACCCAGCTCATTAAGATGACAGCGGGCGAGGCCGTCGATCGCCCTCCCCGCCCAATTGAAGGCGCGTGGGTATCGACCCACGCACACACGTCTTCCCATATTCCGCGCGCCTGTCACCCGCCCTGCGCCGAGCATGCGGCGTATGTGGCGCAAGGTGCAGGCGTAGTGGGACGCGTGGAGCGACGATTCTAGAGCAGAAAGCGTAAATGAGCAGTGGCCCCGCGGTCTTAAAGGGACACACAAGCCACCTCTTTACTATTCACCACAGGATGACGCAAGCGCGCTTCGGTCACCCCACGCGTGATCCCCACGTCACGCATTCAACACAAATCTTGGGGAAGCGCAGCAGGCGAAGGATTACCACGGTCAAAAACGGCCCTGCCTGCGCCCGCACCGTTCTGGGCCTATCCCAACAACGCGTCGCGCTTATGTGTGGCCCAGGGCCGGGGGCTCCTGTCGGTGTACAGAAGTAGGGGTTCTACTCTACACCCATCTACCTGTGCACGGGAAGTCAGAGCCACGCCCAAGGCCACACTTGGCAAGGAAAGGGAAGGAGGTCGATGCCATGAGATGGTCAAAACAACGCCATGACAGAGACACGAAGAGCAAGAGGGTGAGGTGGGTTCCCCCGGCAAGACCCTTGCCGGGGCGGCCTCCACGGCCCCGGCAAGGACCTTGCCGGGACAGCTTGCCCAACCCCAACGGAGCGTGCCACCCTCGAGCCCAAGGTTCGACAACCACGTTGGGACCAAGGCTCGGGAGGTGCCTCCATGATGGCATGCAGATCTTTGTGAAGACAAGAAGCACACAGAGTTGGATAAGGATTAGAAGACAGCAAGCCTTGGCAAAACCCTTGTCGAGGGCATCCACGAGACCTCTGGCAAGACCCTTGCCGAGGACGACGACGGTGCCGCGGTAAGACCCTTGCCTAGGACATCCGCGGGGCCACCGCCAGGACCACACCCACCAAGGTTCCACTGCCACTCCCATGCATCTACCAGCCCACCAGCTAGGCAAGCACCTGCATGTCGATGTGAGTCTTCCAAGCCAACTCAGCGAGCGCCTACGTGGTGGCATGCAAATCTTCGTGAAGGCCCTACCATCGCGCCACCTCAGCAGCTTGCCAGCCTACATGGCACCATGCGCACCGCTGGCTTGGACACGTGTCGGAGCAAGGTGAGGCGGCGACGGACGGGACGGGGGCTAGTTTCCGTCCCCGATAAAGTGAGAGGGACACCTAAGAGGCGCATTTAACGCGTCTTGTCATGTAACGGCTAAGCGATAAGCTTAACCACTGTACACCGATGCCACCTCCTGTGTGCCACTGTGGCGATCCCCTTGACTATAAAAGGAGGCCCGAGGCATCCAGGAGAAGGATTCAGACCCTTGGACAAGTTACACTCATCGTAGCTAGCTCAAGAACTCCAAGAACACTCAAACAGACACAAAAGCAGGACTAGGGTATTACGCGTCCTCGCGGCCCGAACCTGGGTAAACGACCCGTGTGCTTGTGCTGATTGCTAATCCCGCTCTTCTCACGACCCCGCGCCCCGCAACCATAGTAGGGATTCTTGTGATCCCATAGGTGTCGTTTCCACCGACAGTTGAAAAATCACAAAAAAGCACATATAGATTCTCTGCAAAAGGCTACATATTGGTTGAATTGAAAAATAACAATACATTACACGACACAAAAAATCCTCTCGCATCTAAAACCAGTAGTCCAGCAAGGTCTCAACATCAGTTCAAGTCAAAGAACATATGTTCGGGCCCAAAATTAAGCAACACAAAAAAACCAGCAGTTCAACCATAGCCTAGAGAGAAGTTCAAGTACATATGTCGGGGAAAAAACACACAACACATGGATATTGAAAAACGATGCAGTACATTGAAATTCACAAAGCCAAATCATTCTTCACACCAGATACATTTGTCCTGAATATCATAATAATAGTTCTGCAGCTATAGATTCACAAATTACTACACCATTCTAACAATTAACTCTTTACCGAATCGTTCCAATCACTATCAAACCTAAATCTTTACGAAATCTAATCTACACTGAAACTAATGCTTCGAATTCACGGGCACAAGGACTGGATCTCTTTAGGAAGCTCTGTACGCAGGACTTCATTCTTATCACTAAAGATTAGAGTGTGCATGAACTCGGCCTTCCAGTCATCTGCAGCAGCCTGCAAACAAGAAATGAAAATGATGGTTTAGTAAAGGACAACTGAAACCACAGTAGGAGCATCTCAGCAAAAACACACAACAAAAATGAAAAGGATGATGAGACAAAACATACCTCCACATCACTGAAATCATCAACAAGCTCATCGCCATCATATGTAGAGCAGAACTTCACGGCAAAGAAACCACAATCAGTATTGACTTGCTTTGGAACATCGATAAAGGTCGGCCTCTTTGCAATAGTCACCCAGTTAGGCTGCTTGCTCGCTTTGTATGCATCCTTGCCGTACACCTCCTCGAGCAACCCAACAAATCTCTTGATCTGCAAGAAATGACAAATAAGATGAAATCAAAAACATGTTAACCAAAAATAGTTAAGTTCAGGTATGTCAAGGCGGCACTTCCATAAGATCCAGCTAAACAAATACTAGAACTTCAACTGTTAAATGATAGACAATTCAAGCAGTATTACCAAAGCAGAGGCAGAAAGATATTTTGTCAACGGAAGGCGTAATAAACTTCCTGTCAAACAAGAAAATATGAAAGGAGGTTCAGGCTAAGAAACACTCACAATATTTTGGCAGTCTTCGTGGAAAGTTGTTCGTGACATTCCCTTATTACTATAAGGAAGTGAATCAAGGATGTCAATGCTCCCATGATATCTATTCAGCACATACACACTGTAGTGCACTATTGTGTCAATTGGTTTGAATGATGCATAGGTATTGAACAACCAGGACGAACACAAACGTCTAGATAGACTCAGCAGAAGGATGTACACAAAATTAAAAAAAGGAAAGAGTTATGAAAACCTAACCAGCTTTGCATTAATAAGGTCTTTTTCCTTGCGAACAAACATTGGGAGGAGTTTAGACGATTTTTTTGCATCAAACTTTGGAACTGTTGCAGCGAAGAAATCATACTCCAGGCAGTACTGTGCATTCACAAAAACAAACTTAAAACAACCTCCCAAATGCCACTACACCAAAACTAGAGCAAAAAAGGGAGACAGGGGTGCAAAGAACTAAAACCTGTATGAAGTAGGGACTAAGTACAACCCTATCAGGAGAAAAGAAGATATTAGAGGTCTCTGGCTTATCCTTCCAAAAGCTTATGAGATAATCCATTACATCTCCTTCCATCTGTTGCCCTTCACCGAAAAGAGTATAAAGGACATGCCCTGTGAGGTCAATCACATTCCCAGGGATGGTAAACATGTAGCAGCTTGTCCTGCAGATTTCAAAGGATGGGAAAAAAATTAGAAGTTCAGACACTAATACAGCAGAAGTTTAGAAACTATAACTCCAAAAGGCAGGGAGAAATTAACAGAAGTTCAAATACTAATACAACAGAAGTTTAGAACAAAGTAGCATCTCTGGCAGCAACAAAAATAAGAAGAAGAAAACTCACGCAGAATGCCTGTCCAGACCATCATCAGTAAGCAGAAACTGTTTCACTCTCCGGGCCTTGGATAGATGAGGGTAAATGTACTTATTTAGGGGAGCGATAGCAGAACGCCACTTCAAAGGCAATCTCGATGCTCTCTTGGAGGAAGTTATGTTGCCAGACTCAACTGCCAGTTTCCTCCTGGTGATGACAACATTCTTCCCACCTCTCCCAGCAACAGTACCAGCAGCAGATTTACCATTCTTCGGGTAAGCAATCTTCTCAAAATCATCATCCAACGAAATCACCTCTGCTTCGTCTGCTTCGACTGCACCGACCTTCCTGGAGCAAGGGGTGTTTGGAGCACCACAAATACCGACAGCCTGCTTCTCCAACTTGGAAGGAATAAGGGTTCGAGCATAATCATCTTCTCTTGGAGTTGTACTCATCGATTCCTCCCTAGGTTGGTATTCTTGTGACCCGAGGAACGAGTAGTGGTAATCGGTCAAGTCCAACAGATCCACTGTCAAAGAAAAGGAAGACAAAAAAGACCATTAATTATAACTGAAGTTCAGGTACAACACAATGTACAGTCCACTAATATAGATGACATGGTCACTACTAAAGCCGACCTAAAAAAATGTGTTGCATTTAAAACTAAATGAAGTTTAGGGACAACCAAAGGCAAAGTTCAACATAAATTGATGAATTAGAAAACAATCAACTAGAGCTAACAAAAGCATAAAAAGGCATCATATCCTAAAATACAAAATAGAAGACATGCTCCTATCCAAGTAAGGAATGAAAGGAAAAATTGCTGAAACAAAACACACAAGCAAAATAAAAAGGATAAAAATGAAGTTCATGTACAATAAAAGATAAAGTACATGCAAGCAGTCCAAGTGTCAAGGCTTACATGTATAGTAGCCAAACGAACTTTGGAAGTCTGTTTCAAACAGGTTAGAAGAAGCAATAGAGTACACCCACGTCTTTCTGATATCCGTGATATTATGATGGTAGTAGTTTGCAAGAACCCCTTCATGAAATGAATTAACATTTGTAAGCATGAAGAATCCGCAGTCGATGCTGTCAACAAACAAAAAAATAACAGTGTTAAAACAAAAACAAAGCCAAAGGAATAAAAGACGTCGCAACTTACGTACAACTACAGTTAAAACAGAAGAGATGGAAAGAAAAAGTGGAACTCATACTTGTTTTGCTGCTGGGGCACATCAATCCAATCCGAAGGGAAATGTTCAATAGAAGGAGGACTGAAGGGTTTCTCCCTGTCAATGCTGGCATCATTCCAAAGCTTCTTGATGTTATCAGTCATCCGCCGAAACAGGCGTACATAGTACGAGTCATTGTTTGGTCCATAGTACGAGTCAAGAAGCTGGAACCTTGAATTCTTCAATTCAATAAATATCAAAACCCAATGACCAACATCACCCAAGTGAGAAGGCATTTCAGGTGGGTCAAAAGTGGGGAAAACAACCTGAAGCAAATAATAACACACAAATCATTAAAAACTGAAAATTAATATCAAACGGTACAAACAAAAATGAAACAAAATAAACAGAGCAGATCGCAGTGCAAACTAATACAAAAGACAAAGAACAAGATATTGCTTACAGAATCGTGTGCATCCATCCTATCTAGACTAGTCGCCAAGAAGTACTTCCTCACACGGGAATCAAATTGACCTCTAAAAATCTTGTCCTAAAATAATACACACAACAGCAACATATGAAAATACAAATGAGACAAACAAGTTTTAACTAAAATGACAAGGAACAAAACAGAAAAGAAATCACTATAGGGTTGACTTACACAAACCCAATACGACAGAATGAGTTTATCTGATTTCTGGTACTTCGCACGTAGACAATAAGCTACATTAGATCGAAGCATTCCGCGAGGAGAAAAAGATATTGCTACATCTTCAACAGTAGCTTCACACTCATTGTTGTGGAACATAATCTTTGATCTAAAACAAGCAATAGAAAGTAAAAAAGAAGTTAAGCATCATGAACTCAAGAAAGTTCATCACATAGATAAGCATAGAAGTTCAGCTACATCACAATAGGTAGTAAAAAAGACTTGATGCTCAGCACCAGAGAAGAAACTAGAAGTTCAGCAACAAAGAGTAAAGAAGTTCAGGTATGAAACATTGGCAGTTCATAGTGGTAGATAGATGTAAATTCTGACCAGCTGCACTTACCTCTTAGAACGATCATTCCTAAGCCTAGTAACACTAAAATTAAAGTCATCAACCTTCTTTCGGACGACAACAAGTTCACTATCTTCTAAGCAAAAGAAATAGAAAATAAGAGCAACATTCGAGCACAACATTCAAACACAAGCACATCTCAGCTGCTACACCAGAAAAGATAAAACAACGGGATTATAAACATCACAACCCATGCATTACAGACCTCCCCCCACATAGAAACAGGTTCACCTAACTTTATTTACAAACCAACCGACAAAGCACAAACAGAAGTTCAAATTGCACCACACAGGCAGTTCACAGGGATATCATGGACCAAAACCAAAAACAAAAGGAACGGGGATGGGGAAAGAAGAGAGAAGCATGCTCCCCTCTTTATGGGTTCTTGACTATTCCAGTCACAACACTGGAATGATCAACTTCCTCTCCCACGCTATCGCTTTCGGCCTCTTCATCATCATCTCTAGTAGACATTGCAGCATCATCAGCGAGGACGGCAGTAGCAGGTGGAGAATCTGAAACAACAAAAACTGTTGGAGCGGTTGGAGTAGCTGGAGAACCAGCATCAACAACAATTGATGGCTCTGCCGTAGGAGACTTCTCCGGGCCTGCAACAGCACTACCACCGGTCTCAAGAGCAGCCTCGACGGGATCTGTCTCCAAAATGATATCACCAGCTGTCTTGCCCTGCTCAGCGTCAGAAACCACAACGCAAATGGACGACTGAGGTTCTGCTGGCTCCACCCCGTCAGAGAAGTTGGTGCTTGACACGGTCTTGTCTGCAACCTTCTGTGGAGAAACACTGAAATAATCATTCTGCAGCAAATAACAGAAAGTCATTACAAATGGGCACAAAGTGATAAAATGCAAAAACAAGTAAAATAAAAAATGAGACAAATGGACAAGAATAATGGTACTTTATTTTCACTGCCATGAACCTCATCAACTGATACATCACTCGCGGGAACAGGTTCATGCACAGGAGCAGTTGCGCTTTCAGGTAAAACATCCTCCTCAACCCTAGCACCATCATCAACAGCTTACAAAAAATCATGTAGAACACAAATGCCTAATTAGCAGAAGTTCACATTACATAATAAAATAAGGTCAGCTAGGACAGAATGACACATAGTGGAAGTCCAAATACAGTAAACATAGAAAGTCAGATAGCAAACTACTCTAATGCAAAAGGGAACAAAAAGGCCAGTTATGGAAATGAAAGAAGTTTAGGTGTTGTAGCCCCTGAAGTTAAGGTACTGTAAACAGAGAAGGTCACCTAGGAAATAATAGAACTGAAAGGAAAAGGTTTAGGACACATGAAATCAATAAGGGTCACCTATGACTACAAATAGTAATAATCGAAAGCTAACAATGAACATTAATGCACAGAAATATCAAAAAGCCAACACAAACAAACCTCTTTGGTATGATCCACATGGCCTCCTTCATGACCCAAACGAACAAGATCTTGCCTCTGAATCTGACTAACAACAACACTTGCCTCATCTTCAAAAGGCTTGCAACGAACATCCTGCATTTCCTTGAACAGTCCAAAGCTAGTCCGGAGGTGGGAAGCGCTCTGACGAAGCTCAGCAAGAAATCTAGCTTCAATCGACAAAACCTCCTTCAAAGATTCAACATCAAAACCGTGGCCAGGAGGAAGAATCCCATCCACGCGACTAAGACGCTCAAACGTTGTCAGAACACAAGCCATCTCTCCCCAAACAGTTTCTAGAAGTCCATCAATCCTAACAAGGGAAAGATTGGCAGCATCAAATAAACCGTTAGAAGACACGCCACATGCAGCACTCACATGGGCAGAAGAACCTCCTGGGTCTACAAGGGGGGCACCACTGTTAACATCCCTGGCAAATTCAAATCTTGGGGAAGTTCCACTCCCTAGGCCGGAGGCACGAGGCATAGTAAGAATAGGACCCTCAATACGCCTAAAGAACACAACCTCAGCCTGTGTCTTCCACTTCATACAAAAACAAAAGTCAACACGTCACAAAACAAATGAAAGAACATGGAAACAAAAATATAGAAGACAGTACTAGAAGTTCAAGTTAAACTACACAGGAAAGAAGACACACTCACAAGCAGTTTCCCAAACACCCAGCTGGCTGGGTCATCATCACCCTTCCTGACCAAGTCAGCCGCAGCAAGCTCAAGAAGATTGGCCTGATTCATGAAACTTATGCGAGGGGTGCTCAAGTCAACAACAAGCTTCTTGCCAATGATAAGGCAGTCCAAATACATAAGAAGCAGCGTGATGGCACAACATGTGACAACTTTTCCTCTGCTAGTCCCTTGCTGATACCTAATAACAGCCCTTCGAATGTCATCAACAACCAACTGGCAGTATTCCATATCTGCCATATCTTCAGAGACAAGGTTCTCAGCCATTGCTGCCTCCCTGGACACTCATGTAGACGTACCAGGAATAACCATCTTCATGAATAGAATCAGGTAAAACACCCGAAGAGCCAGATCATCATTCGTCTCATCATTCACAAGTTTCACAATGATACTCCACAGATCCTTTGTCTTGATGGAGTCACTCCTACCGTAGCCAAGTTTAGACTTCAGCCTCATGACAGCATCATCAAACCCATCATTCGAGGGCCTAGGAGGGGCACGATCGCCTTGAGGGAATCCAAAAAGATGGTCAATAGCATCATTTGTAATACGCAGAACCTTGTTCGTCTCACCCATGTCCAGAATCATGGTTGTAGGGTCAATCCTCATGTAGATGTTGCCCATCAAAGGACGAGAAATGTTGGAATCAACAGTCAGGTCAAACACACAACCAAAACCAGCCTTGATAACCCTCATCCTGTGCCTAAGTTGTTGCATTTTCGCACACGTCTTGACGTCTTTCAGTGAGCAGCGAACCGTCTTGTTAAAACATTTCGCCGCATCTCCTCCTTCATCACCTTCTTTGGGCGCTTTGCCTGCTCTCTTCCTCCTCTCAGGCCACATCACAAGCTGATACTGAAAAAAAATACAATGACAAGGAAAAAAAAGAAGAACAATGAGATACACAAAATACAACAAAATTCCACTAATGCCTACATACAAAGTACATTTGAAAAGTCCAACTATGTCTACATAGGCAGTACAACCATGTATGACCAGAAGTTAACATGCTTTCAAAATTTTAGAAATGTACATAGCAGAAGTTCAACCATGTACACCAAGGCAGTAATAAAACATGTACAACAAGTTAAGCTAATTTCTTATGTATTTATCCAAAAGTTCACCTATGTACACAAAGGCAGTAATACCATATAAGCCAAGCGGTTCAGCTAATTTACTCGTCTATATGAAGCAGAAGTTCAACCATGTACATCAAGGCAGTGCTACAAACACAAAAACTACAACAAATCTACAATTGCTCTCGAAAGCAGTAAACATGAGTGATTCATACCTGATTAGTGGCAGCAGCATCATCCTCGTAATCCTCGTCATCGGCGTTGAAATCGGCATCATCACTATCCTTTGGATTAACACGAGAACACTTCTTCACACCCTTGTTGACCTTTACAGGTGCAACCTTGCACTTAACTCCGCATTTCTTCCCCTTACCAGATGCACCAGCACCAAGCGGAGAAGGCGTAGGCGCCGTAGTGGCAAGCACACAAGGACTACGACGTGGCATACCACCGAGGGCTAGCCCTTCCTCTTCAGCAATTTATGCAGCCGTTGAAACACGTGGGCTCCTCCGAGGAGTAAGTTCACCAACTAAATTCTTCCTGGTAGCGGTCTTCTTGATTTTCTTCTTCACGAGGACAACCACGGCATCAGCGCCACACGACATGTCTTCCTCAGCAACAGAGCAATTCCCAACAGTGAGCTAAGCAACATCAACAGTTTCAGGAACATTAGAACCTTTCTGAAGGTGGGTCGCCATCTTCTTGTCAAAATCTTCTTGCTTCTTCCTCTTGCACTGGTCCTCCAGAAGAAGCTGAAATTGCACATCCTCAAGTTGCGTGACAGGTTCAGTGCCATCAACAGACTGCGATTGCGTCTCTAACATTTGAACAGAGCACAAAGGATCCGAAACGGAATCAGACGCTTCGACTAATGGAGTCCCCTGCTCGGCAGCAGTAGTGTTTTCTGATAAACCCATCTCAGATAGAATATCACTGATGGTGTTCACAGCTTCCTCTCCTGTGGACACATCTGCAAAGAACACAAAAAGCATAGCAAAAAAGAAAAATAGTTAGCAACAAAAAACAAAAAACGCACGACATGAGTAAGTGAAAAAACATGGCTCGGGAATTTAAAATAAAAAGGAAAGGAGTTGCACATACTAGGTGAAGCAAGAGCTGCAGAAGCAAGTTCCTCGAGGCTTGAATTATTCTCAATGATCGAAACAACCTTAGCAATCAAAGTCAAAGGAATAAGAGGTGACCTAGACACATCAGATATTGGAGCATCAATATTAACTTCTGAAGCTCCATCTCGATCACAGGCATTTTTTTCAGAACTATTCAATTCATCATCAACTACGAAAAATGCAAGTGACAAGGAAGTTGATTCCTAATCAACAATCCTACTGCAATGGGGGTTCTACTATTGCATCAATATATAATACCCAGAAGTTCAACAATACCTAACCAAGAAGTAAACACAATGAACAATTTACAATTTACATACTAAATATAGAACAATGTACACCAGAGAGGGTACTACATATAAGATGAATGTCCAAAAGTTCAACAATATATAACAAAGCAATAAAACAAATACACAGAATAGAAGTTCAACCAAATTTCATTATAAACAAACAATAATTAAAACCAGAGGTTCAACTATGTGGCCCAAGCAAGTACCACATAAAAAAGATGTAGCATGAGCAGAAATACTATTTCACGGGCAAACTAAATATCAATACCATGAAAATGATCACACAAAAAAAACAAAGATATACACTATAAAAATATGAAACATGTGGGAAGTCCAACAACACTTGGTGACATAGTTCACCAGCAATTCATCAAATAAAAATTAAGCAACAATCTACTAACTTAAACTAAGGGTAAAATGCATACACATCAACTTTGCTAGAAGTTCACACTTTTAAGAATGGGCAGTCCAACAACACAACCAAGTGAAGATATGGGCAGACATATATAACAAAACTTCTACTTAAAATACAAAATGCAACTACATTAAAATACCTGGAGAAGGTTTTGAAGCCATGACAACACAACCCCCTTGATGAATAGTACTCCAAACCCTAGATCAACCTACAAAAAACAGAGGAGAAATTACATACAGTTAGCAAGTACAGAATCATACAACAACGCAAAAAGCAACTAAATCAAACCCTAGGTTGAATCAACTAAAACACATCAATAATTATGATAGAAGAACAGAAGCACATCTAGGCAAGCACAACAAAAAGTACTCATAAACTAATGAAAGCATGTGACAGACACAATCTAGACTACGAAATCAATAGCACTAATGCATTTAGATGCATCAGATCTAGTATCAACCGTAACA
The DNA here is from genome assembly GCF_018294505.1 of Triticum aestivum. NCBI lineage: Eukaryota > Viridiplantae > Streptophyta > Magnoliopsida > Poales > Poaceae > Triticum > Triticum aestivum. Next base: position 304,690,570 of record NC_057804.1, on the reverse strand, counting down.
CCACACCCTTCTTACATGCATCTAACTGGTGAAATCACCAAAGGGAAAATTAAATACATGCAAGTTTGCAGGGGGAAATAGCACACAAGCATCTCATGGATAAATCTGACCATACGGGAATGGAATCCACCCACCACATGCACAAGAACCCTACCAAATCTCCAACCCAACCATCAGAAGAAAGGGAAGGAGGCAGATGCGAGAGCACACAGAAGAAACAGAGAGGCCTCATCAGATCTGGCAAACACTAAGAGCAAGGATTGGGGGGAGGCGGCATTTGTACCTCTCCAAACGACCCTGACGCACGAATCCATGGCGGTTCTTCCACTCCCCACGATTCCACGCGCACCTTGGAACCGCACAGGCAGTTTCCCCCTTGCTTCAAAGAAGAACAGAGCGGGCTAAGGGAGGGAGAGCGTGGCGTGGGCCAGAAATAGGAGCAGGGGCGTGCGCCGGTTGCTCCACTCATGAGGGCAGGGGACAACGGCGGAGAAATCAGGGAGAGTTGGAGGGTACGAAGGAAGCGGAGCGACGGAGAGGGGAAGAGAGAGAGCGACATGGTGGGGGGGGGGGTTCTGACAGGTGGTGGCGAGAGAGATGGACACTTAATGCCTCCCTATCGTGGTTGTTGCAGCGTCGACGAAATTATAGTTTTACCCTCCCCTCAACGACTAAAAAAGTAAATGCTTCTTTTGATAAATGAATGCACCATTTGAATGCATCTATTTTCAAAAGATAAGATCACATAACAATACTGCTGGTATCCTTAATAACAAAAATTGATGGCAAACAGAAAGGTCAAGTACTCTACCAAGGGAAGAAAAATACATACACAAATAAGCACCTACAAACAAGACAAATAAGTTCAAAAAAAGAAGAGAAGTTCAAGTACACTAATCAGTGAAGTAAAGGCATATGAATAAATAAACACTAAGAAATAAAAAGAAGAAGTTCAAATACAAAAACAGGTGAAGTCTATATCTAACTAAAATACATAACTTAAAAGCAATATGGAAGTTCAAATTCAAATACACACAAAGTACACTTGCGGCTCGGCCTCGCACTACCGCATTGCTGCGCGCTAGGTTTTGACAGGGCCCAATGCAGTTATTCTGTTTCCACCCCCACCGCACGCACCCAGAGCCACACCCCTAAGATAGATAGTGGGGTCATGAATGTGACAGACTCGCCTCCGCATGCGACCACGCGACACGCCGCATCGTCGCCTGCTCCGGCTCGTTCCTGTCTCGGCCTAGCAGGGGGAGGGGGGTCCCAACTCCCCATCCCCCCCCTGCTCGGCCTCACGCTACCGCATTCCTACGCGCTAGGTTTTGATAGGACGCAATGCGGTTATTCTGTTTCCACCCCCACCGCACGCACCCCAGAGCCACACCCCTAAGATAGATAGTGGGGTCATGGATGTGACAGACTCGCCTCCGCATGCGAAGATGCGGCACGCCGCGTCATCGCCTTCTCCACCTTGTTCATGTCTCGACCTCGCAGGGGGAGGGGAGGGGGGGTCCCTCCCCTCCTCCCCCCTACTCGGCCTCGCGCTACCGCATTGCTACGAGAGGACGTAATGCGGTTATCGATGATTGAAAAAATCCATAAAAAATTATCAACAATTATTGATGAAGTTCAAATTGTAAAATCACAGAAGTTTGGGGGTTTGAAAAAAACATCAAACGAACATGTAAAAAATTTAAACAGAAGCAAAAATATTGTAAGTTCAGGTTAAACACATACTGAAGTTCTACCACTGTTCGAAGTATGCAAACATGTTACAAAAAAATAAAAAGATATGCATGCATATGGTGGAATAATCCCATAGTTGCCCACGGAACAAACTCAAATCAAAAATCAAAAATTGATTAGTAATAATATATATATATATATATATATATATATATATATATATATATATATATATACAGCCGGTCTATTGTGCTAATATTAGCAGAATAGTTATTCTGATAATACTTTGGCACTGCAGGCTCAACAAAAGTGCACTGCATCATTTTGACGACGAGCACTGCAATACAGACTAGTGAACTTCGTGTCGTAAAAAACTGCATGCAGTGTTTTTCTGGCACTCTTTTTGCTCTAGTTTTTTAACCGTTTATCGGAACGAGGCGTATGATATGCTGTTGGAAAGCTATGGATTAGGCTCAACTTCTCCATGTTGAACACTTTCCGAGATTCCTCGCGGTTTAAGAGCAGTTTCAAAGACGGTGCAGCGAACGACGAGTGGCAGCGAGCGTATTTTTTCAATTTTTTATAAACCGCTCATCAGAATAAAGCAAATGATACGCCGTTGGAAAGATATAGTCGAGACGCATATTTTTCATATGTATTATTTTTTCTAATTCGTTACGGTTTAAGAGCAGTTTTAAATTTACTAAATCGCGGAATTGCGTTTTTTGAGTTTTTTTTTCAATTTTTGGTACTGTTTTAGCTCCATCGTCGGGGAGTGGGTTGGGCTGGGGGCGCGGGAGATCGGGCGGTGGGGGTGGTTGCCCACGCTGTAGATGGAGGGACTGGGTCGTGGGGTTGGAGTCAGGGGTGGAAGGAAGAAAGCAGTTTTTTTTTCGTCCACCTGCAGTTTGCTTCGGTTTTGTACATCGGTTAGATTGTAGCTACAGGGTGGATCAGAGGTGTTAGCAGCATAAGAAAGTGATGTGCAGAATAAGACTCTTAAGGGTGTTATCATAATAGACCCAACATATAATATATATATATATAATTATATATATATAGAGAGAGAGAGAGCGCAATGTTGCACCGCCTTGCAATGTGGAAAGCAGGAAGTTCAATCAGTGGTACCATGGAAGTCCGACTACTACCACAAAACGTCGATGAACCAAAAAACTAATCCCAAAGATAGAATAAATGTAAAAAAAGGACCTGTGTGTATACGGACCAGCTACACATTTACACATATCAGTACTCTCACAAACAAAAAAAAGTACACAATTGTTTTCTAACAACACCAACCGAACAGATCGTATTGCAGCATCACCTTAATAATACACATTAAAACAAGGGATGTTCAAGCACAAAAGGTGCGGAAGTCCAACTCTGTAACACAGATAGTAGAATCACTGAAAAATACACATTATCGAATTTGATTTTCAGATTTAATCACTTGGGTGACTACACCTTCTCAGTCAGCGACCTTGAACGATATCCTACTATAGCCTAACAACAAAACGTTAAATCCACCAAGCTGTTTCATCGAAGAACCAAAAACAACACGGGCGAACATGAGATCCAATCGCCCGATTTCAGTGGTGTACTCGCCTGCCCGGTCAAATTAACAATGTATGAACAATCCAGTATCACTACTGCAATCAAATCCGTCCTCTATATTAACAGAAAAACAACAAATGCACATAATCCGCGGAAACCACTCTCGTGGACGAAGAATGCAAATCCCGAAAACAAATCCATTCAAATTAACGATAGATTGTCCATGAAACTTGTACCTACGCCAAATTCCCATCATGTTAAAGGTTCTAGAACATCCAGTGAATGCACTAAATGTGTAAACAGACACAAGTTCATCTGCCCCGAGAGTGAATCCGACAAAATGCAAAATCACGAATCAACACGAGCATTTAGATGCAGGTATGGGTATATAGATTACAGTCACATCCCATACAACACTACTGACCAGAATTATTCACGGGGAAAGCCACCATTTCGAAGATAGCCTGAAGGTCGGGTTCGTACTATGGGAAGTTCAGGCGCGTTACTCAGGAAGTTCAAGTTGTGATCAGAATATTATTCTGATCCTGTGATCTGAATAGTGTTTATCTTTATATATGACCAATATAGCAAATCTAACACATGTTACCAATAGTAGCAAGTTTCATCCGTACATATACATAGTTTCATCAATATTACACAGTTTCATCCTTAGGTCGCAAGTTTCACAAAGTCAAAACAAAAACTAAAGACAAGCACTCCATATCTAAAATTACAAGAAATGACCTAAAACTAAATATCTATTTTCCTAAAAACTATCTTATAACTAAGATCTTCTCTAGATCTTCTTCTTTTCTTCCAACCTGCATAACAAAAACACTGAGAAAGAGAGAATGGGTTAGGAGTAGAAATGTAGCATTTCACTTGGTGAAATGCAATGCTATAGGAGCCAACAGTTGAGATCAAGACAATCTTAGTTAAGATCCTGATTTTAGTGATCTTAATTAGAGAGCCAAATAGAGTAAGCCAATACCAAAGAGCCAAAGGAGAGAACTAGCCAAGGACCTAATCAAGAAGCCACCACAATTAGTAGTAAGTTAAATACCAACACAAAGACCACTATCAGTACTAGCTCCAGGAATTAAGCCAACTAGAAACTAGTGATTAAAGCCAAGGATTAGACTTCATCAGCACAATCAGTTTTGTCCAGTGACAATAGGTACATGTCACTATGCAACGCCAAAAAACAAAGCTCTAGGAGGAGATATACATCACAACCAGCCGACCAGACCAAGTCCCAACACATCCAGCCACCAGCAGCTTAGAAGAGATAACTATCAAGGAGAGCTTGACATAGGAAGCAGCTGCTGTTAACACCACAATCACCAAAGCCACCCGTGAGGACAGACCAAGTCCCAACACATCCAGCCACCAGCAGCTCAGAAGAGATAACTATCAAAGAGAGCTTTACACAGGAAGCAGCAGCTGTTAACACCACAATCACCAAAGCCACCCGCGAGGACAACACAAATACACACACAGCTTGGTCACACCATTCAGGCCAGTATAAATAGGGCAGGCAACCATAGAGTTTGAAAAAATGGAGTGTAAAACAAGATCCAACCTCAATATTTGGAACAAGATCAAGAATTTGGTCTGCCACTTTGCACTCGCTAAGAATGAGGAGATTTACTTCATCAACACTAGAGAGTACTAATTTTTGAGAGATATACAGATCCTGCAGCAGTACATTAAGAGCAAATTTTGTCGCTTGAGATATTCAACGTAAAACAGGGCAAGGGGCAGGAAGTGGACTTCAAGACAAATAATTTTATTTCATTATTTAAGACAAAATCGCATAAGCAACTAATACCGCGGGCCACATGTGCTGCATTGATGGTTGTAAATACCCCAACACTGTGTTAGCGAAGATTGTTAGTTAAATATGTGTATCAAATTATGAACAAAGATAAGGAATGAGCATTCTGTTATACGCACCTCCCTAGGACAAAACATCAGAAGGTGTCCATAAAAAGCCAATCGCCACAACTAAATGTGATGCTGCTGCCAACAAATACGAGAATTATAATTGTATAAATCATGACGAATAGAAGATTCAAGTGTTTCACTACTTTAGTTAAACAGCAAGTAAGTCAGATTGCCATCCAAGATACCATCAATGCTGTAATAACTAACATGCACCAAAAAATAAAAATGTGATTGGGAAATTCCACAACAATGTATTGATATCATTATATTGCCATCCTAGGAGAAGAAATAAGAAATTTTTGGGGCACAAAACAAAAGGCTAGCGGGGCCGCCGGGGAGAGCGTGGCGGCGCCGACACTGGCCACGGCCTGCAGCACGCTAAAGAACAAGTTGGCCGGTAAAGCAAGGGTGGAGTGGGCCGGCCTCCTGCCCGAGAGGGCCTGGAGGATCGACGGCAGGGCCAGTCACGTCGAACCCCTAGCCGCAACGGAGGGTCACGCATGGTCGCAGGAGGACGCGCACGTCGGATCTGGTCAGACGGGATGGAGGAGTGGGGCGAGGGGGTCACGTGGGTGTGCTAGGCGCCGTCGAATCCCGCCGGAGCTCGCCGGAATCGGCCGCCATAGCTGCTAGCGCGAAGGAGAGGGAGAGATGAGCGGGAGAGATAGAGGGGTGGGGCGGAGAGAGAGGGGCGGTGAGAGAGGGGATAGAGATAGAGGAGTTGGGGGCAACGGTTTTTATACCCGCAAAAAATAGATAGCCCCCCTCTTTGCCGTCTACCAGTAGATGGCAAAGAAGCTTTGCCGTCTGCTGGCAGAGGGCAAAGAACCTTTGCCGTCTACTGGCAGATGGCAAAGATTCTTTGCCATCTGCCAGCAGATGGCAAAGAAATGGTAGATGGCAAAGACCTTCTTTGTCGTCTACCAGTTCTTTGTCGTCTACTGTTTGGTAGCTGATGGCAAAGACCTTCTTTGCCGTCTGCTAGCATACAACAAAGAACTGGCAGACGGCAAAATCCCTGATTCCAGTAGTGTAAGGACAAGGTCACCTTCCTCGAAACACCAGGCATGAACCCCGCGGCTATGATAGCAACACAGGGCTTGCTGATAGCGTGCAACACGTGTAGAAGCCCGAAGACGATTCTCCTTGAGTAGCACAGCATCGTCACGCCGGTGCTAATCTTGCACTACTCCATCATAGGCAAGCACTCGAGGCGACCCGTAAATGAGTTCCATGGGGATAACTGCTTCTGCCCCGTAGACCAGGGACAAAGGAGTCTGCCCGGTAGCTCGGTTTGGTGTCGTTTTGAGGGACGAGAGAACTATCGGTAGCTCCTCGATCCACCGCCTGCCGTGCTTCTATAGTGTATCAAAGGTTCTTGTCTTGAGTCCTGCAGCACTTCAGCGTTCGCCCTCTCAACTTGTCCATTTCTCCAGGTGTGTGCCACAGAGGCGAATGAGACCTTGCATCCAAGGGTACGAACATATTGCATGAAGGCACGGCTCATGAACTGGGTGCCGTTGTCGGTGATGATCCTTGCCAGAACTCCAAAATGACACACCAGATCTTTCAGGAACTTGATATCCAACTTAGCAGTCACCTTTCTCACGGCAGTCACTTCCGGCCACTTTGTAAACTTGTCGATGGCTATGAACAAGAATTGAAAGCCCTAGATTGCTCGGGGGTAGGGGCCGAGGATATCAAGCCCCCACACCAAAAATGGCCATAATAGAGGGATTGTCTGAAGAGCTTGGGTAGCTAGGTGGGTTTTCTTGGAATGTAACTAGCAGGCTTCACACTTGGTGACTAGCTCGACCGCATCTTGGAGGGCTATGGGCCAATAGAATCCTTGCCGGAGTGCTTTCCCAACTAATGCCCTTGATCCAATGTGGGAGCCGCACATGCCTTTGTGTATCTCAGCCAGTAGTTCCTTTCCTTTTCCCGGCAGATGCACTTCAATTTCACACCGTTGGGCCTCCTTATGTACAAAGTGTCATCGACAAACTGATAGATACTGGCCCTCCGGGCTACTTTTTCAGCTTCCTCTTGGTCGCTAGGACGCTCTCCGGTTTGGAGGAAGCAGACAATGTGGCTTGCTCAAGTTGGAGTCTGAGGCTCGGCAACAAGGACTAACGGCACCTCCTCTACTGCGGGAGCACATGCCTCGTACGCGGGGTCCATGGGCCCGGCTGGAGGGGGTGGTTCGGCTGGGTGCGAGGAGTTGTTTCCGGCAGGGTCTCTGCTGGGAGCGGACGACTCTACCGGGAGAGGCTTACCGGTGTCCAACTTTCTCCTTTTCTAGGCCATTGTTGTTGGGGATATAGAGGGTTGAGTTAGACGGAGAACAAAAGTTCCTGGTTCCACAGGAAGCTTTTGCGCGGCACACTTTGACAGATAATCAGCTATGCTGTTTTCCGCACGGGATACATGCTCTGTTTTCAATCTATCAAAGTGCTCCTCCAATCTTCTCACCTCCTCGACGTATGCCTCCATTAATGGACTTTGGTATTCTTGTTAACTTTTCTCACCACCAGCCGTGAATCTCCTCGAATGATCAGCTTCTTAATTCCAAATTCAGCTGCAATCCTGAGCCCAGCAAGGAGCCCTTCATACTCTGGTGTATTGTTGGTTGCTTCTTCCCGGGCAAAATGCATTTGTACGATGTACTTCAAGTGCTCCCTAGAGAAGGCAAAAAGAAGCACGACATCCCCTGCACACCGTAGGGAAAAAGCACCATCAAAATACATAATCCATTCTTGGGGCGATTCCTTGCCGGGGATAACTGTCTCTGTCACTTCCTCATCAGGGGCTGTCGTCCGTTCTGCAATAAACTCTACCAGCGCCCTGCTCTAGATAGTTGATGTGCTTTCAAACTTCAAACCAAAGTTGGATAGCTCGAAAGCTCACTCCACTATTCTGCATGTAGCCTCAGGGTTTTGGAGTATCTGTTGCAATGAGAAACGAGTGACAACCATGATCTCATGGGCTTGGAAGTAGTGGTGCAGTTTCCTTGAGGCCATGATGAGACAAAAAATCAACTTTTGCACGCCACAGTACCTCGATCTAGCCCCCTGTAACAAGGAGCTGACGAAGTACACTAGGCGCGCACCACTTTCTTCCTTGCCATGTCCTTGGGTTGCCCTTGTTGTCGTGCTCACCGCTGTCCTGATCCTTGTCTGACTCTACCTGTCTCTGCTCACTTTCTGCCTCATCCACTTCTCGCTGTGCTACCAAGGCTGCATTGACCACTTGATTGGTTGCCGCCAAGTATAGCAGTAGCGGCTCCTGGGGTTTGGGAGCAACCAAGGTAGGCACAGAAGACAAGTAGGCCTTCAAATCTTGCAAAGCTGCATCTGCTTCCGGGGTCCACTTCATAGGACCTGCCTTCTTGAACATTTTGAAGAACGACATGGCACGCTCAGCAGACTTGGAAATGAATCTGCTTAGCGCGGCAACCCATCTTGTTAGGTGCCTCACATCTTTAACTTTCATTGGCGCTTGGATCTGATTAATGGCCTTGATTTTGTCGGTATTAGCTTCGATCCCTCTATGGGACACAAAGTACCCAAGCAGCTTGCCGGAGGGAACACCAAATACACACTTCTCCGGATTGAGCTTCAAGTTGATCTTGCACAAATTTGCAAATGTCTCCTCACAATCCTGGATAAGAGTTGCTCTGTCCTTGGTTTTGACAACAATGTCATCCATATAAGCTTCAATGTTTCTGTGCAGTTGAGGTTCAAAACCAATCTGGACTGCCCTTGCAAAAGTAGACCCGGCACTCTTTAATCCAAATGGCAGGCGGATAAAGCAATACGTACCACACGGGGTGATGAACGAGGTCTTCTCTTCGTCTTCCTTGGACATGAAGATATGATGATATCCAGAATAGGCATCTAGAAATGAGAGCAGATCATAGCCTGAAGTGGAATCCACAATCTGATCAATACGCGACAAGGGAAACGGGTCCTTCGGGCAAGCCTTGTTGAGGTTTGTGAAATCAATGCACAACCTCCACTTCCCATTTGCCTTCCAGACCACCGCTTGGTTTGCTAGCCAAGTGGGATGTAGCACTCCTCTGATCAAACCAGCTGCCTCAAGCATCATAATCTCCTCTGCAATAAACTGCTGCCTCTCCAAGGCCTGCTTCTGGACTTTTCGTTTAACAGGTCTGGCATGTGGGCAGACAACAAGGTGGTGCTCGATTACCTTCCTGGGAACACCGAGGATATCAGATGGTTGTTGTGCAAACACATCGATATTCGCCCGCAGGAAGACAAGGAGCACGCTTTCCTATTTGTCATCAAGGGTGGCGCTGATAGTGAAAGTACCATCAATGCCAGCCAGCCCTGTCGTGACCTTTTTCACTTATGGAGGAGCAAGCTTGGATCTCTTGCTGTTGGAACACTCCGGAACATCGTCAACGGGTGCCTTGCACTCGGTGGGGGCACGCTTCCCGGACTCTTTGCCAGAAGTCTTGCAATCCTTCTCCTTTCCTTTATTTTCCTTTGTGGGAACTGCTGCTGTCGCTGCTCTGCCTCGACCGCGTCCTAGTACATCTTGTCCTCACAAATGATTGCATCCTTCTCATCTGATGGGATGGTGACAACACCCAGTGGCCCGGGCATCTTCAGGGTGTTGTAGGCATAGTGGGATTCCGCCATGAATTTTGCCAGAGCCAGGCGTCCAAGAATCCCATTGTACCGTAGGCGGAGATCAACCACGTCAAACAAAACCTTCTCAGTCCTGTAGTTCAGTTCTCCCAAAAAGTTATCGGCAACATGATCTTTCCCTTGGGATGACTCCTTCGGGATTAACTCCCTGAAACGTGATGGTAATCTCTAGCTCTTCCCGTGCTATCTGAAGCTTGCTGATAACTGCTGGGGAAATCAGATTCAGTCCGGCCTCGCCATCCACACACATCTTTGTGACCTTGAGGTTGCAAATTTTTGGAGAAACCAACAATGGTAGGCATCCTACCGAAGTGGTACGGTTAGGATGATCCTCCTCGTCAAAGATGATGAGCGTACTGGACCATTTGAGTGGCTTTCGGGCCTCTGACGCTGGTTCCATGGTATTGACGTCTCGCGCCCACCGCTTGAGCTGGCGGTGAGAGGTGTGCAATTATGCACCCACGTCAACGCACAGGGCATCAGTTGCCTTATGAAACTCTTGCTCACTAGTTTCCTCTTTATCCCCTCCATGACTCTCATCATCATAGGCTTTCTTCACTTGACCCCTCGCGGGTTTTCCTTTGCTCCGAAAGGGCTTGCCGGGGCGATTTGCTTCACCTCCTTGGCCCTTGCTGCCAGCGGCATTCTGGCCTTCGTCCATATCACGCTTCTCATACTCAGCTCTCTGTCTCTTGACCAATTTATCAACCTGATAGCACACTTGAAGGTCATGGCCCTTGGTTCGATGGATCTTGTAGTATGGCCCATCGCCCTTCTCGGCCTTCTTGGCAGCCATAGCTTCCTAGCAATCAGCGCACACTCCAGCCTCCTTGCCGGGGACCTCAGCCTTAGTGATCTTGCATGTACTAGGGGTGCCTGATCCTTCAACAGTCATCACTTCCTTATCCCTCCGCTTCATACTGCGCTTCTTGTTCTTCTTCTGACTGCTGGACTCATCATCAACCTCTGAATCCATCTTGATGCAATCTTCCTCTCCAGGCAACTTCCTTCCCTCCTCCATCCGAGCACACTTGTCCACTAGAGTGTACAGGTCCTTCATAGTCTTGGGCAACCGCACATTCATCTTAGAATGAATTCGGCGGTTGCACACATTGGACTGGAAGGCAGCTATCACAGCTGCTGGATGGATATTTGGAATATTTCCATGAACTTTGCTGAATCTCTGTAAATACTTACAGAGGGTTTCTCCTTCCTTTTGTTCGAGAAGCTGTAGGTTGCTGGGCTGGCCTGACTCTTGGTGGCCACCAGTGAAGAGACAATGAACTCGTGGCACAGGTCTGCCCATGAAGAAATGGAGTTCCGCGGCAGGTGCATCAACCAAGACCTCACATTGGACTTGAGGGCCAAAGAGAAGTAGTTAGCGAACACCTTCTCATCCCTTCCCCTGGCAGCCTGAACAGCGATGGTGTAGATGCTCAGGAACTCTGCCAGGTTTAGCCTCCCGTCGTACTTCTCAGGTATCTCTAGCTTGAATGTGTGAACGAACAACTAAGCACTACTAGGAAAAGGGCTATAGATGAAATTGACCCTAATGGCGCACTAGAGAAGTGGTGCGCCACTACTATATACTAATGGCGCACCATTTGGTGATGCGCCATTAGTGTGGAAGACACTAATGGCGCACCAGACACAAGGTGCACCACTAGTAACAAAAATGTTTTTTTCCACTTTTCCAAACATACTAATGGCGCATCCAGGCAAAGTGCGCCATTACTAGTTCTAACTAATAATGGCGCACCAGGCACAGAGTGCGCCAGTATTGTATTTGTTTTTTATTCTTTTTTTGCAAAACTACTAATGGCGCACCGTGGCATAGTGCGCCATTACTAGTTTAAACTAGTAATGGCTCACTATGCCACGGTGCGCCATTAGTATATATATTTTACTTTTTTGCAAAACTACTAATGGCGCATGGCTGTGTGGTGCGCCATTAGTATGTTGTGTTACTAATGGCGCATGTCTGTGCTGCGCCATTAGTAACCTGGGACCAGCTAGATATTTTGGACAGCCACACGTACACACTCACTTTCACCACTTCATTCCCTCCACCTCCTTCTCCAAGCTTGTCGGCTGCCTCCTCCTCCTCACCTCATTTGCACCATAGATTCATCAAAATTAAGTGGTGAAATTACCTTTTTTTGATAGGTAAGTAAGGGGAAAGCTATCTTCACGTTGTAGATCTTCTTTTTTTCTCCCTAGCTCGCTCCAACAACATGCACATGCACTTTTTGTGGCCTAGATAGATCTATGTATGTTTGTGGTGTTGCATATGTTTGTGGTGTTGCATATATGTTTGTGTTTGCAGGTACCGGTATTTGAAATGCGATAGTTGCCAATATTTTGCCGGAATGTTGATTCATTTCCGTTTCGGCGAGAATTTTGGCACAATGCATTCTTTTTGGTCCTATTTTTAGGGAAAGTCATGCCAACATTTTTCTTGGTTCTAAAATATCGTTTTGCTCTACCCCGCAGGCGACCATGGTCCGCACGATGACCGAAGGCATCGTGAATAGGTTTTTGAGCTCCGCGAAGGCCTAGATGCTTCAAAAGAACGAGAAGGAGATAAGATGTCCGTGTCAAAGATGCAAGCTGAAGAGCCTTATTGCGGACCCGGATTCTGGGCAGGTGCGGGACCACCTGCTCTTGCGTGGTTTCAGGGATGGTTATTGGTGGCAAGGTGATGAAGATGACTATGAAGTCGTCCATGGGGGCCGGGCAAGAAATGAGGAAGGGCAGCAAGACAACCACCGCGGCGAGGGCGGGCGAGAAGACGAAGAATCTCCAGGACATGATCACGACGGTGATGCTGTACACAGTCATCATGTAGAAGATGCCGGACATGATGATGAGGAAGATCGAGACGAAGGGCATGATCATGAAGATGAAGATGCCGGAGCATACGATGATGGAGGATGGGTGTAGGACCCTCATATTCAAGAGCTGCTTCTCAAGCAAACGGATAACGCAAGAGCTGCCGCCCGAGAGAAAGCCAAGATGGATCAACTGGAGATAGACACGGTTACTCCATTGTATGAAGGATGCAGGCCCGAGTATACCCGCCTAAAAGTAACGCTCATGGCTCTGGAGATGAAGGTAAAATACAAAATGACCGACGCATGCTTCAACAAGAACATGTCATTCTGGCACGAACGTCTTCCCAAGGGGAACAAGTGCCCGACCAGTTTCGAGGAGGTGAAGAAAATTGTGTGTCCTCTGGATTTACCGCACGTGAAATACCATGTGTGCATGAACAATTGCATCATTTATCGGGATGAGCACGCGGAGTCTACCATATGTCCGGTGTGCGGCGTCACTCGATACAAGAAGAGGAAGAAAGCTCCTCAAAAATCGGGGTGGTACTTTCCGATCACTCCTCGTGTGCAGCGGTATTTCGTGGACCCTAAGGTAGCAAAGCTCCTGCGTTGGCACGCGGATAGGGAGGAGAGGAAGCGGGAAGATGACGGAAATGATCCGGAGATAAATAAAAAAGACAAGATGCTGAGTCACCCTAAGGACACGAGCCAGTGGCAAGCATTGAACTTCAAATACCCAGAATTTGGGAAAGATCCAAGGAACATCATGCTGGGCGCGAGCACCGATGGAGTCAATCCGTTTGGCAGCCAGAGAAGCACACATAGCACCCAGCCTGTGTTTGTGTGGATGTACAACCTTCCCCCCTGGTTGTGCATGAAGAGGAAGTACATTCACACGAGTATGCTAATTGAAGGGCCGAAACAACCAGGGAACAACATCAATCTGTATCTGGGGCTGCTGAAAGAGGAGCTAGACATGCTGTGGAAAATGCCAGCCAATACGTGGGATGCCACAGAGAAAGAATATTTCCCTATGAGAGCCGCACTGCTCATGACGGTGCACGACTATCTCGGTTACGGATATCTCACGGGGCAGGTGGTCCACGGATTTTCTAGATGCGTAAGGTGCATGGATGACACAACGTATCGCCAGCTAGATAGAGATCTCGGGTCTTTGAAAACCGTGTTCATGGGACACCGAAGGTGGCTTCGCGACAATGACCCGTGGAGGAAATGCAAGGATATGTTTGGTGGTGAAACCGAACCCCGAAGGCGCCCGCGTACGAGGAGCGGCGAGGAAATAAACGAGCTGTTGAAAAATTGGAAAGATTGCCCACTACCGGGAAAGAAGCAAAAGGTGCCAGAGCCGGGAAAGAAGCAAAAGGCGCCAGAGCCGCTTCTGAAGGTATGGAAAACGAGGTCTGTTTTCTGGGACTTGCCGTACTAGAAGATCCACCGTGTGCCTCACAGCCTTGATGCCATGCATATCACGAAGAACATGTGCGAGAGTCTGCTTGGTACCCTGCTCAACATGCCAGAGAGGACCAAAGATGGGCCGAAATCAAGGGCGGACTTGAAATCAATGGGCATCAGGCAGGAGCTTCACACTAATGATGATGATGATGATGATGATGATGAGGCGAAGCAGGACACTAGAAAGTCGTCGCAAAGGCAAAAAGGCCAAGAAGACCAGAAATGGCTACCATCCCACGTTCTTCACTCTAAGTCAGGAGGAGATCGAGAAGTTTTTCACCTGCCTCGTAGGAGTAAAACTTCCTTACGGTTATGCGGGGAAGATAAGAAGATACCTAGACCCAGCGAAGCAGAAGTTCAGCGGGATGAAGTCTCATGACTGTCACGTGCTGATGACGCAGATACTTCCAGTTGCAATCCGTGGGATCATGGACGCGCACGTCCGTGAAACGCTATTCGGCCTATACAACTTTTTCGACGTCATCTCTCAGAAGTCGGTTGGCGTGAGGCAACTCAGAAGGCTACAGGAAGAGATCATGGTGATACTATGCGAGCTTGAGATGTACTTATGGTGCATCTGCTGGTCCATATCGTGGAGGATATCATCCAACTCGGGCCGACGTTCCTGCACAGCATGATGCCATTCGAAAGGATGAATGGTGTCATCAAAGGATACGTTCGCAACATGTCACGTCCAGAGGGAAGTATAGCCAGGGGCTTTCTGACCGAAGAGTGCATCTCCTACTGCACGAATTATCTAGGAATCGAGAACCCTGTTGGTCTGCCCGTCAACAGGCACCTCGGCAGGCTCGCTGGATGGGGTCACCGTGAGGGTCGCCGTGAAATGCATGTCGACTTCGAGGGTTAACTCGCCGACTTTGAAAGAGCAAACCTAGTCGCGCTACAACACATAGACGTGGTCGATCCTTGGGTGGTAGAGCAGAAAACCTTTATTGAGAAGACGTACAATGACCGAGGCTAGCAGAGGACAAACGGAGATATAATCAAAGAGCACAACTCATGTTTCACGCGTTGGTTCAAGCAGAAGCTTCTGTCCTACCCTTTACATGAGGATTCTTCTGCGGAAGAACAAGTCATATTCGCCTTGTCATAGGGCGCCAAGCACAACCTGATGACCTATGAGGCGTACGATATCAATGGCTACACATTCTACACCGAGGACAAGGACAAGAAGAGCGATGGTTATCAGAACTCTGGGGTAACGATGGAATCCTACACCGGTAACGACAAGGACAGATACTACAGAGGGATCGAGGAGATTTGGGAGCTGAGCTACGCTGGTGAGAAGGTCCCGATGTTCCATGTCAGATGGGCCAAGGGCGTCCTAAAAGAAGACCAGTATTTCACCACCATGGTTATACCCGAAGCCAAATCCAAGACCGCGGGCGCAAACGTCACCGCAAAAAATGAGCCATGGGTACTGGCTTCCCAAGTGGACCAATGCTTCTTCATTACCGACCCGCCAAAGCCCAGTCGTGTTGTCGTGAGGAGAGGCAAAAGGAAGATCATCGGAATGGATGGAGTAGCCAATGAGCAAGACTTCGACAAGTATGGCAATCCAAAGATCGAACATGACGACGATGATGAAGTAGCAGCATACACCATAAGAAGAAGCAGGACCACCCTACCTAAAGGACGTCCGTTCCACAAAAGAACTCCATTTGCGAAAAAGAAGGGCAAGCAGATTGTGAACAGATAGCTAGCTAAGATCGATTGTATTTAAATCGTAGTCTTCATTTCTCGGGAACTTTTTTATATCATGAATATTTTTAAATTTCATGTGCACTTTTTGAATTCATGAATATTTTGTCAAATTTGATGATATTTTTTCATATTCAATATGAAAAAATATTGAATATTCATGAGGACACTCGATCTCGACCGTTGAGATCACTATGTATGTAGAATATGAAAAAATATTGAATATTCATGAGGATACGACCCACCGCACCCTCCCCTGCTCCACCGGCCGCCGCCGCCGACCCCCGGCCCGCACCCTCCCCCACTCCACCATCACCGACCACCCACCACACCATCCCCCGCTCCACCGGCCGCCGCCGCCGACCCCCGGCCCGCACCCTCCCCCACTCCACCGCCGCCAACGACCCCCCGCACCCTCCCCGGCCCGCTCCACCGTCACAAATGAATGCAACTAAAATTGCAAAAAAAAAACAAATTTGATTATAGTTTCAAATAACAAATTTGATGATATTTTAAAATAATAAATTTGATAATATTTTTTCATATTCATAAATATTTTCAAATAACAAATTTGATGATATTTTTTTAAAAAATTATTACTGTTTTTATAAAAAATATTACTGCTATGATTTAAACAAGTTTGAACATATTTAAACACAAATAAATATCAAACAGCGTTTTAAATGCATATTTTGATATCATGAATATTTTTAAATTTCATGGGCACTTTTTGAATTCATGAATATTTTGTCAAATTTGATGATATTTTTTCATATTGAATATGAAAAAATATTGAATATTCATGAGGACACTCGATCTCGACCGTCGAGATCACTATGTATGTAGAATATGAAAAAATATTTAATATTCATGAGGATATGACCCACCGCACCCTCCCCTGCTCCACCGGCCGCCGCCGCCGACCCCCGGCCCGCACCCTCCCCCACTCCACCGTCACCGACGACCCACCGAACCATCCCCCGCTCCACCGGCCGCCGACGCCGACCCCCGGCCCGCACCCTCCCCCACTCCACCGCCGCCGATGACCCCCCGCACCCTCCCCGGCCCGCTCCACCGTCACAAATGAACGCAACTAAACTTTCAAAAAAAACAAATTTGATTATATTTTCAAATAGCAAATTTGATGATATTTTCAAATAATAAATTTGATGATATTTTTTCATATTCATAAATATTTTCAAATAACAAATTTGATGATATTTTTTTAAAAAATTATTACTGTTTTTGTAAAAAATTATTACTGCTATGATTTAAACAAGTTTGAACATATTTAAACACAAATAAATATCAAACAGTCTTTTAAATGCATAAAAACAAAAATTGGGGAGCCTGGGAATCGAACCTAGGACCTCCTAGTGTGTGTGTTGCGTGCTGATAGAGATAGGGTTAGGTGGAATATAACCTGACCAGTCGGGCTAGTAATTAAAACACAATTCTAATGGCGCACCAGGGGGAGGTGCGCCATTAGAATCGTCGTACTTATGGCGCACTAGGGGGAGGTGCGCCATTGCTAACCCTCCCCCCACTCCACCTATTCCCCTCGCACTGTGGCCTCCCTCCCTCCCTCGCCAGATCCCCCACTCGACGCCAACCGTACGCTGTCGCCCCCTTGCTCCGCCCCCTCCGTTCGCCGTGCCTGCACGCTGTCGGCGCCGCCGCCGCCGCTGTGGTCTTGCGCTGCCCCCCCGCCGCCGCCCCGACCCCCGCAGGACTCCACCCCTGCCGCCCCCGTGCACCCCGAACAGGATCGGTCGAGCGCGCGCCGCCCGCTCCTCTCCTTTTCTCCTTCCTCCGACGAGCGAGGGCCTCCTCCGGCCCCTGCAGCAGCCGGCGAGTGCAACACCGACGCACCCACCCCGCCTGCCCCTGCCGTCCTCCGCCACCGGCCCCTGCTCTCCTTCGACCGCGACGAGCGAGGACCCGGACGAGCTCGGACCCCAACCCCGACCCCTTCACCGAGCCCGACCCCTCCGGCGACCAGGTACCTCTCCTCCTTCCTCCTTCCTCCCTCTCTCCACCATTCCCCATTCCCTCCCTCCCTCCACTCGACCGTGGCAGTGTAGGTCATCTGACAAGGTAGTCCATGGATTCAAACTAGCTAAAGGAGATTCAAACTGCCAAACCTTTAGGTTAACAACTCAACACAAACCAATCCCTGAAGGCAAAAACTCAACACAAACCAAGTGCATTATTTTTTTGACTATTTTCATGTTTGCATAACCAATATTTTTGTGCCAACAATCAGTTTACTCCCTCATGCCAACAACCACTCATTTTTCAGTTAACTCCTTACAGTTCAGATCATATTTTGATTGTCAACAATAGTGGACTTTTAAGGCTTTTTTAGAGGCAATACTAGTGGATATTAGGACTTTTTACAGGCAATAATAGTGGAAATTTAGGCTTTTTTTGGTGGAGTGTGTTTCATGCTGGCCTACAGTGATGAATTAGTCAGAATTGTGAATGATTGTGCCTAAAGTTGATAATCTAAAGATATAGACAAAATAATTAGGGGAGCATGTGTGAATCTAAAGTATATTGTCAACTTCCAACATTTGCTCTGTTGTCCATGTGGTTGAAGCAATGAAGTTGAGTGTGTCATTCTTGCTATGGTCATGTAAGAGAAATGCTCCGCCTTGCTAATTTTACCATGAGATTTGGGGTAATCAGCTAGTTCTGGTCAAAACAAGTGGTTTTCCTGAGCTATGCCTTGGTTAGAAAATGATGCATGATGGCTAGAAAATGACCCCTATTGTAATTTGATTTTGATTCTTAATTTTTCTGTGAGCAGATAAATTACAGTGTTTGTGTTGTAATGAAACTTGAGCTGAAATAGAACTTGACAACCTGTATAGTGAATATATGCAGTGAACAGAAATTGACAGGTTTTCTTGACTGAATTCAGTCCTGTACGGTGAATATATGCAGTCAATATACAATCATTGTAATTTTTGGGAGTAATTTCAGTGTCAAATCACTCAAACAGTAACTGAACTTGACACAATACTATTTAGTTAATTTGCCTGGATAGTAGTATGTATGCTCATCACTTTATGTATGGTGTTATGCCCTGTTATCTCTGTCCAGTAGGATTTGAAGCACCGGTTTTTCCTGTTTCTAACTCTAAATCTGATATAAACCATACTGTTGGCATAAGTGGTCTTTTGTATATGTGTTGATGCTTTGTTAATATAAAGCTATAGATGAAGTTGTACTTGTGATGATGCTACTTGTGATCTTCTGAAATGACCCATTGGCGACTTCATTACGCGGGGATAATGATATTGCAGGTACCCCAAGAGGCCCTTGAGTTTGCCGGAATGTCGATTAACTTCCGTTTCGGCAAATTCGGGTACTCCATATGTCCTATTCTCAGCAAAGGTCATGCTGAAATTTTCCGTGAATTTTAGCATGACTTTGCTAAAAATAGGACATATGGGGTACTTGCGACTAATGCATGGGCCGGGGTATCTTAGTACTTAGTTAAGTAGGATCAACTACCCCGCCAATCTTGCTGCATAGGTGGCAATAGAGCCAAGTGATTAGTGCCAAGTGATTAGGCCCAACCTACGGTGCCTCGGCATCAATAAACCCTAAATGATGAAAACTTAACTTAGCATTTAGGGTGCCTCGGCGTCGAAAAACCCTAAATGATGAAACCTTGGCTTCTATAGGGTGCCTCGGTGTTGATGAGAACCTAAATGATGTACGCTTAGGCTTTTAGGGTGCCTTGGCGTTGACAAATCCTAAATGATAAAAGCTTAGCTTTTAGGATGCCTCGGTGTCGACAAACCCTAAATGATGAGACCATGATCTTGTTCCTTGACAATAACCAACTTCTTGACCAAACTTTTTTCCTATTTAGAGCGAAACATGGCCCACAACGATGAGGCCGGCGGTTCGGGCGGAAGCAATTCTGGGAGCTGTCCCAGGAGTTGGAGGAAGAACATCACCGCTATGAGGACGCCGCGAAAGACACCGATCCTAACTAAACAACCCCTAGTGGTGTCGGGGATGACAACACTGATGGCGCCACCGATGATGCCACCACTGATGATGGAGGCGCACACACAGATGGCAGCCAACCGAAGAGGCAACAGAAGGATCGGTGCCCGAGCGTGCTCGGCACCGTCAGGGAGGAATTTACTGAAGTGGACTCCGATGGGAATCTGACGGCGCCCAAACAAGTAGTCAAGGGGTACTCGGTTCAGCTCGGGTGCATTCTCCGGAGCACCGTCTCGATCAACACCGAGAACCTAAGGCATATGGACCAAGGGAATTTGCGCAGCCTCCTCTTTACGAAGCTGCACGAACAATACAAGTTCCCCACTGAGTTTGCAAACACACGCCTCTCTAGGAATAAAGTGAACAGTGCCGCCCTCACGAGGATGAGCACGGCCCTGTCTACTTGGAGAAGCACGGTGAAGGCAATGATTGAAAAAGGTGATAGTTATGACAAGATCAAGGCGAAATATCCTTTGATGAGCGAAGATGACTACAAGGAGTTCAAGATCAAGTGCGAGAGCAGCGCAACCTCCGAATCAAGTCAGTGGGGGAAAGAAATGCGGCAGTTGAACTTAGGGATCCACCAACTCGGTCCCGGCGGTTACAGAGTGGCGGAGCCTATATGGGACAAGGAGGACGCGGAGCGTGCCGAGCAAGGCCTACCGCCCCGCTTCGCGAAATACCGTGACAAGCAGACCAGGAACTTTCTCAGGGCCCGATACAAGGAGGACCCGGTAACAAAGGAGCTTACCACGAATCCGAAGATCAGGGCGCTCGAGCTTGTTCTGGTAAGGAATACACCCCCGCGTAATTAGCTCCATATGGTTGCATTCTAATTAATCCCCAATATTTCTAAATGGTTCACGTTCCTTCCGCAGGACAGTGAAAGCAGTAGCGTGGGTTCGTCTCAGAGCTTCCCTTTCGACACCCCTTTAAATAGGGCGTTGAACGTAATGAAAAACAAGGATAAGATCAGTAAGCCAACGTCAGCTGGTCGTATGGCCGGCAAAGGCTTGTCCACAAAATTGTCGTCATACTATATCGCTGGTGGGAGAAAGGAGAAAAAGACCAGCTCGGAAAGCCAGTCGCGCGAGGTTGAAGCACTCAAGGCACAAGTGGCGCGGATTCCGGAGCTTGTCCAAGAGCAAGTGGAATAACAACTAGGAACGAAGCTCAACACCATGGTGCCTACGTTGATTCATGGGCTGACAACGTGGATTGCGGGCGGCCAACAGGGGCCTCCCTGGTTCCCAGCTTCACAGCCAGCAACTCGCACAACTCGCAGGCGGTGCCATTGGTGTCTCCGGCGGCGCCATTGGTGTCTCCGGCGGCGCCATTAGTGTCTCCGGCAGAGGCGGTATTGGTGTCTCCGGCGCCGGCACGGGCATTGGAGCTTAATGCACCCGGGTGTACGCCGGCCGGCACCTCGCCAGCAAGTGGCCCCTCCGTCAGTTGCATGCCCGCCGTTGGTGGTGCCTCGACATTAGCCGAGCTCGACAGCATCACGGTAACTAAGCCTCTTGGCCGATGACTTCATCTCCTTGCCTTTGACCGGGCATCCCTAACGCCCTACATGTTTTCGCAGGGCGCCGCCGACGTTCCTTCCACTCTTCTGCACTTCATGGGCGGCGAGTTGGTCAATGTCGCCAAGGGTAGAATCGTTTAACCGGGCAACCCTGTGTTCCACGGTAATCCGATGCCACCCATAGTGTATAGGGTTGAAGTGGTTCGGGTGCTGCCAGGCTGCGATGAGCTGTTACCTCTGATTCGACCCGCTGGGGCCGACGAAGAAGATGAGATGACCCTCAGCGCCTGCGTAAGCTGGCCCCTGCTTTGGCCGATGAGCTAGATTCGTTTGGGGGCTGGGGACACCACCCCACAGACAAGACCACCAGTCGTGTCGGCGCCAAGCCATGGCAAGAACGCCGCAACGCTACCGGACTTGCCGGACATCCCTATGGCACAGGATCCAGACATGCATACGGCACAGGATCCGGACAATGACGACAACGACGATGGTACATTTACCAACATCGTAAAGTACTTTGCCAAACATGGGTAGGCTGACGAGTTCTGCGGGCCTCTTTCTCAAGAACCCAACCAAGACGACCGCGATCTAGCTGGTACGGCGGAGAAATCCAATTGCAACAGGCGTCGTCTGGCGTTCAGTTCTTAGGAGACGCCTCCATCTCCCGCATTCACCGAGCCTCAGATAGCTGAGGTGCGAAATATTATCAGCCCCAACATGCTCAAGAAGGCGGTCTGTGAGCAGAACTCGGTCCCATTACAGCAGATCAAGAAGAAGGGACGGAAACGAAAGACTAACAAGGGCGCCGGTGCAAGCCAGCCGGCACCGAGTATGATCCGTGCTCAGGACGGGCCACCTTCACCTAAGGATACCTCGAGGAGGGTGCATGTGGCGGGTAGGGCGATGCTACCGACAAATATGCTCAATGCTGCAACCGGTGCTATGCGGAGTCTGCACGACAGTGTTCTTTCTTTGGAGAAGCGGCGTCTCAGAGAGAATGATGTGGCATACCCGACTTTCGTGGCCAAGGTGCCAGAGGGCAAGGGCTTTGTGGATGGCGACATCGGGGGTACGATCGTCCTACGGATTAATGACATCTTTGCTATGTTTAACCTTCATCCACTGCACTACACCTTCGTTCGGCTGTTTTCACTGAGTATGGAGATGCGGATCATTAGAGACAAGACCCCGGACATCGTGATAGTCGACCCCTTCTACATGCGTGCCAAGCTCTTGAGCAGCACTCGGGACTGCCAAGTCGCGAGTTCACACCTCGAAGCCGTCATTCTGGCAAACCCAAATAAGGATAACTTCCTTGTGGCTTACTTTCCCGAGTAAGTCATCCCTTAACCACCCCGTAACATATGATTTATTAGATTTCAATTGTTCTTTTTTTTCTAACATTACATGTTATGTGCAGTGACACACATTGCACACTCATCCTCTTAAGCCCGAAATATTCCATGGCCACGTATTTCTACCCGAACCATGACTCCAATATAGACTACACAAATATCAAGAAAGTTCTTGATGATGTTCTCCCCTGCTACGCCAAATCTGGAGGCACCTTCACCAAGGCAGTTCGTAAGTACGGCAAGCACATGTTCGCCCACAATACGAAGTTCTGCTACGTCAAGTAGCCGCCTGGCCGTCAGAAGGATGCCTACTACGCCCTCCATCACATGCGGGCGATCGTAAGGGACCATCATCACCTTCTGCTACCAGATAATCTCAAAGATTGGGCCGCGAGCTTGTCGACAATCCAGGACGCGGACATCAGACAAGAATTCTTTCACATCCAGTCGGAGTTTGCGGACATCATCCATCAAGATGTCCTTCATACCTCGGGGCAGTTCTTCCTCAGATATCAACCGTCCAACAGTGAGATAGACGGAATGCTACAAATGTAGGCTGACAACGACCACGATTTCATCACCATCACGATAGACGGCGGCTTCATCCACGCTCCTGTCCCATGAGTCGAGTCGAAAGTAGTGATGTGTAGTTCTGAAACATTGATTGGCTCATGTTGTAATTAAAATTTAATGAATTGTATGTCTCTTTGGTTTGGATAGTCGTTCAACTTACACTACTGGAAACTGGGAATTTTCCATCAGCCAGCTCTTTGCCATCTGCCAGCTGATGGCAAAGAACGTCTTTGCCATCTGCTTGTAAAAAACAGATGGCAAAGAACTGACAGACGACAAAGAACATGGTTGCCATCAGCCAATTCTTTGCCATCTGCTGGCAGACGGCAAAGCATGCACCCTTTTCCATCTGCTGGCAGACGGCAAAGCATTTAGCCTTTGCCATCTGCTGGCAGATGGCAAAGAGCCTGCAGCCTTTGCCATCTGCTGGCAGATGGCAAAGTATGTCGTTAGCCTTCTAACGGGGCTATCCCCGTTAAGAGGCTTTGCCATCTGCCAGCAGATGGCAAAGCCGCAGGCTCTTTGCCATCAGCCAGCAGATGGCAAAGAAGCCTTTACCGGCAGGGTTTCAGACAAACTGTTTGCCGTCTACTAGCAGATGGCAAATCCTTTGCCATCCGCCGACCATGCCTTTGCCATCTGCCATGGCAGATGGCAAAGTGCCAGATTTCAGTAGTGTTAGATGTAATCGACGCTATTTATTAGTAGGACCATGAATCGTGCTATTAATGTCTTGCTTTTCTCTTCCGATCCTTTTGTTGCATACTTATATATTGCTTATGTATTGTCTATTGTTTGGCTTGTGCATAGAGATGCCGTCGTATGTCGTGTACAAGGGTAAGTTTCCCGGAGTCTACGACGACTGGGAGGAGTGTTGAAGACAGGTTCACCATTTCAGCGGTAACAGTTACAAAGGGTACACCACTAGGGCGGAGGCAGAATCTAGATACGCCCGCTATCTAGCGGGAGAGAGGAGGGAGCGTTGGAGGAACCGGATGAAGACCAGTTTCATCGCGATGATGCTCATCGTGATGACCGCAGATCTCTTCTATGTGATGGTAGTTTAGATGATCAATATCAACTTGTAATGTGAAGACAAACTCGATACTCGCGGTCTCGAGACTTGTAATGTTTTATCTTTGTTCGGTCTTTTGAATTCAGAGACTAATATGATGAATTGTATACGGAGACTAATCTTCTATTGTATTCGATGAATCTGCTGTTGCTGTGTGCTGCTATCTATATTCTGTCCAATAATATATTTTGTAACCTGTGCAAAAATCAAAAAAGTAAAAAAAAACTAATATTCATACTAATGGCGCATCACCTCAAGGTGCGCCATTAGTATGCCAAAGGATACTAATGGCGCATCACCCAACAGTGTGCCATTAGTATGACAAAGCACATGGTTACATATGGCCCCCTGGGAGGCATACTAATGGCGCATGGTGTTCTATACTAATGGCGCACTGCGTGGTGTGCCATTAGTATACCAGATACTAATGGCGCACCAGTGGTGCGCCATTAGTAAAAAATACTAGTGGCGTGATACTAATGGCGCACCAGTAGTGCGCCATTAGTAGGCCTTTTCCTAGTAGTGAAGGGACTTGCCGCAGCTCACAGGTAAAGGCAGGGCAGCCAACCTCGAAAGGTAGGGGGCCACCAATACCGAGCGCGGGCTCGTCGACATCGGGGCCGTCACACCCGTCGGTTCGGCAGAGGTCATCCCGACTTTGCTCAAGGACGCGCGCGTCTCATCTTTGTCTCTCCTATGGGGTTCATCATTGTGTGGACGTGCTCGAGGGTCAGAGGAGGCCATCGAGACATTGTCGGGGTCTCGATTTGGTCGCGCTTGTGCTGGCTGTCGTGGCGGGGACTGCACCGTGGGGATGGCCCCCTCCGTACGGGCAGCATTGTGAATTGTCGTTAAAGCTTCGCGAGGCCGTGGTGGGTCAGTTCACCATGAGCCCCCAGCTTCAGCGAAACCGAGTAGACTTTGGATGGTGGCACGTTATTCGTCCATCTGCTTGGCTGCCGGCGGAACCTCATCTGCAACTGAGCCCGCTCCATGGCCTCCGAGGCTGTACTTGGCATGGATGATGATGAACTCAATTGCGTCATCGCTCGGCTCCTGACGGAGCCAGCGGCGGCTGTACCGTGCCCCCGCTCTTGAGGTTCAACCACCCAGATGGCAGGGTGGTGCGGCGAAGGCGCTCGAGGGCCAGCGGCTCCGTTGGGCGCAACGGCCTGGTCAACTCGCCCGGTGGAAAGTGCATGTGCAACTGTCACGCCTGTGACAGGGCCGGCCGTAGGGCGGCGGTTCGCCCCAGATCGAGCAGCATCACTGTGGTTGTGCCCGTCGGCGACCGGGGCATGGCCGTTGAGGTGTTGCTAGTGTTGCTCTCCTCCGGTGCCTCCTGCTCCTGCGTTGGCCACGGGGGAAGTGGTGGCGGTGCCGCCTGCTCCGACCACATCTCCAACAGCGTCCACGTCCTCGCGCGACTCTGCGCCCCCTGCAGCATTGGAGGCCGCGGGCGGCGGAGCCTTCGAGGTGGATGGATTAGCCGAAGGAGCGGGCTTCTTCTTGGGCACCATGGTCGATGGCGTTGTCAAAGATCCAGATGGCGATGATGGTGATGTGTTGCTCACATCTTCAGATTAGCACATGCGATCCCCCTACCTGGCGCGCCAAAGTTGTTGCAGGAAACCATAGCCACTTATGGGACCAAGAGGCCCCTTACTTGTTCGGCAGGGGGATGTCGGCGTTCCACAAAGAGCAGATAAATGTGGGGCAGCACGACAGAGATCACACGGGCAGTTTTACCCAGGTTCGGGCCGCCGCGAGGCGTAAAACCCTACTGCTTCTTTGGTGGATTGATGGTGGAAATGTGATGGTGGAGCATAGTACACTTGCCCGGCAAGGGTTGCCTCAGGGCAGTAGCGACTATGCGCATACGGGGGTGTGAGTTATCCAACCTTCTAACCCCTTCTACCATTGCCATGGGCTTCCTTTTATAGGTTAAGTGGTCACCACATTGGCATATCAGTCATTAGACACTGATAAGATAGCAAACAGTGCTATTGTACCTAACTCTGCAGGCTGATAGTGCACATTAAATGCGCTGCTCAATGTCGCATCATTAGTTGCCCGACAAGGCTTGCCGGGCTATCTTGCCAGCTCCATGCCTGCTCGTCTGACACGTCATAGGGCAGGTGTCGCTTGTAGGTTTTCTCATAGAAAGGGGCTGCCATGTGGCGAATGGCTGCCACTTAATCACTTTGTGGCTTGACACCGCACTGATCGATGACGTGAGTCATGGTGATGCGCTTGATGAGGTGTTTTAGCCTCTGCAAGTCCCGGTAGGCCCTACCGGGATGCCTTGGTCATCTTCTTCTGGGGGTGGCCTAGCCCCTTGCCGGGCTCGCCTGCCCGGCAAATGAGGCCTTTCTCTTGACGATATCTTGCTTCTCTGGTTTGGTCTTGGTCTCTCTGATCTGCTTGTTGGTTCTTTGAATCTCTTGGTTCTTGTTCTCTGACTTGGGTTGGTGCTTCAATCTTTATCCCGTGCCTGTGCACAGTCAGGGCAACAGACCCAGGGTTTGTTGCATCGACAGATGGTCTTCTGGACAGGATATGGCCCCATGTGGTTGACTTGTAGCCTGAATGGAGCATTCGGCTTGCTGCTCTTGGGGCACTGTCTGGCATAATGTCCGGTTGGCCCACACTTGAAGCATGAATTGTTGCACTGACATTCTTCACGTACCGGATTGGTTACAACATTCTTGACTTGAGTAGTGGTCTTGTTCATGTTTTGCTGCCAATTGGGCTTGTACTCAACCTAAGTCTGCTGCCAGGTACAAGTCTTCGGCACTGGTTTTCCATCCTTCTTAGGATCGAATTTGCCCTTGTGATCATTATTAACGGGCCTGTTGTTGTGCATGATGTTGTGTTCTTTTTACTCGTGTCTGGAAATCCGAAAGTCGAGCATACTCAGGCTGCATATGAGGTGTTGGTCTGAGGTGTCCTCCAAGAAATCTGTCGATCTTCCTTTCATCCGTGGCCACATCATAGAGAGAATAACGGGCCAGATGGTTGAACTTATGCAGACACTCACTTCGCGCTACTTGACCTTCATGATACCGGCGGGAATATGATATTTGCGGAAGTGGTCCTTGAATTTAGTCCAAGTAATTTCTTCGTCCGCAGGCCACATGGCTTTAGCATTATCCCACCATATAGCAGCAGCTCCCTTAAGATAGTGTGTAGCGAATGGAACCTTGTCAGCTTCTTCAGCACGAGCAATCTCAACCTTTTTCTCAATAGTCCTTAACCAATCATCGGCTTCCAAAGGATCGATAACTTGACTGAAACTGGGAGGCTTGGTCCTCTGAAAATCTGACGGCTTGGAGTGTTGACCATTCTGATTTCCATTCTGACCAACCATAGCTTGCACACTTTTCAATTGCTTAATTATATCATTGTTTCTTCTTTCTACAACCATGTGCATAATTTGTTCAGTGGAGGGTGGATGTGGTAGTGGTGGCGATGGTGGAGAATACAACTCAGGAGAATGTCCTACCTGTCTTGCTAAGCGACGAACAGGGACATCCTCACAAGCGTGACTGCTTCTCCCTCCCCGCGTAATCCTATTGTTTGTTTTTCCCAATATAAAGCAACCGAGATGAGCAACATCCAAAAATGGGAAGAAAAGCCAGCGACAAACCCGAAAGAAGACAACAAAAACCAACACGAATAAAAAGAAGTTCCAACATAATTATACATAGACTCATACATGAAAAGTAAACATCATGATGGGTATGACCATCCGCATACATGAACTACACATCAGGACATGCACGACTACATCGATACATCAACCTCATGACGACTGCGGATACTCTAACAATCTAGTGCTGTGCTGGGTTTGCTCCTAAGCCTGACTCAGGTCCTGAACTGATAGCGGAAACCTCCGGGTTAAAAGTGACACAACGGCGCTGCCTCGAGGAATCTCCCTCAAGGGCAGGTGCGGGGTGAGACTGAAGCATAGGGGCTGTAGGAGTAGTGGTAAGGGAAGCCAACGCAGCAAGAGCACTGCGAGGAGTCACTTCCAAAGGGTTCATGGTACCCTGAGTGGTTACAAGGGTAACGACGGAAATAGAGGCTGGCAGAACGAACGGGATAAATCGGACAGAAGATGGATGGTTCCTATTCCGAGCAGCGGCAAGAGCTATACGGGCTCGGATTAGCTCTCGGGCTAACTCATAGATCAAGAGATAACTTGCAGTGATATAGGGAGAAAGGTAGCTAGCAAGATGATCGCACACCGGATCAATGAAAGGGAAGTGGATACGCCCGTTCTCGTGTAGAGACAGGTAGAATAAGAAACCTGGATGAGTCCGCATGCGAACCTCATTGTAGCGCAGGTCTATAAGAGCCTCGAGTGTAGCATACTGGATGGCCCGAGATGGCATGGAAGCGAAGCCACCCTTAGAAGAATGGGTGTAAGCGTCGGAAGGTGAACTGTAGTGTAAAGTGTCCTCCGCATAATACCCATACAATGAGCCGGCAAGATGCTCCCGATACACCTGGTACACTATATTAGCACCCTCTGGGTAGAGTTGACACCACACGTTCTGAAGCAGATGCGACAAGGTGTAAGGGGCTGGCTCGGACTGGTACGGGAATGGAACTGGAGCCATCTACACTCACAATCATTAGAAGGTTAGTAATAACAACAAATAAAATGCATGCAAGGCATCAAGTCTTCTGGCAACACACAAAAACTTTGGTACAGAAAACAACCGCTTTATTGATACTAGCGGAAACATGGGTTCGATATTAGATCAAGAAGCAAGGCCAAACGGCACACACGGTGTGGCTAAACAATATGTACACTATTTAATGAACATGAAGGGGCCTCGATCATGATAACTACGCGACAGTGGAACGATGCAAAGCGGAACTCCATAGCACAGGGACACCAATGTGGACATGATCTAGACTCGGGAAGCACTCCGATCCGGTAAAACTTTCCTGAAATCTGGCATGACACACCAAGTCACTACATTGAATGTACTTGGAAGCTCACAACATGCATAAGCATAATGGGAAACAATATCATGACTATTAGTCAATTTAAATGCATTGCAATAACATACTACTGATGCCGTGAAACAAACTTGTGCACCGAGTCCCTCGGACTCTCTTACCAAACGAGTTACCTCGTAACCAACATCATCATACGGTGAACGCTTCCGGATCACAAACAAACCAACACTTTGGTTCCCACGATACCGACCATCTTCATTGTCTCACAAACCTATCACATAATTAGTGCCAAGCATAAAATTTAGTGTGGAAGATTACATAATCATGTTGATCCATGGTGTGACTTACTCAAGAGCTATGTCCGTAACCGAGAACGTGAACATTGATATATATAGTAAACACTCCGCAGAGGTTAGCACATTGTACCCACATCACAGAACCCATGGCCTCGCACTCCCATTCATGTGGACCAATAGCATTCCGACAAAGCCATCCCATTGCCATGACACTCTCCCGGCCACTCTGTCCAACTCCCCTCTGGTCTAAGTCATGGGTGGCCCCGTGTCTACCAAACACATCAATGGCTACCGTCGTGGGAAAACTCAAACGGTCCCTAATGGGGACAAGGTACCGTATCAACAAACAGGCACACAAGGATATGTTAGCTTACCGGGCCAGGGTACCGCACGCCCATAAGCTTTCCTCGTTGGAGGTACCGACCAGAGGCATTACAAGGGACCGAATAAAGGCCTTCCCATAAAGGGAAATGTGGTTGCACTGGGAAAAACTCGATTCAGTGGCACCATGACTCGATCATCATTATGTTCAAGTTGAATTAACATCAGGTTTAACTTGATAGGAAAAATAAATCAAGTCACAATATGCCATGAACAGGCAACTATTCGACATGCATCACATATCACTTTAAGTAAGCAGATCAACATCATCAAAGTTTCTACTTGCACTAGTCATTACTTAACTTCACTGATTTTAGTTCACTGGTTTTTTTTTAAACTCATCATTTTGATTATACCATTAACATATTAACACTACTAGGAAAAACTTTATATACAAAATCTTACCAGCAGCGCTCTTCAAAATATGGTGCTACTGCTATTTATTAGCAACGTGTGCTAGAAAAATGCGCTGCTGAAAGAAAAATAGTAGTAGCACTTCCTCTGTAAACCGCGCTACTGCTATAATTGCCATGACCTTGTCGTCAAGCTAGTTGTAGTAGTAGCATGGTATTCCGCACCATGCTACTGCTATAGATGTTTACTGCTAAGTTCAGTCCACAAGTTTAGTCCCACCTCGCTCCGCGAAAAGGGTGTTTACCACCTTGAATATGTTACTTCTCAAACTATCACTACCACTTGGTCTTCATTGAACTCTATGTGTAGAATTTGTGGCCGCAATATGAGTCTTCTCCCGTTCCTACCGGAGAGGGCTCATATTGACAATTCAGATTGTACACAAAAAGATCATTGATGGCCAATGTATTTTTGCATTGACAGACAATGTATGTTTGCATGCTTACACTTAGCAGTAGCGCTTTTTATAGTAAGGCGGTACTACTAGGCAGTTTAGCAGCAGCGCATTCCCTAGATATGCGCTACTGCTAAAGACATCCTATCACTAGGCCGCCCCTCAGTCTCCTCTCTCTGCTCCAACTCACTCTCCACCGCACCAGCCGTGTCGTCTGCCGCCGCCGCATTTTCGCCCCCTCCCTCCTCCCTCCCACCACCGGTCGTTGCCCCTTCCTCCCACCACCAGTCGTTGCCCCTCCCTCCTCCATCCCCCGCTGGCCGTCGACCCTCCCTTCTCCACCCCGCCGGTCGTCGCCCCCTACCTCCTCCATCCCGCTGCCGTCGCCCCCCCCCCCCCGCCGTCACCGCCACCGAGGTAGCTCATCCTACCTCCCTTCTCCTTCCTCCCAGTCCTTCCCATTTAATCCCTCCTTCCTCCCACTCCTCCCTCCCTCCTTCCTACCCCTCCTCCCTCCCTTCTCTCTGTTCTTGTAGAATGTAGGTAGTCTAAATGTAGATTTTAGAATGTAGACATTATAGAATGTAGGTCCTGTAATAGAACAAATTTTTAGCCTATTTTAGGTGTTTTAAATAGAATAGGAAATTTTAGGTCTTTTGATTAGAAATTTTAGTAATGGAAATTTTTAGTTGGTAGAATTTGAAAAAAGGTTCTGTACTTTTTATATTGTGAACTTAGGGCATATTTTTAGGGTTTAGTAAAAGAAATAGTAATAGTGGATGACGATGTAGATGTTTTAGGTATAGAACATTTTGAATAGATGATGATGTAGAATTTTTTAGTACATCTAGTATATTTAGTGTTGCTCAAGAATTGCTCATATGATGTAGATATAAACATGTATATCTAGTGTTGCTCAAATAGGATATGTGCTTTCCCAAGTGACCATGTTTGCACGTAACAGCTCCGAGTGGCCTATGTTTTGCCGGAGTGTTGATTAATTTCCGTTCCAACAAATTTCATGTGCTCGATATGTCCTTTTTGAGCAATGGTCATGCCGGATTTTTCCTCTAAAGTGGATCGTTAATCCTTTTCTAATATCTCTTTAGGAAAATGGCGACACCACCACCACCAGAACCACCATGTCGACTATGCAAGTCTAGATGCGCCAACAGCCTTGCAACTGGCACGTTGTTCGGCATCTACTTCCAGCCGAGTTTTCTTCCTGTGGCGGTAACAAAATATATGAAACTTGTAACAACTATTTTGTTTTTAGTCTTACTGGCATTAATGTATTGTGTATATATCATTGTGTATACACAGATCGCCCCATGCAATGTGAGGTAGAATTCAGCAAGATGACCAGAGACACTGTGACCTTTGAGGCTCCTGGGGGGCCCTACACTATGGAGGTCGAGAAAGTATGAAATATGTCACTGGTCGGAGGGTATGGATGGAACCGTTTCATCTCCCACATGGGTATCACTGGTGGTGAGTTGATTAGCTTCTCCTTCAGAGCAAAAAGACCCAAGCTGGCCGTCATTTATCTCAGCACGGATGAAGATGATGAGGACCCACTTGATGAAGTCATCTATACTCAAAAATAAGGCTGAGCGAGGATGAGGTGTGCAACCTATGGGACATAATTCCGCCATGTGCTGACTTTGTCGGGGTGCCATTGGTGACCCGCTTGACAAATACCATGGTTGATCGGCATGTTATGGTATGTTATACTTAGTGTACAATCTGATTACATGCTTACTTAGTGGAATTCAAGCTTAGTAGAAATGTAGTACTGTTTTTGATAGTGTAGAAACTTATACTTAGTAGAAATATATTTGCAAGAGTATGTGTGAGGCTACTTATTAATTGATATGTTTTTCTTATTCATAAATTGCCAAAGAGCCTATCTGTGAGTTGTGGTACCGAGCCTCATAAAGAAGGCTCTACTGG
The DNA here is from genome assembly GCF_018294505.1 of Triticum aestivum. Classification (NCBI taxonomy): domain Eukaryota; kingdom Viridiplantae; phylum Streptophyta; class Magnoliopsida; order Poales; family Poaceae; genus Triticum; species Triticum aestivum. The sequence continues at coordinate 304,657,703 of NC_057804.1, read as the reverse complement.
AATACGCCTTACCGCAAGGGGCTCCGTCACCACCTGTGCGTACAGCGTGGACACGGACGGTCGGACACACTTTAGCTCGGTTGGGTGGAATAACTTCCTCGTTCGCAAGAATCTTCGTGTTGGACAGGCCATCCTAATTACTATCAGGAACACCCACCGCCATGGCTTGAGGATGATGGTCGTCATTGATATCATCTAGAACTACATGTGTGTGGCTGTATGACTACCCCTAGTAGACTGCAATATGTTGTATGACTACCTAGTCCTGCTTATCATATATGCTCCTGTATGAACCATATATGTGTGTGAGGATGCATGTTGACTATATATGAGGTCCTATAATGCTTAATGATATTGTATGACTACTGTATAACTATATGGTATTGTGGTTAATGATATTGCTATCTGGTATATGTGAAATTGCAGTTTATTGAAACGGGGTACTGTTCTAGATCAATACGAAGCAGGGAAAAATGTTGAAAGATACATCAGTAGCACGTGCAAAGAAAAGCGCTACAGCTACTTATTAGTAGCGCATGTTAGAAAACCGCTACTGATATAGTCAATACTAGTAGCGCGGGTACATACAGTGCTACTACTATCTGTTAGTTGTAGCGCCTTATTAGTAGCGCAGCCACCCGCGCTACTGATAGCTTTAAAACCCGAGCTACTACTAGGGTTTTCCCTAGTAGTGTAAAGTCAAAACCTCCATATGAAAATAATACCGATAACAACCAATTCATAACCACACAATTAGAACTACTTCTATTGTCTCACACTAGTCCATGCATTCAAACACTACTGTAAACTAATCATTTCAATCATGACAAAGTAACTAGCATGAGCAATATTCATTAAATAATTAAATGCATGAAATAACTCATACTCAAGTTGGAAAAATCATAAATGTCAAAATGACACCATGAAAATGTTGGTGTGGCTTGCCTTAGTGCAGAGGAGGTTCACACTCCTCCTGGTTGTCTTCAAGACAAGCTTCTCCCTCTAAAAACATTTACAAATAGCAAAAGAAATATCAAGAATCATTATGAAATCCACCAGAAATTCTAGACAGCAGAGAAATAACTCAAATTTGGTGTGCTGGTAGAGCTTTTCAATACAAATACAATGCAAAAAGAATCAATTTATTTGGACTTATGGTTTAAAAGTTATGTCTCGTCAAAGTTTCTGGTCAAAATATTTGAATTAAATTCAAATAAAAGAATCCAGGGGGGTGACGTCGAAAGCGTATTCTGTGAATACACCTCCACTCGTACCGCTTCGGGTGCAAGTGGAGAGGCTGATAGTGAGCCCCGCCTATCAGGTGTGGAGGGAGAGAGAGAGAGAAACAGAGGGGTGGCGGTGTTCCGCCAGAGCTCACGTCAGCAAGGAGGGCTCATCGGCCAATCTGAGAGGGATAGAAAGCAAGAGGGGCTCACGGTGCACCTACCTGTACCCGTGGCTCGTCGAGAGGTGACCGGAGCAGCTCGGAATCAACCTCCCAAGCAGCAGTTGTAGTCGGGTCTCGCAGTAGATGAACAAGACAACGGAGGGAGGCGGTTCTAGGGGTTCCAACAGGGTCAGTAGGCACCAACGGACCTCCAAGGAGTCACATGAGAGGTCGATGGAGCTGCAGGAGTAGTGAAGAGATGGGGGAAAGTAGAGGGGATCGCTGACAATCTCAAGCTTGAGCACGGCGGCCCGAGGCCTGCATGGCCGGGTTGCGGCTCCTCTACTACTTGTGGTGGACGACGGAGTGGATGCATGAGCTCGGAGAGGCCACATGGCTCGGTATTTATGGACAGAGGGGGGGTGGGGGTCTCGGCTCCACTGGAGCTCTCTGGAAGATGGTGCACGGCGACGAGAAGTGCCATGGAGGGGTGGAGATGGCTCAGCGATCACGCCGCAACTATGGAGCTTGCGGACAAGCACAGGAACGCGGGCGCAGACGAAGACAGTGGCACGGGCTGCACTGTGGCTTTGGCCGCGTTGTGCGCATGCCTGCTACGGCGGCTTCGGCATTGGTGGGCACCAGGGAGAGGTCAAGGGCGAAGAAACGAGGGTGGTGGCGTCGTGCGACAGTCATTGGCGAGCTCTGAGACGAGCACACGATGCACAGAAGCACGGGCGCAGTGCAAAGCGCGTCAAACGCGTGCCAAGGCTCGTGTCCTCACACGGTCAGCATGCTAGCTCGGTCAAAACAATGCCCATGTGATGCCAAACCATGTCCAACGCGTTGTCCGTTCAGTGTTAGGTCTAAGTGAGGAGATGGCACACTGCCAGGCCGACCAGATTTAACAAGAGCTATGGAGCAAGTTTCTAGTCAGAAACTTTGACACTGTGTGTGGATAGGTTCTAGAATGGGTTTAGGGCTAATCTGCTGGGGTTATGGTTTTCTTAGGAAGGTAATGAAGCTAAAAAAATCAGCCTCATTAGATCAAGGAATAATATACTTGTTGTAGAAACTGCATTTTGAGGCTAGAACATAAATGATTTTCTATAGCAAAAATATTCCAAATAAGTATGAAATATTTTTGCACAGGGAGGTGTGCCAAGGTTCAAAGAATATTTGGGAATTTTCTCAGATTTTTAGGAGCAAGAAAAATGAGGGTTGCTTTGGAGCATATGTTGCTGAAGTGATTTTCACAATATTTTTCTTTTATGAAAAATATTCCTTTGGCCATTTTGGGATTTTTCAGAGAGGAAATGATGAATATGAGAGGGATGGGTCACTTCGGTGAAAATAAAGGACATGCCCAAGTGTTTAAGTCCAAGTGGTTTGATTCGAAAACTCCAACTTCAAAACCAAAGGCAAAGAAATCTGGAAAAAGAGAGAAGGCAAAAACCAGGCTGTCACACATATGCACATGTATAACGTATAAACTCAGCGGGTGCAATTTAATCAAAATAGAAGAAATACATGCTAGACAACATATGCAACATGAAACCAATTATCACACTGTCAACTTAGAGCAAGCACCTATGATGGTGGAGTACGGGAGATGAACTCATCATGTAGACTTGGGACTTCAACTGCATTAGCAGTAGCAGTGGCGAATCTAGAGGGTCTCTCTTTGCGTTGGTCCAGAGGACCACCTACATCCCCTAACTTAATCTTTTACTTACCCTTATCTGATATTGCCTTATGAAGTCAAAACCACAAGAAGATGAATAAAATTAGCTCTGCATAACTGGTTGGTGCATGATACAGACGAACACTACTTTGATGCAAGCCAATCGCATGATAGGAGGATGGAATATATACAAAAAAGACAGCATTGCAAATTCACACGTACGATAGGAGGATAGAATATGTATGAGAAACCAGTAAGCAGAAGGCATTTCAACAAAATTAGAAGAAATGAAAGCTAGCACCAAATGAACATGCAACCAATATCACTCTATCAGGTAAAAAGTCTCTCGTTGTAAGTGCCATTTCAAGAAATTAGAAGCAGTACAAGCTAGAAGACAATGCAAGATGCAACCTACATTGCACTCCAAAGTTAAATGTGTCTTATGGGCAAGTGATTGTAGCAGGTATAAGTTGTAAGCTACACAGATGCAATTCAAAAATATTAGAAGCAATACAAACTAGACATCATACGGAACACGCAACCACATATAACAGTTCCAAGTTAGAGCAAGCACCTGTGATGGTGGAGTAGGGGAGATGTGCTCATCATTTACACAACTACGTTGACTATCCAGCCTTGTGTTGTCTTGTGAATCTTGTTGGGAGGATGGTGGAGTAGAATCTGTAGAGACCCTCCGTTTCAGTTCCTCCGAAGGACCAACATCATCCACTGACTTACTAATTTCCTTCAGTTGTACTGATTTTGCATTGTGAAGTCAAACCGATAAGAAAAAGGAATAAAATTCGCTCTTCAAAACTCGTTCATGCATGATACTGACGAACACTACTCCAATGAAAGGCAAACAAATGATACGAGGATGGAATATGTACGAAAACCAGGACGGCGCGACATATCACACCTATGATCTGGTAACTAAGAAGAAGGCATTTCAAAAAATTAGAAGCACTTCAAGCTAGACAACATATGAAAGATGCAACCAATATCACTGTGCCAAGTTCAAACTATCTGGCATTTCAACAAATTAGAAGCAATACATGCTATAAATCATATGCAAGACGCAACCAATATCATAGTGGCGACTTAAAGGTGACTCATCATAAGTGACTGATACGGGGTATGCCAAAATAGTAGTGTGATGTAAGAACATGGTGTGATAAGATATAGTATGTTCTAGAAATAGGAACATGTGTCATATTCACAGGCATGATGTGTAAAGTAAGCAGATGCAATTGAACAAAGTTAGAAGCAATACAAGCTAGACATCATACGCAAATACAACCACATATAATAGTGCCAAGTTAGAGCAAACCATATGATGGTGAAGTAGGGGAGATGTGCTCATCGTCTACACGGCTATGTTGACTGTCTAGCCTTGCATGGTCTTGCGAATCTTGTTGGGAGGATGGCGGAGTAGAATCTATAGAGACCCTCTGTTTCAGTTGCTCGGAAGGACCACCATGATGCAATGCCTTACCAGTTTCCTTCCGCTTTACTGATTTTGCATTGTGAGGTCAAACCGACAAGAAAAAGGAATAAAATTCGGTCTTCAAAACTGATTCATGCATGATACTGACGAACACTACTCTGATCAAAGGCAAAGTCGTGTTACAAGCATGGAATATGTATGAAAAACTGGACGGCTTGACATATTCACACCTATGATCTGGTAACTAACCAGAAGGCACTTCAACAAATTAGAAGCGCTGCAAGCTAGACACCATATGGAAGGTGCAATCAATATCACTCTGCCAAGTTAAAAAATTTCTCGTCATAGGTGGCGTTCACCGAATTAGAAGAACTACATGCTAGAAATCATATTCAGGACGCAAACCAATGTCACACGTCCAACTTAAAGGTGTCCCATCATAAGTGACTAATGCAGGATACACAAGAAGAGTAGTTTGATGTAAGAACATGGTGAGATAGACAGATATAGTATGTACCAAAAACAGGAAGGCGTGTCATATTCACATGTATCATGTGTAAGCTAAGCAGATCAAGTTTACACTAATTAGAAGCAATACAAGCTAGACACCATATGCAACATGCAACCAGATATCACACAACCAAGTTAGATCAAGCACCTAGGATGGTGGAGTAGGGGAGCGGAGACTTGGAACTTGTAATGCACTAGCAGTATTAGGAGAATCTGTATAGATGCTCCGTTTATGTTGCTGAAGAGGACCACCATCATCGCCTTCCTTATTATTTTCCTTCCAATTTTTTGTTTTTGCCTTGTCAAGTGAAACCCACAAGAAAAAGGAATAAAATTTGCTCTTCAGAACTCATTGATGGATGATACTGGTGAACACTACTTTCATTTAAGGCAGCCGCATGATAGGAGGATGGAATATGTATGAAAAACAGGACGACATGACATATTGACATGTATGATGTGTGAAGTGTAAACTAAGCACAAGGTGTTTGAATTAGTTAGAACAAATGCAAGCTAGAAACCATATGAAAGATGAAACCAATATCACTCTGGCAAATTAAAAGGGTGGCCCCATAAATGTATTTGACCAAATTAGAAGCAATACATGGCAATAGGCTAGAAATAATATGCAATACACAACGAATAAAGGTGTCTCATCGTAAGTGATTGATGCAGGATACAGAAGAGAGGTAGTTTGATGTAAGAACATGATTAACAGATAGATGTAGTATGTACCAATAGGAAGGCGTGCCATATTCACAACTATAACACAAAAACTAAGCATATGCAATTTACCCTAATTAGAAGCATTACAAGCTAGACACCGTATGCAACATGCAATCGCATATCACACTGCGAAGTTAGAGCAAGCACCTGCGATGGTGGTGTAGGGGAAATGCGGTCTTCAAGTACATAGCTATGTTCAATATCTTCATTTAGACTTGCTGTTTCTTGAGAATCATGTGGGGAGGATGAAATTGCACTCTTTACAAGAGTAGCGCGTCTCATACTAACCCCCGGGCATGACTGTCTCATCATAAGTGATAGATCCAGGATACACAAGAATAGTAGTTTGATGTAAGAACATGGTGTGATAGGCAGATGTAGTATGTACCAAAAATAGGAAGGCATGTCATATTCACATGTATAATGTGTAAGCTAAGGAGATGCAATTTAACAAATTAGGAGCAATACAAGCTAGGCACCATATGCAACATGCAACCAGATATCACACTGCCATGTTTGTCGGATTTTGGGCTCCACAGACCAAAGAAAGGTTCGAACTCTAGGGCGTGTGTGAAGAACAAAACCTCTCTAGCCGATCTACTTGCTACTCTCACGGCCTAGCTCGATGAACAAGAAGGAAATGGACACGACAGTTTACCCAGGGTTGGGCCACCTTGCTGTGTAAAACCCTACTCCTGCTTTGTGGTGGATTAGCCTCGCGGGGGCTGAGGATGAACTAGTACAAGAGGAAGAACATCCTCAGGAGGCTTGTTCTTGTGATGAGATCTAGACGTTCGGTCTCCGGGGGTCCGATCCTGTCTATGGTGGTGGCTAGGCTATATTTATACTGGCCTCGGTCCTCTTCCCCCAAAATAGGAGGGAAGGGATCCCATAGTGGCAAATTTTGAAAGAGGACAAGTAGTACATCTTATCCTAACGAAAGGTGGTCTTCGCTTGCAAAGCTTCTGATTGTGATGTCGTGGTGGGCTTGATGATGACCTCCATCCTGCCGTTCTCGCGGTCCTGGTCTTGTTGCACGCAGACGGTAACCTTTGGTTGATTCCTTGGGACTCTGCGCCTGTGCTTGCCTCCTTAGTACCAAAGAGGAAACCTGCCACTCTGTGCCCGCTGGCGCGCGCCTGTCCTTGATCATTATGGTTGGCGTCACCTCAGCCTCATGAGGTGAGTGCTCGCATAGAAATCTCCGCTCCTTGGGAGGCCGCCTGTGGAGGCCGCTCCTTCAGGAGGTCTTGACGTCGTCCGCCTATTGAGGCTTGGCCCCTCACGAGGTGTTGTCTTGTCGCAGCTGAAGATGGGCCATACCACGCCGTCGATGGAGCCACGTCGTGGGCCGCAGGTAGGCAAGTTTGGGTACCCTGGTTCCCAAATGGCTGACAGTAGCCCCCGGGACCAAGGCATGCTCGCAATTGGCTTCAAGGCGAAGCCAAAGGGCAATTGCGGAGCATCGCGGGCCCCAATCGCCTGCGGACTTATTCCACGCTTGGGTCTTTATGGGATATGGGCATCTCGGTTTCCCCACACTGTCTTGGCGACTGGCACGGGATGACAAAAGGCCAATCCCTGCAGAAAAGCCTTCATTGCCTTCCCTTCGTCTTGCTTCAGATCTCATCATTTTCTCACCCATAGCGCCTCCAGATCCACCAGGCCTTTACCTCCGAGCTCTTCGCCAATGACGTCCAAGAGAGCCAAGCTTGCTGGCAAGGCCGCACACTCCCCCCGTTCGGCCGTGTCGGCCTCAACCCGTCCTCCATCATCGAGGCCGGGCATCTTGCCGCCGTGCTCCCACTGACAATGAGCAGCGACAACATGGGGAGAGAGACCAAGATTCAGGTCGGCTCCACCGAGCCGGGGACCATAGCAATTACATTCTTCCCCTTCTTCCTCCACAACATCTTTGTGGAGCTCATCCCGCCTTTCTCCCAGTTCTTCCTCGCCATCCTCGACCCTACTAGATCCATGCACTTCGCCTCCAGCCCAACTCTGTCCTCCTCTGTCGATCTTCGCCTTCTACTGCGAGGCCTTCATGGGGGTGAAGCCCTCCGTCGTGATGTTTCGCCACTTCTTCTCCCTCCAGGCGCACGGTTCAAACCAGTGCTCCGGATGTGTCTCCTTCGTCGCGGTTCATGATGGTAATGCACTCATGAAAAGGCCGGGAAGAAGGTGCACGACTTCCAGAAAAGGTGGATCTACCTGGACGCCTAGAGCCACCATGCTCGGCTAGAGCTGCCGACCAGGCCGCCAGAGAAGCTAGATCGATGGTCTCACGAGAAGCTCACTGACCCCTGGGCGGCGCCGTTCTTGAAGAAGATGCAGACGGACATGGGTTCTGAGGCGCTGACAGGGGCCATGATTGTCCAGGAGTTCCTGACGCAGCGCCTGGCCCCTCTCCAAGCTCATTCACGTCCCATGTGGGACCTCAAGGGCACAGAAGACGACCTACAGCTACGCCAAGGGGACCTGACGAGTGAGGAGCTGGGCAAGGCCGTGCAAATCTTGCCCGGGAAGGATCCAGGCGGCCTCCCAGCGGCCCACCGTCTGCTATATCGCCGCGAAGATGGGGCGGGGCTGGCCGCCACCATGCCGGTCTTCAATGAGCGAGGGATCATGCCGTCTGGTCCCCCAAACTCCCAGGTGCAGGTGTCCTCCGGCGAGGACTCCGTACAGGGTGAAGAGGAGGAGGAGGCGACCGTAGGTGGGATGGGAAGACGTGTCCTACGCGGCCAAGCGAGCTCCTCTGAGATCTTCCTGATGATGACGATGCCATGGAAGGCTTGGTCGGGGGATCCCCGCACACACTGGGGTCGTCACGAGGTGCGTGGGGACCCCGCTGCAGAGGCTGATCTGCGGGAACCCAGAGGGAGGAAATGCACCAGCACAGCCTCTGGGCAGTGCCCTCACCTCGTCGCATGTCGCTGCTACAAAGGAGCCACCTGCCGGTCGCCCGACTAGCTCCGGCTCCGTCGAGGGCCTTGCTGACAAAGCCGGGCGCCGCCGCCATCCTGAGTAGAAAGAGGGCATACATCACTGACAACGAGTAAGTACCTTACCTCATCCTTGCCTTTCCGTCGCGACATGATGCTCATGATGTCCTTCTCCTGATGACCAGGCTAGCCCCCAGGGTGAAGAAGAAGGAGGTTGCTGCTCCCGTGACGCAGCAGACTCCGATGTCGCTGGTTCCTGACGCGCCCACAGAGGGCGCGAAGGCCCTGGACACCCCTGCCTCCGCTATTGTTGCGATAGCACCAGTCCAGGCGCCAGTGCCCCCTCCTCCTCGAGTTCTCACGCCGGCAGATCAGGGAACCTCTAGCAGGGCCAGCGCTTTGGAGAAGGCCTACGCCGCGCTGGACCAACACTGGCCTGATCTTCAAGGTGCTGACTAGTGTGCGGCGATGGGGCTCCTGGAGCTGATCTCGGGGTGGCTCCGGGCCAACTTGTCCATCAGGGCAGCCTAGGGACAGGCCGAGGCTGCCGTCGCGGATGACAAGAAGCAGGCTACGGAAGCCGCAGTAGCTAGTGACACTGTGCTGGACGATGCTGCGTTCGCCAGAAGTCGCCGCAACAAGGTGGAGGCCGAGCTGAAGACACTTCACGAGGAGCAGACCTCTCATGCGCGTGGGCTCCAGGCATAGGAAGAGGAGCTCAAGGTCTGAGAGGCCACACTCGCCGATTGCGACGCCGAGCTGGAGCAAGCGGCCCAAGAGCAGGCCACGGAGCAAAGCCACCTGGAGCAGCAAAGGAGGAAGTGGAAGCATCCTAGGCATCCCACGCCAAGCACGTCTCCAAGGAGACGGCCCAGCTGGAGGCCAGGGAGAAAACCCTTTCTTCGCCTGAGAAAGCCTGGCGTGATGCCTTTGCTTCCTTTGGGCGGAAGTCCTGCACAGCGCTTTGCTCCCTTTACGGGGAGGGTACGATGAGCCACTAGTGACCCTGAATGGTGGCCTTCCTGTTCTTCTCACCAAGCTTATCGAGGAGCTCGAGAACATCGCCACCGTGGTGGGCTACCTGGTGGAAGGGGAGTGTCGCGCACTCTTCACTACAGCCACGATGCGTGTCTTTAGCCACGTCCATCTCCTGTGCCCTAGCCTAGAACTTGGCACGCTACTGGAGCTGGTGCCACCCGAGTCCCTAATTGCTGCCGCCGAAGCAGTGAAGGAGCAGGTGGAGGCCTTGGTGGTGAAGTTCCGCTGCATCGACACTAGGGCCGCGGTGACCGCGGCCGGCAGCAAAAGCAACAACGGCATCATCGAGGAAGCGCTCCCCAAGTGAAAGCACCAGTGCTACCTAGGTGATTTTGGTAATTAATGTCAACATATCTCTTGTTGGACTAACAATTTTACCTAGTATGTTTCAGATAAGTTCAACAATGAAGTGGCATGGACTAGAGGATGTGGAACCCCTTCAAGACGCTAAGGACAAAGGATTGGCTCAAGCTCAAAGCACAAGACTCTACATTTTACTTTTAGTGATCCAAGATCACATTGAGTCTATAGGAAAAGCCAATACTGTCAAGAGGGGATGAGGTGTTGTTTAATGGCTTGCTTGCTCAAAGTGCTTAGTGATATGCTCCAAAGCCCTCAACTACCTTCTCACATCCACATATGACCTAAACCAAAAGTCCAACTCGGTCCTACTGATTCTTTCTATACAGCACCACCGATTTCAGATGTCATAGCCGCTACCACAAACCCTAGTCAAATCGGTCTCACCGACAGGGATATGGGTCTCACCAAGATGGGATTGTAATCTCTCTGTGTATGTCCATTACCAAAATCGGTCTCACCGAGTTCGCGTAATCGGTCCTACCGAGATTACAATGCAAACTCTCTATTCCTCTTTGTAACATTTTGGTCCAACCGAGATGAGCGAATCAGTCCCACCGAATTTGCCTGACCAACTCTCTGGTTAGCTTTTTCCAAAATTGGTCCCACCGAGTTTGAGTAATCGGTCTCACCAAGATTACGTTATGCCCTAACCCTAACCATATCGGTCGCACCGAGTTGCATGTCGGTCCCACCAAAACTCCTAATGGTCACATTATTTGCTAAATCGGTCTGACAGAGTTTGATGATTCGGTCCCACCGAGATTGGTAAGTTGTGTGTAACGGTTAGATTTTGTGTGGAGGCTATATATACCCCTCCACCCACTCTTCATTCATGGAGAGAACCATCAGAACGTGCCTACACTTCCAGCATTCATTTTCTGAGAGAGAACCACCTACTCATGTGTTGAGACCAAGATATTCCATTCCTACCATATGAATCTTGATCTCTAGCCTTCCCCAAGTTGCTTTCCACTCAAATCTTCTTTCCACCAAATCCAAATCCTGTGAGAGAGAGTTGAGTGTTGGGGAGACTATCATTTGAAGCACAAGAGCAAGGAGTTCATCATCAACACACCATTTGTTACTTCTTGGAGAGTGGTGTCTCCTAGATTGGCTAGGTGTCACTTGGGAGCCTCCGACAAGATTGTGGAGTTGAACCAAGGAGTTTGTAAGGGCAAGGAGATCGCCTACTTCGTGAAGATCTACCCTAGTGAGGCAAGTCCTTCGTGGGCGACGGCCATGGTGGGATAGACAAGGTTGCTTCTTCGTGGACCCTTCGTGGGTGGAGCCCTCCATGGACTCGCGCAGCCGTTACCCTTTGTGGGTTGAAGTCTCCATCAACGTGGATGTACGATAGCACCACCTATCGGAACCACGACAAAAACATCCGTGTCTCCATTGCGTTTGCATACTCCAATCCCATGCCTTTACATTCTTGCAAGTTGCATGCTTTACTTTCCGCTGCTCATATACTCTTTGCATGCTTGCTTGTTATGTATTGTGATTGTTAAACTTGTGCCAAAACTCCACTTCAACTTAAAGAGATAAAAAACTACAACTTTTTCACTTAGTGTCTAATCACCCCCCTTCTAGACACCTCTTCTCGATCTTTTCAATTGGTATCAAAGCATTGGTCTCCATTGCTTTGGTTTAAACACCATTGGAGGAAGATGGATGAGTCTACTTTGGAGAGTCTTAGACATTGAGTGCCTATACTTGATGGAGAGTATTTTCATGAGTGAAAAAATGAGATGCTTGTGATTTTGAATGAATATCATTTGAACAAGTACATTGCTAGCCCTTGTGCACCTCATGTTGATTCCATGCATCACACCCTTGATGAGTCAATTGACATGATTCACAATCTTAGAACTGTTAATCTTATCACTAGAGGCTTGCCTAGAAACTTGATTGGATGTTTGCCTACTCTTGAGTGTGCCTACACTATATGGAAATTTCTTGAGGAACGTTTTCCAGATTATTCCTTGAAAAATCTAGATGAAATTCTCGATTAGTCTATTGCCTTGAGTTAGATGAATTCCAATGATCCTATGTTTGGTGATTGTCTATTTGAGCTTACAAACCTTATGCGTGCCAAAGGAGATGTTGGAATTATTAGTGATATTATTTCCGAAGCTATTAAAATTCATAAAGAAGATCATTGTCAAACTCACTCTAACGAATCACCCTCTCTAGGAATTCATCCACCACATGACGATGTTGAACACTACGATGGGGATGATGATAGTGACTTTGATCTTGATGATGTGATGGGACATTTTGGTCTTATGGCAAATCTTCGGGGATATATGGCAGGAGGAAAGGAATGGGTTCTTGACAGTGGATGTACCAATCACATGACTGGAGATAAAGATATGTTCCGTGAGCTTGCTGAAAATGACGGCCCTCGAAAGTATGTCACTTTTGGTGACAACTCAAAGGGTAAGGTGGTTGGCCTCGGTAAGGTGGCCATATCAAATGATAGCTCCATACAAAATGTCATGCTCGTTGAATCTCTCGGATACAATTTACTTTCAGTATCTAGACTTGCTGATTTTGGTTTCAATGTCCTATTTACTGAAGTAGATTGCCAAGTGTTTCGTAGAGATAATCATAAAATGGTCTTTACCAGTATACGTAGAGGTGATTTTTACATTGTCGATTCTACTAAAAAGGCTCAATCTAGAACTTGCTTTATTGCTAAATCCTCTAAAGGCTGGTTGTGGCATAGACTATTAGGCCATGTGGGCATGCGAAACCTTGACAAGATTATTAAAGGAAATCATATCCTTGGCATTAACGATGTCATATTTGATAAGGATAGACTTTGCAGCGCTTGTCAAGCAGGTAAACAGGTTGGAGGAAGGCATCCCGTGAAGAACATCATGACCACAAGGAGGCCACTCGAGCTACTTCACATGGATCTGTTTGGTCCCAACGCTTACAAAAGTCTCGGTGGAAATTCTTTTGGTATAGTTATAGTTAATTATTTTTCAAGATTTACGTGGGTGTTCTTTCTCGATGATAAATCGCAAGTCCAAAAGATCTTCAAAAACTTCGCTATGAAGGCCCAAAATCAATTTGAAGTGAAGATCAAGAAGGTTCGCAGCGACAATAGAATGGAGTTCAAGAATGCAAATGTGGACACCTTTCTTGACGAAGAAGGGATTTCACATGATTTCTCGGCTACGTACACACCTCAACAAAATGGAGTTGTTGAGAGGAAGCACCGGACACTCATCAAAATGGCGAGAATGATGCTTGATGAGTACAAGACGCCGAAGCACTTTTGGGCGGAAGCGGTTGAGACAACTTGTCACGCAACAAATCGCTTGTATCTTCACAAGCTACTCGGCAAGACGGCATACGAGCTCCTCACCGGTAACAAACCCCAAGTTGGATACTTTCGAGTGTTCGGCTCAAAGTGCTACATTCTTGATAAGCATCGTCGTTCTAAATTTGCTCCTAAGTCTCATGAAGGTTTCCTACTTGGTTATGGCTCAAACTCTCACACTTACCGTGTCTACAACAATTTCACCCGAAAGGTTGAAGAGACGGTAGATGTGAAGTTTGATGAATCTAACGGCTCGCAAGTAGAGCAATTGCCAATTGATGTAGGAGACAAAGACCCTTCGGAAGCAATCCAAGACTTGTCTATTGGCAAGATTCGTCCAACGGAGGTGAAGGAGAGTACCTCGTCCGTCCAAGTGGAAGCTTCTACCTCACGACAAGGTGAACCAAGAGTTGATACGGAAGCATCCACAAGTGGGACACACCAAGATGAAGAAAACGAGGAAGTACACCAAGATGAACGTCAACAACCTCCTTCTCCACCACGACAAGAGAACGACAACGTCAACAATGAAGAAGGCTAAGAAGAAGAACAAGATGAAGAAGATGTTCCACCTAGATCCAAGCAAAAGCTTTCACGAGTTCGAGAAAGAATTGCTAAAGACCATCCCGTCGAGCAAATCTACAATGATATCCAAAACGGGAAAATCACTCGCTCTAAAACTCGTTTAACTAACTTTTGTGAACACTATTCATTCATCTCTAGCATTGAACCTATGCAGGTTGAAGAAGCATTGGAAGATCCGGATTGGATAAACGCCATGCATGGAGAGCTACACAACTTTGAGAGAAATCAAGTTTGGACATTGGTTGAGAAGCCTGACAACAACCACAACATCATTGGTACCAAGTGGGTGTTTTGCAACAAGCAAGATGAAGATGGACAAGTAGTTCGCAGCAAAGCACGTCTCGTCACCCAAGGCTACACTCAAGTCGAAGGTATGTACTATGGTGAGACATATGCTCCCGTTGCTAGACTTGAGTCCATTCGCATCTTACTTGCCTATGCTAATCACCATGATATCACCTTGTAACAAATGAACATTAAAAGTGCTTTTCTAAATGGTGAAATAGAGGAGGAAGTTTATGTTAAGCAACCTCCCGGCTTTGTCAATCCTAAGAAACCTAATCATGTTTACAAACTTCACAAAGCTCTTTACGGTCTTAAACAAGTTCCTAGAGAGTGGTATAAATTCTTGACCAAGTTCCTTATTGAAAAAGGATTTGAAATTGGAAAAATTGACTCTACTCTTTTTACTAAAAGGGTTAATGGAGAACTATTTGTGTGCCAAATCTATGTTGATGATATTATATTTGTTTCGACTAACCCTCACTTTAGTGAAAAGTTTGGAAAGCTAATGTCGGAGAAGTTTGACATGTCTATGATGAGTGAACTCAATTTTATTCTCGGTTTGCAAATCAAGCAAACTAAGGAAGGTACATTTGTCTCTCAAACAAAGTACACCAAGGACTTATTCAAGAATTTCAATATGCAAGAATGCAAAGGTATGACTACACCCATGCCTACTAGTGGACATCTTGATTTGACCAAAGATGGTGAACCGATTGATCAAAAGGTTTATCGCTCTATGATTGGATCATTGTTATATCTATGTGCTTCATGTCCCGATATTATTCTAATTGTGTGCATGTGTGCATGATATCAAGCCGCTCCTAGAGAATGTCATCTTAAGGCCGTGAAAAGGATAGTGAGATACTTAACCCATACACCAAATTTTGGCATTTGGTATCCAAAGAGGGCCTCTTCTAATCTTGTTGGCTACTCCGACTCGGCCTATGCTGGTGACAAGGTTGATAGAAAGTACACTTCAGATACTTTTCAATTTCTCGGTATATCTCTTGTGTCTTGGTCTTCCAAGAAACAAAACTCGGTATCCTTATCCACCGCCGAAGTGGAATACATTGCCGCTGGTTCATGTTGTCCTCAATTACTTTGGATGACCCAAATTCTTAAAGATTATGGGATATATGTGAAACATGTTCCATTGCTTTGTGACAATGAAAGTGCTATCAAGATTGCTCACAATCCCGTGCAACATTGTCAAACTAAGAATATTGAAGTTCATCATCATTTCATTCGAGATCATGTTGCCAAAGGGGACATTAATCTTAAGCATGTTCGCACCGAAAAGGAATTAGCGGATATATTCACTACACCACTTGATGAGAGTGTTTTGCAGGTTAAGAGGTGAATTGAACATCATTGATGCTTCAAACTTGGAGTATGAACTCCATTTGATACATGCAAGACATGAGCCTATGACTAATCCTTGATATTTCTCCTATGATGATAATCTTATGTCTTGGATATATTTGCACCTTGCATGTTATCGAACCTGTGTAGGTACTTGGATGGATCTAAGTCTATGAGATTGCAACTCACTCACATCTTGAGCAATCTCTACATCACCAAGTCTCTACACAATGGTGGTTGAAGACAAGGAAGCACGGAACCATTCAAACATATCCTTTGACATATCCTATGTTGAGTTTCATGAGTGTCATTTTGGATACACAAGTGCTCTTCCTTGCAAAAACTAACCCATGTAGGTAGATGAACTCAAATTCCAAGTGGTGCTCCCAACTGTTGATGAGCTACATGAACCTTGAGCAACCCACATAAGTTCAACTACATGATCACGATCAACACCACCCAAGGTATGTTATTCCATCTTAGAGAAGCTTTACTCCAAGTCATGTGTCAAAGCAACTCGACAAGATGTGAATACATCAAGATGCTTAAATGAAAAATGGTTACCCCATTTTGAGCTTAAAATGATGAGTATGACCTATGATCAAGTGATCTCACTTGACTCCTAAGTCAATATACTCTAACATAGGTGACTTTGTCGCCGACCAATTCTAGATGAAGTTCTCTCGTGTCATTCTTTTTTGTGCTCTTGCATTTGTCTCATGCATATTTGTTTCCCCTTTCAAAAAAACTCCATCTAGATTTCATTTCTTTTCTGTTTCCTTGTGTTCTGCATTCCCTGCATCCAATTCATTGCAAATCTTTCAGTTAATTCCTTGCAAATCGTTGTGAGATCTTACTTGTCTAGTGAGCTGAGGTGACAAATGTTTTTTGTGCGATGAACTCAGTTCCACCGATCTGATGCCTTCGGTCCTACCGACTTCTTTCGGTACCACTGAGGCACAAAACTCGGTGTCGCCGATTTCACTACAGGAAAGAAAACTTGCCACTTGTTTCTGCATTCTTCTTGATCCAGCTCCACTCAATGATTCTTGTCCTCTACCAGCATCACATTCAACTTGTTGCTTTGTACTATGACTCTAGGAGCAAACCCATCGTGACAAAAATCCAGAAGAAGTCATCAAGGACCCCAGATGCTTGGTGTTCAAGAGGAGAGAAGTCACATGTCTTCAAGAGGGGAAAGACATGTTCATATTTGTTTGTCTGCATTAGCTCTGTCTATTTTCTTTGAGGTCTGATTTCTCTGTTCCCTATCTTCTCCCAGTATCCCACGCTACATTCAGGGGGAGCAAGACATCTAAGGGAAGGAAATCCTTGAATTCATTGCACATCTTCACCTTTGGGGACATGTCTATGTTAAATGTGGTACTTAGTACTCACTCTACATGTCATCCTAGTCTTGGTTCTCTTGTGGTTTCTTTTGTTTGATATGGCTAGTAGGTGTATCTGTGTTATCTAACCTTGTTTACATAGGTTCATTCCATCCTAAGCCAACTCAAGACCACAAGGTATGTATATGCATCACAGTCATGTTTATGAGGATCTCTTGCTGATGTACATACTATTTGCAAGAAGGACTCATGAGCATGAAGGTACATTTCCCATATTCACATCTTTTGCTCTGATGCATATAGCCAAGATACATGTAACACATTGCTTACTCTATCATGCTTATGCATTCACATGCTCCTATATTCCATATTTTCATGATTGCATACATGCAGGGGGAGCCTATGCATGTTACATGTCTTTCCAAAGCGTTACTTGTTATTCTCTATATATTTATCTAAAGCTTTGATGTATGTTGTCATCAATTAGCAAAAAGGGGGAGATTGAAAGCACCAGTGCTCCCTGGGTGATTTTGGTAATTAATGTCAACATATCTCTTGTTGGACTAACACTTTTACCTAGTATGTTTCAGATAAGTTCAACAATGAAGTGGCATGGACTAGAGGATGTGGAACCCCTTCAAGACGCTAAGGACAAAGGATTGGCTCAAGCTCAAAGCACAAGACTCTATATTTTACTTTTAGTGATCCAAGAACACATTGAGTCTATAGGAAAAGCCAATACTATCAAGAGGGGATGAGGTGTTGCTTAATGGCTTGCTTGCTCCAAGTGCTTACTAATATGCTCCAAAGCCCTCAACTACCTTCTCACATCCACATATGACCTAAACCAAAAGTCCAACTCGGTCCTACTGATTCTTTCTATCCGGCACCACCGAGTTCAGATGCCATAGCCACTGCCACAAACCCTAGTCAAATCGGTGTCACCGAGATGGGATTGTAATCTCTCTATGTATGTCCATTACCAAAATTGGAATCACCGAGTTCGCGTAATCAGTCCTACCGAGATTACAATGCAAACTCTCTTTTCCTCTTCGTAATAGTTTTGTCCAACCGAGATGAGCGAATTGGTCCCACCGAGTTTGCCTGACCAACTCTCTGGTTAGCTTTTTACCAAAATCGTTCCCACCGAGTTTGAGTAATCGGTCTCACCGAGATTACGTTATACCCTAACCCTAACCATATCAGTCACAGCGAGTTGCATGTCGGTCCCACCGAAAATCCTAACGATCAAATTATTTGCTAAATCGGTCTGACCGAGTTTGACGATTCGGTCCCACCAAGATTGGTAAGTTGTGTGTAATGGTTAGATTTTGTGTGGAGGCTATATATACCCCTCCACCCACTCTTCATTCGTGGAGAGAGCCATCAGAACATGCCTACGCTTCCAGCATTCATTTTCTGAGAGAGAACCACCTACTCATGTGTTGAGACCAAGATATTCCATTCCTACCATATGAATCTTGATCTCTAGCCTTCCCCAAGTTGCTTTCCACTCAAATCTTCTTTCCACCAAATCCAAATCCTGTGAGAGAGAGTTGAGTGTTGGGGAGACTATCATTTGAAGCACAAGAGCAAGGAGTTCATCATCAGCACACCATTTGTTACTTCTTGGAGAGTGGTGTATCCTAGATCGGCTAGGTGTCACTTGGGAGCCTCCGACAAGATTGTGGAGTTGAACCAAGGAGTTTGTAAGGGCAAGGAGATCGCCTACTTCGTGAAGATCTACCCTAGTGAGGCAAGTCCTTCGTGGGCGACGACCATGGTGGGATAGACAAGGTTGCTTCTCCGTGGACCCTTCATGGGTAGAGCCCTCCATGGACTCGCCAGCTCTTACCCTTCGTGGGTTGAAGTCTCCATCAACGTTGATATACGATAGCACCACCTATCGGAACCACGACAAAAACATCCGTGTCTCCATTGCGTTTGCATACTCCAATCCCATCCCTTTACATTCTTGCAAGTTGCATGCTTTACTTTCTGCTGCTCATATACTCTTTGCATGCTTGCTTGTTATGTATTGTGATTGTTAAACTTGTGCCAAAACTCCGCTTCAACTTAAAGAGATTAAAAACTGCAACTTTTTCACTTAGTGTGTAATCACCCCCCCCCCACTAGACACCTCTTCTCGATCCTTTCACCAAGGCGGCTGATGGCAGGAAGCAAGGCTTAAGGCGGTGCTTACCAGCTTTATCCTACAACATTTACCGTGCCTCATGGTGGCATAAGAACTTCTGCTTTGAATTCATGAAACATTATGCTAGGATTCTGCGATTTCCTTTCCATGCTCGATTTCCATCCATTTGCCTTTAGTGTTCTATGTTGACAGGGCCCGGCCCCGCGCATACATCAACCACCGTTGGGTCATCCAGATCGCTAAGATGAGACGAAGGGGCGACGGGCTACGTGACCAGTGAGTTCCCTGAGTCGCGATGCTCAGGGTTCCCCCTTGTAACACCCCGGATGTAACTTTCCATCTTTGTAACTCCAACTCTTGCCATTTTCGGCTATGTGTTATGATATTCCCTTCGAGGTTGGGTTTTTGTCTTTTGTTTTGCATTTTATTCATGGCATGCATCTCATATCATGTCATCATGTGCATCTCATTTGCATACGTGTTCGTCTCATCCATCCGAGCATTTTCCCCGTTGTACGTTTTGCAATCCGACACTCCCACATGCACCGGCGCACCCCTCTTGACTCTTTTCGTGCGCGGGTGTTAAACGTTCTCGGAATGGACCGAGGCTTGCCAAGTGGCCTTGGTACACTACCGGTAGACCACCTGTCAAGTTTCGTGTCAATTGGAGGTCATTTGATACTCCAACGGTTAAACGCATAACCACAAAGGCCTCTTTTGGGTTGCAGCCCAACACCCCTCCAAAACAGCCCAATAACCCATCTAAGTCACTTCCATGCTCTCCATCATCGGATCACGATCGTGTGGGCGAAAACCGCACTCCATTTGGAGCCTGCTAGCTCCCTCTACCTATAAATAGGTGCTCCCCCCGAAAATTTCGCAGATCAAACCCTAGCCTCGCTCCCTCTCCGCCGCCGGACACGTCCGGACGGAGCCGGACGCGTCCGCCCGCCGCTGCCCGACGAACCATGCGCCGCCACGTGGCGCCGCAACCGCCCACCACCGCCGGCCCGCCTGAGCCCAGGTCGGGCCCCCGAAGCCCGCGCCGCCTGGGTGCCCCGCCTCGCCGCCCGTCCATCGTGCCACCCACGCCCGGTCGCCGCCTCGCCGCCGGTCCACCGCTCCGCCGCCGCCGGATGTCGCCGCCGCGCTCCGCCAGGCTACCGCCCGCGCCTCCTCCTCGCCTCCCGAGGCGCTCCTCCGCCCCCGCGCCTCGTCCTCGCCGGATCCGGCAAGGAGCCGGCCGGATCCGATGCCCCGGCCCCTCACCAGCCATCTCCAGTCTCTTCCCGACCTGCAGCTCCGGCGAACCTCAAACCTCGTGCCAGATCCAGATCTAGACCCTAGGTTGACTTCGTTTTTTTGCTAAGTCTGCATTATTTTTAGCCCTGTTCATCGCATCATAACTCCGTCATCGTAGCTTCATTTCATGCGCATGATATATGAAAATGTTCATCAGGATGTGCTCTTCATTTTGTTCCATTGGGCCATGTTTATTTGAGGTCAGCTAGATGCCCAAATATCTGATCCAATAGTGCTATATAATGTTAGTTTCTAATTCTTAACAGATTGTGGGCATTTGTCATTTTTGGTACATTTATTGTGTGCATCTTATGGGCATGAGTTCTATAGGTGTTTTGTACTATGCCATGCCATATTTACAGAGGTGCTTGCCATGTATGTTTGTGATCAATGTGGTGACTAGCACAAGCATGCAAACTAGGCTTCGTGATGTTGCTGATTTTAGTCCCTGTTCTGCTGTTATTTTTATTCCATGTAAACTTGATGCTACAGAGAGATCTATGCATATTTTAAGTTACTTCAGTAAGGTTTTTTTGAACATATGGTTATGCTCTATCCATTCATGTCCCTGTTTGCAATTATGGAGTAGTGTAGCATGTCTTTTCGTGCTCTACTTTTGCTATAAAATGTTTCCTGGCAAATTGTTTACATGTTATTCAATTTTGCCAAGGTTATTGTAGTTGATCCTTGCATGCTATGAACTTGTTCTTGCCATGGTTAGCTTCATAAACATGTCTTCTTGCTGATTCTATGCTTATATTGTCATGCAATGACTTGTGGTGAGTGAATCGATCTCGCTAAGATGCCTTCATAATTCTGTCAATCCCATGCTCTGTTTGCTGAATCTGTTAACGAAACTTGCTATGTTTACATGGGTTCCATCATATCTTCTGGTCCTTTTTGGCTCATGGTCACTAAGGGACTTTTGTTTTATGCTTTGAGGAGAATCATGCCATGTCTTGTTTTGCTATTATAAGTTCCTGTAGCATGTTGATTTCTTGCTCTGAACATTGCTACCTGATGCTGTTTATGCCATGTCCAAGCTGATATATTTTGCACTTTTGTCATGCTTGGTTGAACCTGCTATTGTGTGATTTAGACGTAGCTCAGTGTTCCTCTTGTGTCAAGCATCTCCTGAAGATCTCTTCCATATGCTTTGTTGTTATGTTGGGGTGCTGTAGCATAGTTTCTTATTGCATGGTAAGTGGCATCGTGCTGTTAATCGCAGATTTGTGTCATTCTTGTTTTGCTTGCCATTTGCAAACCGTGCATCCGTTACCGGTGATCTTTATATCGATTTCAACCGAAATCATCTCATCTTTCCAGCGGCATACTTGGTTTGCCAATTTGATGCCTTGTTCATCATTTTCCTTCCAGAGCATGCATACGCATTGCATATCACATCTCGCATATCATGACAGGTATTGCATCATGTTGCTTGTGCATTGCACCATGATTTATTGTGCTTCCATTGCTTGTGTTCTTGCTTTGGGTAGAGCCGGGAGACGAGTACGTGCACAAGGAACCTGTTGAGTACGCTAACGACGATCAAGCCTTCGACAACTCTGAGAACCTTGCAGGCAAGATGACCATACCTTCGATATCACTTCTATCTTTGCTTTGCTAGTTGTTCGCTCTATCATTATGTTAGCTCTACCTGCCACTATTTATCATGCCTCCCATATTGCCATGTCAAGCCTCTAACCATCCTGTCCTAGCAAACCGTTGTTTGGCTATGTCACCGCTTTTGCTCAGCCCCTCTTATAGCGTTGCTAGTTGCAGGTGAAGAAGAAGTTTGTTCCTGGTCGGAACATGGATATTTTGGGATATCACAATATCTATTGTTTAATTAATGCACCTTATATACTTGGTAAAGGGTGGAAGGCTCGGCCTTATGCCTGGTGTCTTGTTCCACTCTTGCTGCCCTAGTTTCCGTCATACCGGTGTTATGTTCCTTGATTTTGCGTTCCTTGCGCGGTTGGGTGATTTATGGGACCCCCTTGACAGTTTGCATTGAATAAAACTCCTCCAGCAAGGCCCAACCTTGGTTTTACCATTTGCCACCTAAGCCTTTTTCCCTTGGGTTTTCGTGAGCCCGAGGGTCATCTTTATTTTAACCCCCCCCCCCGGGCCAGTGCTCCTTCGAGTGTTGGTCCGAACTGAGTAGACGTCGGGGCCACCTCGGGGAAATTTGAGGGCTGGTTTTACTCGTAGGATGTCTCATCCAGTGTGCCCTGAGAACGAGATACGTGCGACTCCTATCGGGATTTGTCGGCACATCGGGCGGCTTTGCTGGTCTTGTTTTAACATTGTCGAAATGTCTTGCGAACCGGGATTCCGAGACTGATCGGGTCTTCCCGGGAGAGGTATATCGTTCGTTGATCATGAGAGCTTATGATGGGCTAAGTAGGGACACCCCTGCAGGGTATTTTATCTTTTGAAAGCCGTGCCCGCGGTTATGAGGCAGATGGGAATTTGTTAACGTCCGGTTGTAGAAAACTTGACACTTGACTTCATTAAAACGCATCAACCGTGTGTGTAGCCGTGATGGTCTCTTCTCAGCGGAGTCCGGGAAGTGAACATGGTTTGGGTCATGTATGACCGTAAGTAGTTTCAGGATCACTTCCTGATCACTTCTAGTTTCTCGACCGATGCGTTGCTTCTCTTCTCGCTCTCACTTGCGTATGTTAGCCACCATATATGCTTAGTGCTTGCTGCAACTCTACCATATTACTCCTTTTCCTACCCATGAGCTTAAATAGTCTTGATCTCGCGGGTGTGAGATTGTTGAGACCTCGTGACTCACAAATTCTACCAAAACAGATGCAGGTGCCAAGGAAACCAGCGCAAGTGGCGCAACCGAGCTCAAGTGGGAGTTTGACGAGGACCTTGGTCGTTACTATGTTTCGTTTCCAGATGATCAGTAGTGGAGCCGAGTCGGGACGATCGGGGATCTAGCATTTGCGGTTATCGTCTTTTCATTTTGATTTAACCGTAGCTGGTCTATGAGTGTATTTTGGATGATGTATGAATTTATTTATGTATTGTGTGAAGTGGCGATTGTAAGCCAACTCTCTTTATCCCATTCTTGTTCATTACATGGGATTGTGTGAAGATGACCCTTCTTGCGACAAAACCACCATGCGGTTATGCCTCTAAGTCGTGCTTCGACACGTGGGAGATATAGCCGCATCGTGGGCGTTACACCCCTGGACGTACAAACAACCCCATGAAGGAAGTGCAAGCAGCTTCTGGGTTAATCCAGAATTCTCATACCTTTCCTCGCTAGCTTTTTCTTGGGAGGGATGCGACAAGACCAGGTGCCAAAGACCTGGTAGGGTGGCGTGCTCTAGGCGTGACCTAGACACAACCCCCATGCCCAGCCCCCTCATGCAGCTCTCCCGAGGGAAAGTTGGTGTAGTGGGGCCGGATGACGAGCCCTAGGGGCTCTCCTGAGGTTAGCGCAGCCGCTAGGGTGCCCCCAGTTGTTTATCATCATCGTGGAACTTGACGCTTCCACTCTTGCATGGGCATAGCCGCTCCTCGATCGTGTTGTTCGCCAGCGCGGAGCGTGGGGCTTCCACTAGTGCGTGGGTGGGAGCTACCTCTGAGGGGAGACTCCCGGGCGTGTACAACCCCGTCCTGGCACGTGGCTTGCATGGCAGGACTAGAGGAGGTGTATATGGGCACCCATGCGCCAACGCGAGACTCACGAGGCCCTACCTCAAGGCCAGTTGCGCCTGAATTATTGGTTGGGATGCTTGTGGGGACCCTGCGAGATGGTTAGGTCACCTGCATCGAGTGAATCTCCGGAGGATATTGCATGAGAAGGCTGAACACCAGCGACCCCATGAGGTGACGTGAACGGGGCTGGCCCGCCAGACAGAGCTTAGCCACTGGATTTGTGGATGTTGTAGGGATAGACTCGAGCATAGACGCCATGCCAAGTCTTCTCATGCATCGATCCTAAAGAAAGACAACCGGCGTACGGCTACCGTGGTGGAGAGGCACCATGCTGCACGCCCTAACTTATCTGCTCACGATTTTCTCATGCAAGAACAAGGCACCAAGGGCCATGGGAGGTGACATACACGGGGCTGGCCCACGAGATAGAGCTCGGCCACTTGGGTTTAGCAATGCTGTAGGGACGGACCCAAGCACAGACGTTGTGCCAGTCCTTATGATGCAGTTGCGGGCGGGTTCATAAGGGGGCACGACGTTCATGGTGGCGAAGCACCGGACATGCAGGTAATAATATAAATCAACTCATGAAAGGGGGAACCCGTACTGATAGATGCGCAATATGATACACGCTACAGGGCAGACCCGTACAGCTTGAGGATATTGCAGCCCCAGGGGTGCCCTCAACTGAACAACTAAAAAGTCACCTGGCACCGTTGGGGTAGAAGTGTTGGAGTAGCTAGAGATGCGCGCCATAGAAGTTTCTCCTCATGAGAAAGCAAGCTCCTGAGCCTCGGGAGGCTCCGGAGGATCTAGCTCCTCCTTCGTCAGGATTTCCTGGCGCATGGCTTCATGAGAAGCCAGGACGCCCTGCATGCAGCGCTGGAGCGAGACAGCCACACACGGGAGGCCAAACGGCATGCAGACGTAGCTGTGAGGGTGGCCGCCACACCGGCCGATGCGGGACGGCCAGTAGCGCTCCCGAGAAGTAGTTCTATTGAGGCACAGGATGTTGAAGCAAAGGCGCAGCTCACCGCACGTGTCCTGGGCGGCAGATGCATTGAGTGACGCGGGCTGGCGCTCACCACACATGGCCCTCTCCTCCTAAAGATCCTCGTTTGCCCTGATGATGAACTCTTGCGCACTTGGTGCTTCACGCCTTGTGCCTTGCTCTCGGAAGCACGCGTTGAAGCACGCCTCCACATGGTGTCCAAACACCTCCCTCGTGACGCTGACCAGGTAAGAGGCCCTCCATAGGAGAGCCCTCGAGCCCAACCTGAGGGGGGCATCGAGCGCGCCTTCCTATGCAAGAGGGAAAGACGCCCCAACAAAGAGCGAGGGGCCTGAAGCGCGATCATGAGACACCCCAGCCTCCTGTGGGCCCATGTGGAGGAGTTTCTTCTTCTTCTTGGGGGCGAGCTCACGGGGATGGGTTGTGCCCTTGCCATCCGATTTCTCGACCGCCGCTGCCTAGTAAGTGCGCTCGAGGGAACACACCACGTCCTTCTCATCGCAGGTGGCCGTGATGATGTCACAGCTTCCTGGCATCTTGAGGATGTTGTAGCCATGGTGAGTTTCTACCATGAACTTGGCGAGGCTTAGGTACCCGAGGATGGCGTTGTATGGGAGGCGATTGTGATCCACGTCGAAGTCGATGAGCTCGGTGCGGTAGTTGTCGCGCTTGCCGAAGGTGACGGGGAGCCGGATCTGTCCTATGGGGTGGGTAGAGTCATCGGTCACTATTGAGAATGGCTTGGTAGGCTGAAGCTGGTCTTATGGCACCTGGAGCATGTCAAATGTCTCAACAGAGTGGAGAGCCCAGCGCCACTATCAATGAGTGTCTTGGTGACAAGGACATTGTTGATGGTTGGTGAGCAGAGCATTGGGAGCATGCCTGAAGTGGCCGCGTGCTTGAGTTGGAACGAAGAGCTGAAGGTGATGGAGTACTTGGATCACCTGAGTGGATTCTACACCTCGAGCTTGGGGAGGGCCGTGTTCATCTCACGAGCGAACTGCTTGAAGATACAGTGAGTGGAGGGGGCCTGAGCTCCTCCCAGTATGCAGGCGATAGCACGAGGCTCTTGGAAGCCCGCAGCCCCATCGTCCTGGTGGTGGTTGTCATGCCTTCTTGGTGGCGGCGGCAACGGAGGGAGGCCAGCATTGCCCTGAGGGCGATCCTCACGAGGCCGGTCCCGCAATGGACCATCGCGAGACTGGTCCTGCCAGCGGTCTTGACGAGGCTGGTCACACCAGACCTGACGGGGGCCATGATTGTCCCAGTGGCCTCCACCGCGACCTCCTCCATCGCCGTAGCCACAGTCGTTGCGCTCAGGGCCATGGCCAAAGTCGCCCGTCCCAAATGGCCCTGAGCTCTTGGCAGTCGCTGGAGTTGTGGCTATGCACGTTGTGGAAGATGCAGAATGGACGGTTACCTTTGGAAGACACAGGGCGATCATAGCCGCGCTTCATCCCAGGCTCGGCCACGAGCACTGCCAGGCCCTTGCGCATCACGTCCTTCACCTTGGCCTTCTTGTCTTCTGGGTCAGCCTCTGGGAGCTCGGGGAGTGAGAGACGGCCTTCTTCTGCCCTTGTGCACCAAGTCACCATATTGAACATCTCCAAGGCCGAGCACAGGTCCTCTTGTATGGCGAGCTCCTCCTTCGTCTTGACTTCCCAGACGCCATCAGTAAATGCTGAGATGATGGCCTCATCTGACACCTTGGGGATCTTGAGGTGGACATTGGTGAAAACATGGATGTATTTATGCAAGGTCTCCCTAGTTCCTGCTTGATGCGCTGCAGGATGCCAACTGCAGGAGCGCGGTCGCAGGTGCCTTGGAAGTGGGTAATGAAACGCTCCCGCAGCTCGTCCCAGAAGGAGATAGACCCTACCAGGAGGATAGGAGCCATGTGCACGCGCCATCCTTGAGAGCCATAGGGGACCAGTTCGCCATGACCTTCTCATCACTGCTCGCCGCCTCGATGCTCAGCTCATTGAGCTAAAGGAACTCGGCCGGGTCGGGGGTGTCGTCGTAGCACGGAGGCAGATCCATCTTTAACTTGCCACACCAGACGACACGGCGAAGCTCTGGAGTGAATGCTTGGATCCCCGCCATGGCCACAGGGGCTCGCCGCAGAGGAGGGGGCTGGTCTTGACACCCACGTGCAACCACCTTGGGTTGCACGTGGTCTTGACGCGGGGGCGCCGGGGGAGCTAGGAGCTCACGTGCCTCTCCCTGGGGCCACTGCACGACCCAACAGCTTTCTTCATCGCGTGCGGGCGCCCTGGGTGGCTGGTCGCTCTAAGAGGCCTGACGCCTTTGCGCAGGGACGAAAACTTGCCGGAGAGGAGGAGGAGGTGCGCCGTGAGCCACGTTGCCCGCTTGGGGCAGCGGGGGAGGCAGAGAACGGGACACGGCAGGAGCCTCTCCAGTAGCACTGATGAGCTCGGCGATGAGGTCTAGCTAGTCCTCATAGAGGTCATCGGCCGTACGGTAGCACAGAAACTCACGTGCCATGAGCAGCACCGACGGCGCGGTCGCTGGCCCGCGATGAGTATGGGAAATGAAATAGTGGCCAGGGTCAGTGATGGACTGGCGACGCGGCCATCACGTCGCATGGAGGGTGGCATCAACGAATCTTGCTGCTCACGGGCTGCAGGGCTGGTGGCGGCATTGGCCATGAGAAACGGGGAGAGGCGGGGAGCACCGTTGCCTACACGCGCCATCTTAATGGCGCATGTGGCGAGGGCTGCCCGGTGCTTAGCACAAACTCGGCGAGTGTTCGCCATGGGAGCAGTGAAGCGATGGCGAAACAACAGACGGAAGATAGGCTTCGACATGCCCCTACCTAGCGCGCCAAATGTCGGATTCCAGGCTCAGTAGACCCAAGAAATGTTCGAACTCTTGGGCGTGTGCGAAGAACTGAACCTCTCTAGCCGATCTACTCGCTACTCTCATGCCCTAGCTCGATGAACAGGAAGGAAATGGACATGACAGTTTACCCAGCTTTGGGCCACCTTGCGCTGTAAAACCCTACTCCTGCTTTGTGGTGGATTAGCCTCGCGAGGGTTGAGGATGAACTAGTACAAGACAAAGAACAGCCTCATGAGGCTTGTTCTTGTGATGAGCTCTAGGGATTCGGTCTTCGGGGGTCCGGTCCCTTCTATGGTGGTGGCTAGGCTATATTTATAGTGGCCTCGGTCCTCTTCCCCCAAAACTTAGGCGGGAAGGGATCCCACAGTGGCCAATTTTGAAAGGGGACAAGTAGTACATCTTATCCCGGCGATACGTGGTCTTCGCTTGCGAAGCTTCTGATCGTGACATCGTGGTGGGCTCGACAATGACCTCCATCCTGCCTTTCTAGCAGTCCTGGTCTTGTTGCATGCAAACGGTAACCTTTGCTTGATTCCTTGGGACTCTGTGCCTGCGCTTGGCTCCCTAGCACCAAAGAGGAAACCTGCCGCTCTGTGCACACTCGTGCGCGCCTGTCCTTGATCGTCATGGCTAGCATCACCTCAGCCTCATGAGGTGAGTTCTTGCATAGAAATCTCCGCTCCTCAGGAGACCGCCTGGGAAGGCCGCTCCTTCAGGAGGTCTTGGCGTCATCCACCTCGTGAGGCTTGGCCCCTCGCGAGGGTCTTGTCTTGTCGCGGCTAAAGGTGGGATGTACCAGGCCGTCGATGGAGCCACGCCATGGGCCGCAGGTAGACAAGTCTGGGTACCCTGGTTCCCAGAACGCCGACAATGTTAGAGCAAGCACTTGGGGTTGTGGAGTAGGGGCGATGAGATTTGGAACTTGCACTACAGTAGGAGTAGCAGGAGAATCTATTGAGATCATCTGTTTCGGTTGCTCCAGAGGACGACCATCACTCCGTGCGTTTGTCCTTTTAGATTTTGCCTTTGACAAGTAAACACACAAGAAAAAGGAATGAAATTCATTCTTACAAAATCGTTGATGCATGGTACTGAGGAACACAACTTTTATGTAAGGCAACCACATTATAGGAGGATGGAATATGTACGAAAAACGCTAAGCAAAAGGCATTTCAACAAATTGGAAGCAATGCCAGCTAGACACCATATGAAACATCCAACCAAAATCACTCTAGGAAGTTATAAGTGTCTCATTATTAAGTGGCACTTCAACAAATTAGAGGCAATACATGTTTGAAATGATATGCAAGATGCAACCAATATTAGACTGTCAATTTGAAGGTGTCTCGTCAGAAGTGATTGCTATGGGATACACAAGAGAGGTAGTTTTATTCAAGAACATGGTTAATAGAAAGACGTAATATGTACCAAAAACAGGAAGGCATGTCATATTCACATGTATAATGTGTTAACTAAGTAGATGCGATTTACCCTAATTAGAAGCATTACAAGGTAGACAACATACATAACATGCAACAACATATCACATTGCCAAGTAAGAGCAAGCACCTACGATGGTGGTGTAGGGGAATTGTGGTCATCAACTACAGAGTTGCGTTGACTATCTTCATTTAGCCTTGATGTTTCTTGAGAATCACGTGGGGAGGATGACACTGCACTCTTTAAACGAGTAGCGCATCTCACAGTAACCCACTGCGGTGACTATCTCATCATAAGTGATTGATGAGGGATAGAAAAGAGCATTAGTTTGATGTACGAACATTGTTAATAGACATATGTAGTATGTATCAAAAATAGGAAGGCATGTTATTATCAAAGGTATAATGTGTAAAGTAATCAGATGCAATTTAACCAAATTGGAAGCAATACAAGCTAGACACCATATGCAACATGCAACCACATTTGACAGCGCGAAGTTAAAGCAAGCACCTGAGATGGTTGTGCGCAACAATTGAGATCATCAACTGCAAAGCTACGTTTAATGTCTCCATCTGCTAACACTACACCCTTTAGAGCGCTAAAACACTTAGTGCTTATCTTCGAATTACACTGGAGCGACTTCTGTATTTTCTTTTGTGTATTCATCAACACTGTGTTAGAGTCTGAAATACCCATGCATAAATAACAATAGTGTG
The DNA here is from genome assembly GCF_018294505.1 of Triticum aestivum. NCBI lineage: Eukaryota > Viridiplantae > Streptophyta > Magnoliopsida > Poales > Poaceae > Triticum > Triticum aestivum. The sequence goes on along the minus strand of NC_057804.1, from coordinate 304,627,523 downwards.
AGTCTGGGTGAAGTGTGTGCACAAGTAGTACTGTGTGAAAGTAGCAGATAGCAGGTCGGTGAGAAATAATGACAGGAGACATATGATAGCTCTACAACATGCATGGCACACGAAACTACTAGATTCTAGGATTTTGAAATATGAGCACATGGATGGCTGGGAAATGCAGATGCTCCTCCAGCACACCACAAGGTGGGGTCGGATTAAAATAACAGTCGACTGAAAAAATAGGTCAGTCCATTTTTTCTGCACCATCTGATGTACAAAGAACAGACATGTCGCCTTCATCTACCTCCAACCAGTCATTGTTTATGATCTTCCTCGAAACACCAGCAACCACTGGCCCATTCCCCTGCCTCTGCCCTCCCCTCGACCTCATCGCACCGCCGTGCTTGGCACTGCCCCCAGCCATTCCTTCAAGCGTCGTCGACCTCCAGATCAGGCGCAAGCAGCTCCTGCGCCCACACCCCTACGATAGACATAGATGCGCCGCTTCCCCTGCGAACAGGCGGACTATGTGCTCTGCACGCCTAAGAGGGTGCTTCTTCTTTTAATTGTGGATCAACTGAACCTGAATTGAAATCTAGGCGAGCTACTGACCTCTGCCTAAGGTGAAATAGTAAATGGGAGGAAACCTTGTGCATTTAGTATCATGAAGAAGGTGTGAAGTAAGAAACGCTCAACTAGTTTATTTTGTGGGATGAATACGGTGTGAGCAGAGATGTAAGATTTGCACGAATAAGGGAAGAGGAGTACCTCTTTTTTGCTCGTAGTGTTGTGTCCTCCTTCGGTTTTTCTGATGATCTTCTTGTGGTTCGCTGGAAACGAGAAGTTGTGGAGGATGGTGGAGCCTTGGACGAACCCATGACCAAGTTGTTGGGTGTGGTGCGGTGGTCGTCTGTCAGCAGCGCGGAACCATATTTGAGGCGGCGAACGACGGCGTAGCGGGAACAACTCTGATGCGGTTGACGGTTGCGACAGTGGAGCGGCGGCGGTGAGGTGCAGGACGACGTGGTCTAAGTGGTTATGATACAGCACACATCGGGATCAGTGTCGTGGAGGCAGCTCTGCCTCGGCTTCAGCTGCTAAGTCCTTCAATGGCGTTGCAGTTGAGGTTGCGTTGGACGACGACGTCGGGGTACCGGCTCCGGCGTGATGGAGGAAGGCGGTGGTTGATTCGGCGCAATGGGGTGGAGGACGGAGGAGGCTGGGGTTTCACGGGAGAGGGCGTTTTGGCGCCCATGGAGTATGAATGGGGAAACAGAGGTAGGGGGAACTAAGCGGGAACAATGTTTCGGTTTGGGGCGTGCTTGTTTGAAATTTGGGGAAAGTTACAAACTTAGCCCCGATCTAAAATTTCGGACATATTGCGGGTCGGGGGTAGGACAATAATCTCAGGTGTCCCAAATAGTGGGCGGGATAGATTTCGGCCGAGCACATGCGTGTTTAGGTGCCCACAGCGTATGAATGCTTTTCGGAGGCGGTTGAGATGGGCGTCTTGGTGAAGTTACAAACCTACCCCGGTTTAGACCTTTGGACGTCAGGCCGATAGGCTACACGGATCAGAGTTGGGACAGTAATTTCCTACCACCAAACATTAGCCTCGCGCAGTTTCAGGTGACCAGAGGCTTATTTGTCTGTTCGGTCAATATTTGGGAGCAGAAGCATTAACATTTTCAGTTCTCTTGAATTGAACTTTCAGGATTTGTCAAACTTCACAAATCTTGACTCCTGAAAATCCTAATACTACCATTATTTTGGAATGGAGGGGGTACGTTTGAATATACATTATACACGAGTATATATTAAAAAATATGCAACTTACCTGAGTTCATGCACCTCAGTTCATGCATGGTTCCAGATATAATCTCCTTGGTTGCAAAAAAATAGTTAGACATGAGTATGAATATATATCATGTTCAAACGAACAACAAAAATTGATTCCCCCTTTTAGATCTAATTTACAAATGCCATTATCTCGGATTCAAATAGATGAATGCACTTCCTATGAATTCGAATCTTCGAAAACCCCTTTATGTTGAATTCAACATGTATTCTATTTCATAGCTACCATTTTGAAATGTATCCATGTAAGTGTAAAATGTATAAAGTGCTTCACACTAACAACATGGAGTGCACTAATTAATATTTATAAATGAATTGCGAAAGCAATGCATTGTCTGGATTTGAAACCACTCTCACTCTATGGATCGATAATATGAAATAAACCCATGCACATGCTAGAATTCAATAGAGTATGGGTGTCTGATAGACCGATGTTCATTCATACGCAAATTGCAAAATTCATGATCTAATCCAAAAATAATAATGCCATTTATATTTTAACTTAATGCGTAGAACCGCCGTTTACACGTAGATGCCCTATGCCTCGGCCCGTTCTCACACACGTGCTATATATCTCTCTATCTGACGCATAAGTGCAAACACTTTATATACATCGGCATTTCTCTCTCACACACGCTCACAATCTCTCCCAGGGTGTCTCACACACACACTCTCTATATATATCCCTCTCTCTTTCTTACTACTATGTACCAATCTTTTCACTAATCTCAGTTGGAAACACTATTTCTCTCACATGCATATATACACACACACACAATCTCTACTAGCCCTCTATAGGCACATATATGTGCCTACGTGTCTCCCACACGCACATTATCTTTATGCCTCTCTCGCACACATTCCCCCCCCCCCACACACCTCTCTCTCAGTAGTTGGCAGATATGATTCCATCAGATCATTCCGTAGGATATCCCTGACTATTAGGCTGGATGGTAATACGAGGCAAAGCTTTACCCAAGTCCGGGCCCTTGCAGTTGAGGAAAAAGCCTTCACCTGGTACTGTATCTTTGTGATAGGGGTGTGTACAAAGTACACGTGAATACCAGGCATTGTGCGTGTGTGTATACTATCGACGAACTAGCCCCCGAGCTTATATAACATACTTAGGGCCTAGGGTTACAAATCATATATAGTCGGCTTATCATCAGTGGTGATAGAGTCCTCCATGACTCTGGTAGCTTCGTCTTGTATGCCGATTCCTCCACATGGGGTCTTCGTATAATGCTTCTCGGTCTAACCTATGTGGCGCAGGATGGAACCGACCCATGAATCCTCACATTGACACACCACAACTAGAAATGATGTGCCCACCACACCCCACACACAATCAGCCACTAAGAAAATAAGCATATACAATAGTACAAAATTATACATGAAAGTTAATTGCACGGTGCATCCAATAATATTTGTTCTGCATTGTGAATGTTTATATTTTCTCCTAAAATAGTAGTCACGGTAAAGAGAAATGAAGGGCATATATCTCCTTGTCTCCACCGGACACCCCCTCTCTCTACACCACTTTCACGCACACACACAAACTATCTCTCGGCCCTCTAAAAGCATGCATGCCCCTGACACATTCACGCGTGACGGTCACTATATTTCAAGTAAAAGCACTATACGGTCACTGGACATCAAAATATGCTCATTACGGTCACCGTATACATTCTCGTGGCGATCGTGCGGTATCTAGCTCACGACATGTCTCAATGTTTTGTTGATGACACTGACGGACATTGTATTTGATGTGTCCTCCGTATTTTATTGATGACACTTACGGTCATTGTATTTGAAGCGAAAGAATGATATGGTCACTAGACTTCAGAATAAGCTCATCACGGTCACCATATACATTTTGTGGTAATACCCAACCCGTAGTTGGATGGTTAGGAGGACAGTGGTTTCCCCAGCTCACCAGGGTTAAAGTCCTGGTGCTTGCATTTATCCTGGATTAAATACAATATTTTCCGGCGATGTGGGTTCAGTGGGAGGAGACGTTCCCCTCGATTATGAGACACCTATGGTGACTTCGTAAAATCTCAAGATCATATGCTAGCTCACTCTATCGAAGGTGCTCAAAGGGGTAGGGTGTGCCTGTGTGCGCTTATAGCGGTGAGTGTTTGCGTGTATATATGAGCGCTTGCGTCTGTACCATGTTAAAAAAATACATGTCATGATTATAAGATCACTGGCTCATCCGTACAACTCCGTAATTATTTGATGACACGATCAGGCGCAACTAGGGTTGCACCATCAGCGCGCGTAACCGTGGGGCCCACCTGTCAGCGCATATATGAAAGAAAGAAATGGTAGTTTGAGTCTGTACTGTGTTAATAAATACATTTTATGGTAATCATACAGTCACTGGCTCACCATACGGCTCCGTAATTTGTTGATGACACGAACAATTGACCAGTCAAACGGTCCACATTCACCAGCACACATTACTGTAGGGACCACTCGTCAGCGTGTATATGAAAAACAGAAATGGTAATAAATTAGTGGTCGGTGGGGATTCAAAGTTGTGAGACCTCTGGTTGTAAGCCCATGCCCCCTAAGCACAGCGGAAAAGGATCGCCTTGTGATGGTATGCTGACCGGCCGTTTTAATTGCACGCATGCACAAGCCACTGTGGTGAATACGAACACATCACGCATGCGCAGAAACACACCCGCAACGCCCGCATGCATGAATGCAATACTCACACGTACACATGCACACATGCAACACTCGCACAAACACACGCACGCATGCAAGCATGCAACACTGGCACATACACATGCACTCACGAACACACGCACACATGCACGCAACACTGAAACGTACACATGCACGCAACACTCGCAAGCCTGCATGCACACAACACACAACACACGAGACAAGACACACGCTCAACCTATACGTGCATGCACCCTTTGTTAAGGACATGCATTGTTACGGGTATTAATCAATCTTATCTTGCAGCGGTCTTTATGAAACACAATGTATCGAACAGGCTATCAACATATATATGAAAATTTTAAAATTCTCTTACATTATATAATAGGCTTACCAACCTACATGAATTAGATGACGTCACACTCAATGAACAATCATCGGTTTATGAAATGCCCGCTTCTGACCGCCCTGGCCGCCAAAAGCTCCTCTGCCATGCGCTGCCTGCATTGGGTCACTAACGTGTAGGCCATGTACCCAACGAGCCCACACATTAGTGGAAGAACAACATGGTGTCGTACGTCAGAGTCGAGAGTGCCGCTCGCTGCACGCCCGTCTGAACACACCTAATTGCCGCATTCAAACGCCTCCATGAAACCCGTGTGGAAGCCAAGAAACCCACTCCGGACACACGTCCATTCATGACCGGGCCGACATTAAACGCAATGTTGGCCGAGCTCCTCCCATCCACCATCTATTTAATCTCCTATTTAAACGAGGCCAGATGCCGGCCAAGAATCGCACACCTCCGCCGCTCCCTTATCTCCTACTTCACCATTTTCTCCACTCTTACAATGGCCTATGAAGAGCAGTTATCCGGCATCCAAGCCGGCTGGGTGGCCCGCCGAGCCTGCCAGATACGAGCTATGGAGCTCGCTGATCCACCTGCCCCCCTTGCCCGACGAAGCCAGTTGTCAACCCAAGCTGGCGTGTGTTTTAGCAACTCGCCCCTCCAGGCCAGCTCGACGAGGAGCGGCGAGCTGCTCCACGCCAGCACGGCAGGGAGCACCGGCATCGTCGCTGCCGTCCACGCCGCTGCCTCATACCGCGCCTCCCATGTCTGCGACCGCGTCTCATGTTTTTTTGCTCGAGACTCCCATGCCTGCGATGGCGCCATGCAAGCAGAGACAGAAGCCGGGTTCACGGAGAGCAATGAGTCACTAGCCAGCGCCTCCGCATCCACCGCCATCATCGAGGAGAAGTAGAACACGACAGGCCGCCACCGCTTGGCTCCCATGAAGGCCATTGCCGAGGCCATACCGACATACATAGCAGGTGTCTTGCCGGATCCTTCTGTTGCGAGGACCTTCGTCGACCCCGCATGGGCTCCACGGAAGCGGAGAAGCCCCCTTCAGACTCCATCTTGGGCATTAGCCAACGATGTCAGTTGAGCGGCGGGCAAGCGAGTGATAATCCCCAAGTGCAAGGAATCATCGTAGCAATTTCCAAAGGTGGAAGTGATAAGTATGGAGTGTCGAACCCACAAGGAGCTCAAGCAAAGATCAATATTCTCTCAAGTCATATCTGCCACTGATACGACTGTACGTACACCGAATGTTTGCTTCCATCTAGGAACGAGAAATAAAACTACATTGTGGGTATGAACATGATAACTTTGCATGATACCGGATAGCTAAAATATGAAAATAGGTGTTGTTAACATAAAGCAAGAATATATTATAATATATTACAAATAGCGAGTGTGGAATAATGATGAGTCGGTGTGCGGAGTTGTCCTAGGCAATTGTTAACAAGGTCGGTAATCATTATTGCAATTTCATATGATGGAGAGGCATAAGCTAACATACTTTCTCTACTTGGATCATACGCACTTATGATTGGAACTCGAGCAAGCATCAACAACTACTAAAGATCATTAAGGTAAAACCAACCATAGCATTAAAGTATCAAGTCCCCTTTATCCCATACGCAACAACCCCCTTACTCGGGTTTAAGCTTCTGTCACTCTAGCAACCCACTATAAGAGAATCATGAACATATTGCAACACCCTACAGCGGGAATCCTTCACATGTGCGCGACACGAAAGGCACCATAGGACAACACCAATATAAAACATACAAATCAAACCAATCTAGATCATCAATCAACCCAAAAGACAAAATAAATCTACTCAAAACATCATAGGATGGCAACACATCATTGGATCATAATATGTGGCATAAAGCACCATGTTCAAGTAGGGGATTAGAACGGGGTACGGGAGAGTGGACCACTGAAAATAGATGAGGAAGGTGATGAAGATGGTGATGTTGATGAAGACGATCAGTGCAGCGATTATTCCCCAATGGCTCTCCGATGCCACCAAGAGAGAGGGGGAGAAGGCCTCCCCCTTGTGCTTCCTCCTCCATAGCCTCCCCCTAGATGGGGAGAGGTTCTCCCTTTGGTACGTGGCCTCCATGGTAGTGACAGACCCTTCCGGCTTCCTCCTCAATGGCCTCCGATGATGATGGCCCCCTCCGGCAGGGTGCCGGAGAGGGCCTAGATTGATTTTTCATGGCTACAGAGGCTTGCGGCGGCGGTACTTCCGATCTAGGTTTATTTTCAGAGGTTTGGGGATTTATAGGAATTTTTGGCGTCGGTCTCACGTCAAGGGGGTCCATGAGGCAGCGACAAGCCAGGGGGGCGCGCCCTAGGGGGGTGCCTTCCACCCTTGACACTTGCTTTGAAGCTTCTGGTCCAACTATTGTGCTTTAGGGTTCTCTTTTCGTCCATAAAAAATTACTGTAAATTTTCAGCCCATTATGAGAACTTTTATTTCTGCACAAAAAATGAAACCATAATAGTTTTGCTGGAAACAGTGTCATTCCAGGTTAGTTATAATCAAATTATTCCAAAACCATATAAAATTGTTGTAAACATGGCATGAATACTTCATAATTATAGATACGTTGGAGACGTATCAACATCCCCAAGCTTATTTCCTGCTCGTCCTTGAGTTGGTAAATGATAAAGAAATAATTTACGAAGTGTGAATGCTAGCATAGTGCATAAATTTGATCAATGATAGTTGCAAACACTTTCTCTAGCATCATTATGTATCATAAACAGTAGCTCATCTCATAAAACTTCTCATGATTGAGTAACAAGCTATTCACATGTTAAAGTATAGACCATAAACTTTCTTGAAAACTAACAAACAATGTTTTCAGTCATAGTTGCAATTCATCTTATTTTCAGGAAGGGTCTATGTAAGGCCTTGATTTAGCAAATTCCACATACTCAACTATCATATAGTCTTCCATGGTTGCCAACACTCAAAGCATATACTTAGAACAAATAGCATCCATGTAAGAAGGAATACTATAATAATTCATGTTTTGCCTCCCAACTTATTTATCATATAGATAATTGTCAACAATAATAATTCATGATCAAATATATTTGAATGGCCATAAATGCTTGGATGTTTCCCCATCACATGATGCTTTCCAACTAAAGAATAATTGAGGTTGAAATAAGAAGGAATACTATTGACTCTTGCATAATAGTAAATACATGAAAGTAAAAGATAGGCCCATCGTAGAGGGAAGCATAGGTTGTCATGCGCTTTTTAATTTTGGATGTGCAAACTTTTAATGATAAGGAACTTCACGTTGTATTGCCCTTTGTGATAGCAACCTTTATTATGCAGTCTGTCTCTTTTATTTCTTTACCATCACAGGTTCGTACAACGCTTATTTTACCTTAGAATAAAAGATCATACATATTTAGTAGCAATTTTTATTGCTTTTTGCACCGATGAAAACTTACTTGAAGGATCTTATTCAATCCATAGGTAGATATACTGGACACTCATTGCAAGAAACTGTGTTTGAGGGTTTTGGATGCACAAGTAGTATCTCTGCTTAGTACAAAATTTTGGCTAGCAAAAGATCCTAAGCAAGCACCACATGTTAGAGGATCCATAACAATATATAACTTATATGCAAGTATACCCAAACCTAACTCATTGCGTTGTCTTCCTTGTCCAACTTCAACTAATTTTCTCAAGTTTAAAAATAATTAATGGGGATCACAATGATAGAAGATGTCCAAGATAGTATATTTATATGTGAAATGTCTCTTCAATTTTCTTTCATGAATTGTTCAAGTGACCAATGTTGTGTTTGCTAACTTTCAATAAATTTGACCGCCTATACTTCTTATATGTGAAGTCATTACTCCCCATGGGATAATCATATGAAACATATATAATTTCAAATTTATGATATTCAATTCTTTCAACCATTTACTCATAGTATATAAGTGAAGCACGAGAGTAAATGACAAAAGTACTCCAGAAATATATAAGTGAAGATCAATCAGTAGTCAAATAGTTAAACAGCCATGGGAGGAGTCTCTCTCATTCAAGATTTCAGATCCAATGAGTTTATTCAAACAACAAGTAAAATTAAAATACACTCCAGGCGAAACAAATATCATGTGACGAATAAAAATATAGCTCTAAGTAACGTATACTGATGGTTTTGAAGATGAAAGAGGGGATGCCTTCTCGGGCATCCCCAAGCTTAGGCGCTTGAGTCTTCCTTGAATATTACCTTGGGGTTCCTTGGGCATCCCCAAGCTTAGGGTCTTTCCACTCCTTATTCTCCTCATATCGACATCTCACCCAAAACATGAAAACTTCAATCACACAAAACTTAACGGAACTTTGTGAGATGGGTTAGTATGATAAAGAGTAAATCATTCACTTTGGTACTGTTAAGATAAGATTCATAATTGTTCTCACACAATGCCTACTATACCATATCATTTCTACAATTTATATTGAGCAATATAAGCCATAGAAACTAGAAAACAAGCAAACTATGCATTGAAAATAGAATTTGTCAGAAACAGAATAGTCTGTAATGATATGAACAACAACCATTCTTCTGCTACTCCAAAAATTCCATAAAAATTAGTACAACATAGGAAATTTGTATATAAATCTTGTGTGAAAAATTCATATCAAAATCATGCTTCTGTGATTTTTCAAAATTCTGGCAATGAGCACAAAAGTTTATGTTTTTCAACAAGATCAAATGAACTACCACCATCCCGAAGATCTTACTTGGCACTTTATTGAAACAAAAGTTATAAAACATGATTACTATAGTAGAATAATTATGTGAATACACATAAACAACAGGGGTAAATATTGGGTTGTCTCCCAACAAGCGCTTTTCTTTAATGCCTTTTTAGCTAGGCATGATATTTTAATGATACTCTTCCAAACCCAATTCCGATGATAATTTTATTCATACTCTAAAAGATATAAGTGAAGTCCATAGAGCATTTTACAATTAACATAGATTTATGAATATCCAAGCTGAAAATATATAAGTGAAGCACACAAAGCATTCTATAAAGGCATACTCAAAAGATTTAAGTGAAGCACAAAGAGCATTCTATAAAGCCATACTCAAAAGATTTAAGTGAAGCACAAAGAGCATTCTATAAAGACATACTCAAAAGATTGAAGTGAAGCACATGAAGAATTCTATAAATATATGGAGGACTATCTCATACAAGCATGGTGCATAAAGGAAAATATAATAAGAATAAACACCAAAGAGACATATCATGTGAACAAAACAAAAACTGATGTATACCAATAATTGTTGAAGATGAAAGACGGGATGCCAACCAGGGCATCCCCAAGCTTAGATGCTTGAGTATCCTTGAAATATTTACTTGAGTATCCACAAGCTTGAACTCTTGCCTCTCCTTATTCTTCTCATATCGATAACTCCTCGATCTTCGAACACTTCATCCACACAAAACTTAAAAAAAGCCTTGTGAGATCCATTAGTATAATAAAGAAAATCACTACCTTTAGGTAATGTTGTAAACTCATTCCAATTTCATATTAGCATTATATCTACTATATTCCAACTTCACCATGGTTCATACCCCCCGATACTACCCATAGATTCATCAAAATAAGTGAACAACACATAGGAAACAGAATCTGTCAAAATCAGGACAACCTGTAGTAATCTGGAAACTTTGTATACTTATTTAACTCCAAAATTTCTAAAACATTAGGACAACTAAATTTTTTATATAGAAGTATTGTGTAAAAATTTCAGAAACTTTTGACGTTATAGTAAAAAAATGTAAATTCATGCGCTACAGCCAAAGTTTCTGTTTTTGCACGGCACATAGCAAACAAGCAATCTAATCATCCTAGAACCAATACTTGGCACATTATTTTTATAATACAATGGATATATACAAGGGGATAATTATTTTTGAGAAACTTCCATGAAAAATTCTACATTGTTTCCATGAGTATGAACACAAGTGTTCAAGGTCGACTCTCACTTCTCCAATGCTTAATCTTAGAATCACGTCTCTTTTTGAAAAAGTTTTTAGGCATAAGACGCAAGTATATTTTTCGTATTTTCATTGTTTAAATTTTTTTTGTTTGTTTCACCCACAACTAAAGAAAACAAAAACAAGGGGAAAATAAAATCTACTAAGTGAAGAAAGCAAACAAGCACACATGAGAATATAAACCCCACGCTATTGCTCCCTGGCAACGCCGCCAGAAAAGAGCTTGATAATCCCCAAGTGTAAGGAATCATCGTAGGAATTTCCAAAGGTGCAAGTGATAAGTATGGAGTGTCGAACCCACAAGGAGCTAATGGTAAATCAATATTCTCTGAAGTCCTATCTGCCACTGATATGATTCTACGTACATCAAACGTTTGCCTCCATCTAGGAACGAGAAATAAAACTATGTTGTGGGTATGAACATGATAACTTTGCATGATATTAGAGAGCTAAAGATAAAAATAGGTTCTGTTAACATAAAGTTAGAATATATTAGAATATATTAGAATAAAAGCTAACATACTTTCTATACTTGGATCATATGCACTTATTAACTCTAGCAAACATCCGCAACTACTAAATATCATTAAGGTAAAACCAACCATAGCATTAAAGTATCAAGTCCCCTTTATCCCATACGCAAGAACCCCCTTACTCGGGTTTAATCTTCTTTCACTCTAGCAACCCACTATAAGCAAATCATGAACGTATTGCAACACCCTACAGCGGGAATCCTTCACGTGTGCGCGGAATGAAAGGCACCATAGGACAACACCAAAATAAAAAATACAACTCAAACCAATCTAGATCATCAATCAACCCAAAAGACAAAAGAAATCTACTCAAAACATCTTAGGATGGCAACACATCATTGGATCATAATATGTGGCATAAAGCACCATGTTCAAGTAGGGGATTACAGCGGGGTGCGGGAGAGTGGACCGCTGAAAAGAGATGAGGAAGGTGATGATGATGGTGATGTTGATGAAGATGATCACCGCGGTGATGATTCCCCCGGTGGCACTCTAGCACCAACGAGAGAGAGGGGGAGAAGGTCTCCCCCTTGTGCTTGCTCCTCCATGGCCTCCCCCTAGATGGGGAGAGGTTCTCCATCTGGTCCTTGGCCTCCATTGTTATGATGGACCCTTCCGGCTTCCTCCTCCATGGACTCCAGTGATGATGGCCCATTCGGCAGGGTGCCGGAGAGGGCCTAGATTGATTTTCTGTGGCTACAATGGCTTGCGGCGGCAGACCTTCCGATCTAGGTTTCTTTTTGGAGGTTTGGGAATTTATAGGAATTTTTGGCGTCTGTCTCACATCAAGGGGTTCCACGAGGCAACGACAAGCCAGGGGGCGTGCGCCCTCCACCCTTGTTGCTTCCTCGTGAAGCTTCTGGTCCCACTCTTGTGCCTCGGGGTTCTCTTTGGGTCCATAAAAATCACCGTAAATTTTCAGCCTATTCCGAGAACTTTTATTTCTACCCAAAAAACGACACCACGGTAGTTCTGCTGAAAACAACATACCAAAACCATATAAAATTGTTGTAAACGTGGCATGAATACTTCATAAAATTATAGATACATCAGGGATGTATCATCAAGCTGTCCTTTATCTCTGGGGCTCCCGGCAGTCCGGTGATCGTGCTGCCGGACATGAGGAAGACAAATGGATCCGCAGGAAACCGTTTAGGCTAGGTATTATTATACATGTGCTATTCAGGAGTAGCACTGCTTAGTTGATTTGAATGTAATGAAATCCATCATGTTTATATGAAAATCCGGTATTTTATATGAATTCCGTCATTGTTCATATGAAATATTACCGTGTTTGCATGAATTCCGTCTGATTGGTTGAGTTGCTGTTAGAATGTGTGTGACTGTCGGGGAAACAAACACCTATGGGATCAGGGGCGATCCCTTCTACGGTTGGCTGGGAGAGGAGTTGCACAAAGAGCGGGTCTAGAGATTAGTGCGAGGGATTTTTTACCCAGGTTCGGGCCGCAAAGATGCGTAATACCCCAGTCCTCCTTGTGTGTATATTATGTGTTCTTGAGCTCTTGAACTAACTGCGGTGCACACCTAGTCCAAAGAATCTAAATCCTCTCTCAGTACGCCTTGGGCCTCCTTTTATATGTCAAAGGGGTCGCCACAGTGGCACACAGGAGGTGGAAAGCAAGCTACTATGTATGAGCTTATCGCTCGACATCGTAGGACAAACGCATTTAATGCACTGCCTACGTGCCCTCTTACTTTATCGGGAACGGTAATAGAAGCCGTCCCGTCCCTTTCCACCCCTCCTCGCTTTGACCGCGTCCAGGCTGACAAGGCATGCAGTGCCATGCTAGCTAACTAGCTGCTGTGTTAGCGCAGTGTTAGAGCCTCGATGAAGATCCGCATGCCGCCATGCAGGCGTCTGTCTAGTTGGCAAGCTGGTCGTCGCGCTAGAGTGGTGCCGAGGTGGCAAATCCTTGTCGGGTGCGGGCCTGGCTGTGGCCCCGCGATCGTCCCCGGCGAGGGTCTTGCCGGGGGTCTTTGTTCTCTGGTCCCATGTGGACCCGCAGGCTACCAATCTTCACAAGTTCTTGCCCTTGATGCTGACTCTTGGCCTCGCAGTCATCCCCGGCAAAGATTTGTATGATACTATGCATGTGTTCCCAAGTTCTTGGCCTTGGCACTGTCGATGGTGTCAGATCTCTCAGCTCAAGGGTGATGGCCTTGCTGGCGCTTCGCAGGTTGCCCCGGCAATGAGCTTAGAGGGACTACGCAAGCCGTCCTGGGAAGGATGTTGCCCGGGGAAGTCCAGCTTGTCCTATGCTCTTTGTTCATTGTCTTGAGTGATGTCTTGATAGTCTGGTGTTTTGTCTTCTGTTGCCCTGTCGGAGTTGTGGCTACGACTGCCCGTGCACAAGTAAGGGGTACAGAAGAGCCCGTACTTTTGTACACCGACAAGAGCCCCCGGGCTGGGCCAGACATAAGCGCAAGGCATAGTTGGGCCAGGACCAAAGCAGTGCGCGGGCACGTGTGGCAGAGACTTAATTCCATGATCTTCTTGTCAGTTGCGCTTGCCCATGATCCATGTTGAGGGCGTGATGTGGGGGTCGTGCATGGGACGGCCGCAGCACACTTGCGTCATCTCACAGTCGATAGTAAAGAGGCGGCCCGTGCTTCCCTCATAAAAAAGAGGAATTCGCAGGGGCACTACTCATTTACTAAGTGGACTTGGGTCATGGCCTGCGTGGCGCAGCACCCCATGATCATGGGGTGGAAAACGGTCGCCCCACTTGTCCTTATGCCTCTGACTCGCTCGCCACGTGTCCCCCATGCCTTAGGAAGGGCAGGCGGTGGATGCGGAGGTCTTGGTCATTAATGCCGAGGCGGGAAACCATGCATCGCTGATTGGGGCAGCAGGTCGGTCCAGATTCCCTGCGCTTCAGGAGGCCGCATTGGTTGAGTGGGGTGGCCGCCCCTTGGACTGGGAGGCCAGGCCTCGGTTCTACCTTTCTATAATAAGTGAGAGGGACGGTGCTTTTCCGTACTCGCCTTCTTCTCCTCCTTCTACTTAGCCCATTCGCCATGGTTACAGGACATGTTGGTGCTTAGATGGCGCCGATGAGGGCTTTTGCTCGACAACGCGTTCCTCCTCCTCTGGAGCTTCCAGCGGTGGATCCCACCGCGAGGCGGAGAGGAAGGGGACAAGGCCGAGGTCACCGTGGTGCCCGGGGAAGAGGAGATCGGGGCGGCGCACCGGCTGCGCTTCCACTAGAGGCCCCTCCTCCAATGGACGGCCACATCAAGATCAGCCCTGCGAGTTCTTCATTAGGCTGTACAAGCGCGTGTGTGGCCATCTCAGCCTCCCTACCCCGTTCGCTCGGGTGATGGAGCAGGATCCGCCGTAGGCTTTGAGGCTGCACATGAGGGGTTGTGGGAATGGTAGCATGTGGGTCAACATCGACTTCCCCGCCCCTCACGTCATGTATCTTCGCCATGGGTGGAAAACTTTTGCACGTGCCCACAACTTGTTAAAGGGGCACGTTCTCCATTTCAAGTTAATGGAGAATGGCCTGCTCTCCGCCAAGGTTTTTGGGAGCTCAAGGATCCTCTTAGGGTGCTGCGTGGAGAGTTCCACGGACGACGAAAGCTCCTCCTCGAGCGACAGTGACGAGGAGGACAGTGCCAGCAATGACGACGACAGCGGGCGGGAGGACGACTACTCCGACTCCAACTGACCATCAATGGCAGCACCATCATTTGCTCCGCCTCCTCCCCCAGCAACAACCCTTGCCAAGGGTTGTGTCCTGCTGGCTCTAGCATCGGTGGTCGGTGGGCTACCCCACCAAGCTCACCATCGACGCATTCCCCATGCCCGTCTCCACCTGGACTTGCCGTACCTGGGAGGAAAAGGGCAAGAATGGGGGTTACGGGGCATTTATCTTCTTTTAATTTGTAGGCACTTGCCAAATCT
Organism: Triticum aestivum; assembly: GCF_018294505.1. NCBI lineage: Eukaryota > Viridiplantae > Streptophyta > Magnoliopsida > Poales > Poaceae > Triticum > Triticum aestivum. Next base: position 304,612,138 of record NC_057804.1, on the reverse strand, counting down.
TAACTTTCTAGATAATGTAATCTCTCGAGCCCATGCTTATGTTCTGTAACATTCATACTTGCATCAGCATATTAATGAAAAAGATGAGCTTTGCCGGGAACTCATGCATGTGTACGTCCATGCAGAGGCGAAATGCCTCTTCAATGTAAATAAACGAGTCTTCCCGGCAAGCTATATTGCCGGTGCCCTATGTGCCTATCGGAGAGTTACATCTGTCGGGTTACAAACAAACGGCCCATCCCCCTGCCAATTTCTTTTTATCAGAGGCTGTTGCGACCATTCTGACCGAAGCAGCGTTCAGGTCAAGGATGAGAGCACCTAAGTCTAAAAAGACTGGAAGGGTTTTCTAATGGACAAGTCATGGGTTACGAACATGGATGGACAAGAGGTGAACTTTATCTTTTTGGGTTGCCAGGGACAACGTGCCGGTTAGTCTTCTCAGCCTCTCGTTGGAGCCAAGTCCACGACAGGAACGGCGGGGCCGATCACCTTTACTGTGGCTGGAAAGAAGAGAGGATAGGAGCATTTAAGACTTAACGGTCCATTAGTATTTGCTAGAATCAGAGACAGTATAATATCCTGGACAAGCATGCATAGACTTATCTATAAAACATGGAAATCAACAGGAAACTGCACTTACTAAAAGTTATCTGACTGCGCACAGGGTATGCGCCTGGCTCTGTACATAGGATTACATGCCTTGCCGGCAAGGCTAGTACAAAAGGGGGTTGCCGCAGCTCTCGGCAACTACGCCCTACGGGTAAAACATGCGAAGATGTTCGATATTCCAGGAGTTGCTCACTGGAATGCCATCTTCGGTCTCCAGGTGGACTGCACCGGGTCTGGTGACTCGTATTACACAATAAAGTCCTTCCAACTTTTGCGTCAACTTGTTTGAACTCTTGGAACATGCCAAAGAACAAGGTCGCCTTCCTCAAGGATTCGAGCATGAACCCTGTGTCTATGGTAGCGGCACAAGGCTTGCTGGTAGCGAGCGGCTCACACAGCAGCCTGAAGATGATCTTCCTCAAGGAGCATTGCATCATCTTGGCGCAACCGCTCTTGCTCAAGCTCATAAGCGAGCACTCAAGGTGACCCGTATATGAGTTCCGTGGGGAGAACTACTTCTGCCCCGTATACCAGGGAAAGGGTGTCTGGCCAGTGGCTCAATTTGTTGTCATTCTGATTGACCAAAGAACCGTTGGCAATTCATCAATCCAGCGCCTTCCACACTTGTAGAGCCTATCGAAAGTTCTTGTTTTGAGGCCTCGCAACACTTCAGCATTTTCCCTTTCTGCCTGGTTGTTGCTTCTTGGATGAGCACCAGAAGCAAAGCAAACTTTGCTGCCAAGGTCTTGGATATACTGCATGAAGGTGTGGCTCGTGAACTGTGTGCCGTTGTCGGTGATGACTCTGTTTGGCACACCAAAACGGCATACGAGTCCCTTGGAGAACTTGATGGCTGGCTGTGCTATCACCTTTCTCACTAGCTCCACTTTCGGCCACTTTGTGAACTTGTCAATGACAACATACAAGTACTCAAAGCCTCTGACAACACGGGGAAAGGGGCCCAGTATGTCGAGCCCCCAGACCGAAAATGGCCAAGAAAGAGGAATTGTTTGAAGGGCCTGGGCTGGTTGATGAAGCTTCTTTGAATGGAACTGGCACACTTCACACTTGGGTACTAGTGTTGTCGCATCCTGGAGAGTGGTGGGCCAGAAGAAACTTTGCCGGAATGCTTTGCCGGCAAGGGATCTTGACCCTATGTGGGAGCCACATATGCCTCCATGTATCTCTGCCAACAGCTCCAGTCCATCCTCCCGAGGAATACACTTCAATTTCACGTCGTTCAGTCTCCTTCTGTACAGGACATCATCCACAAACTGGTACATGCTGGACCGACAGGTTACTTTTTTTGCTTCTTCCTGCTCCTCAGGGAGCTCCACTGTTTGGAGGAAATGAACAGTATGTTGTGCCCATGCTGGAGCCTGAGGCTCGACGGTAAGGACTAAAGGCATGTCTTCTTCCACGGGGGAAGCTGTCTCTACAGGCAGGGCTTGGCGCCCTGTCGGAGGCTGCTACTTCCCTACAAGCTTGGGGTACCCGGCAACTTCCTTGCCAGCGGCTCCAGCGAGCTCAGCGGGAAAGTACTTGCCGGGGCCCACTTTCCTTCGCTTCTTCTATCCTGCTGATGGTTCAATGGATGGCTGGGTTAACTGAAGCACAAAGGTACCCGGTTCCACAGGAAACTTGAGGGCAGCGCGTTTTGACAAGTCATCGACAATGTTGTTCTCTGCTTGAGGAACATGCTTTGCTTGCGGACCGTTAGAGCGCTCCTCCAACTTCCTCACTTCATCCACGTAGGCCTCCATCAGCGGGGTCTAATAATCCTTGTTGACTTGTTTGACAACAAGCTGCGAATCACCTCTGATGATGATCTTCCTGATTCCGAGGTCCACCGCGATCCTGAGACCGACAACAAGCCCCTCATACTCTACTGTATTGTTTGTCGACCTTTCCCGAGGAAAATGCATCTGGACAACGTACTTGAGACACTCTCCGATGGGCGCGACGAGTAGCACGCCGGCACCAGCACCTTGCAGCGGGAAAGCCCCATCAAAGTACATAATCCAATGACTGCTTGCATCTTTTGCCGGGAAGAGTGGTCTCTTGATCTTCTTCGTCGGGTGTGGAGGTCCATTCGGCTATGAACTCCACCAAGGCTCTACTCTTGATCATCAAAGTACTTTCAAACTTGAGTCCAAAGCTTGACAGTTCCAACGCCCACTCCACAATCCTCCCAGTTGCATACGGGTTGTGCAAAATTCATTGCAATGGGAGGCGAGTGATGACGGTAATCTTATGTGCTTAGAAATAGTGACACAACTTTCTCGAGGCCATGAGGAGGCCGAAAAGCAGCTTCTGCATAGTAAAATACCTTGATCTAGCCCCTACAACAGGGTGCTGAAAAAATAGACTGGGTGCTGCACCACTTTCTTTTCTGCCTTACTTCCCTCACTTGCGCAAACTCCGTCTTGCCGGGACGTGGCTCTGCCGGGGGTCTACCGGCCCCGGTTCCTCATCTGACGGCCTTGCCACTACCGTTGCCTCTTCCTAAACTTCTCTCTGCGCCACTAGCACAGCACTGACCACATGATTCGTTGCTGCTAAATATAGTAGCAACGGCTCTTGTGGTTTGGGCGTGACTAGTATTGGCGTAGAGGAGAGGTACCTGTTTAAATCTTGCAGTAGTGCCTCTGCCTCCGGAGTCCATTTCACTGGACCCGCCTTTTTCAAAATCTTGAAAAGGGGGAGGGCACGCTCAGCAGATTTAGAGATGAAACTACTCAGGGGGGCAACGCAGCCGGCAAGCCTACGGACATCCTTGACTAGTCTAGGCGCCTCAATCTGCTCAATCGCCTTGATCTTGTCAGGATTTGCTTCTATTCCGTGTTGAGACACAAAGAACCCAAGAACTTTGCCAGATGGGACGTCGGACACACACTTCTCTGGGTTGAGCTTGAGGTTGATCTTGCGCAAATTTACAAAGGTTTCCTCCAGATCCTGCATGAGCGTGGCCTTGTTCTTGGTTTTGACCACATATCATCCATATAGGCTTTGATATTTCTATGTCGTTGGGGCTCAAAACCAATTTGGATTGCTCGGTCGAACGTTGAACCAACGCTTTTCAACCAGAAAGGCATTCATATGAAATAGTACGTACCACATGGGGCGATGAACGCGGTCTTTTCTTCATCTTTCTTCTTCATGAAGATCTGATGATATCCTGAGTAGGCGTCAGGTAACGATAGTAGGCCGCACCCGGCAGTGGAGTCCACTATCTAGTCGATGCATGGCAATGGAAAAGGATCCTTTGGACAAGCTTTATTGATATCAGTATAGTCGAACATAGCCTCCATTTTCCATTCGCCTTACGCACTACCACTGGATTGGCCAACCATGTTGGGTGGAGTACTCCCTTGACCAAACCCACCGCTTCGAACTTCCTAACCTCCTCGATGATAAACTCTTGTCGTTCCAAAGGTTGCTTTCTGGCCTTTTGCTTGACGGGTCGTGCATGGGGACAGAGAACAAGGTGGTACTCAATCACCTCCTTGGGAACGCCGGGGATGTCGGATACTTGCCATGCAAACACATCGACATTCGCCCGCAAGAAGGCGATGAGCGCGCTTTCCTATTTGCTGTCAAGGGTGGAGCTTATGGTAAAAGCTCCGCCCGTTCCATCCTCCTTGACGGGTACCTTCTTGGTTTCTGGTGGGGCCACCTTGGACTTCTTGCTCTTGCCGGTAGAGCTCTCTGGCACGTCCTCAGGGGGAACGCAGCACTCAGAAGAGGCGCGTTTGCTGGAGTGAGTGCAGGAGTCTTGTCTGTGGCCGAAGCCTTGCGGCTCTTCTTCTCGGCGGCTAGAGCAAGTATTTTGGCGGCGGACGCTACAACTGTTTCTCAGTAGAGTTGGTTGGCACAAATGAGCGCATCCCTCTTATCGCAGCTGACAGTGATAATGCTCATTGGGCCAAGCATCTTTAGCTTGTTGTACGCGTAGTGTGATGGCCAAGGATCCTGTTATATGGCAACGGGATCTATGCGACATCAAAAACGATCTTCTCTGTCCTGTACTTTAGGTCTCCACCAAATGTAACTGGTAGCGTGGCTTTTCCCTTGGGCTAACTTCTCCCTGGATTGATCCCTTGGAATGTACCATTTCCTTGAGGTCTTCATGAGGAATTTGCAGCCTCTTGATCACGTTGGGCGAGATCAAGTTCAGGCCCGCCCCATCGTCAACTAACATTTTTTGTTACCTTGAGGTTGTGTATCATTGGTGAGACCAACAACGGCAAACAACTGACCGCGGTTATGCGATCAGGGTGATCCTCGGTGTCAAAAATGATAGGTCTGTGGGACGACTTTAGTGGCTTCTGGGCGTCGACCATCGGTTCCATCGCATTAATCTCACACACCCACTGTTTAAGTGGCGGTGGGAAGAATGTAACAAGGCACCTCCGTCAACACACATGACCTCTGTTGCCTTCTGAAACTCATGCTCAGTGGACTCGTCATCATCATCATGATCGTCATCGTCCTCTTTCTTATTGTGGCCTCAGACAGGCCTCTCTTGTTGCTTCTCCTTGTCACGGCAACCTCCCCGGCCGCGGCGCTTCTTGCCAGATCGCTCAGTGCCATGTTGGCCCTTCTCTTTGTCTCGTCTCTCGTATTCAGCCCTCTGCTTCTCCATCAGCTACTCGACTTGGCGGCAGTTCTGGAGGTCATGGCCCTTGGTACGGTGGATCTTGCAATACCGCTTATCGAAGCCCTCTGAATTGCCGGTAGCAACCAACGCCCAGCAAGTGTTGCACCTGGCAATCTCCTTGCCTGGGTCGTCAACCTTGGCCTTCTTAGCGGTGTCAGGGTCGCCGGATTCTTCGACGGCAAGCACGGTCTTGCCCTTGCGCTTCCTATTGCATCGTCGGCCCTTCTTTGCTAGGGCGACGATGTCTTCATCCTCAGAATAAATTCCCACGCCGGCATCTTCGCCGGGGTACTTCCTTCCTTCGTCAGCTCGGGCACATCTTTCCGCCAACACATATAGTTCGGCAACATCCGGAACATTGTTCATTGCCAGCTCTTCACGTATCTTACGATTGTGCATGTTCTGATGGAACGCGCTGATGATAGCGGCAGGATGAACATCGGGGATGTTGTATTGCACATGGCTGAATCTCTGTATGTACTTGCGCAAGCATTCGCTGTCCCTCTGAGGGATCACATGCAACGGGAAATAATTGGCGAGTACCTTGTCATCTCGTGCTCCAGCAGCTTGCATCGCGATGGTCTAGACGCTTAGGAACTCAGACGGATGGGTCTTGCCGTCATACTTCTCTGGGACCTCCGGTTTGAACATGTGGGTGCCACTGGAACTGTCGCAGCTCATGGGTGAACGCTGCACAAGTTATTGCATAGGGCAAGTCGCCAGCATCCCCCAGCGCAGGCATGTACGCAGTAGGCCCAACATGCCTATCAGATTGGTGATGCGCCTCCTGTCGCTGCTTGATAGTGGTTTGGGCGTCTTCCTTGAGCCGCTCCCGAAGAACTTGACGTTGGTCACAACGCTCTCGTGGGTCAGACGATGTCATGGACGCGTTATCAGGGGTGTCAACCCGACGGGCTGGCTGTGGTGGAGGGGAGTGCACCGTGGTTGCAGCGCCTCCAATGCTTCCACTATCAACGCACGCCGGCTCGATGGTCCCGCGCCGCGAGGGACTTGCTTCTCGGTGGCCATCCCTGTTGGCATGGCCAATAAGGCTTTGGATGGCAGCCCTCCACTCTTGTTGCTTCTCCAAAGCAGGAGGAAAGTCGATGAGTAGCTGCACTCACGCTAATGCATCTGCTCGTGTCGGTAGCAGCGACATGCGTGAGGAATGGGAGGAACTCGGACTTCTAACTATGTTAGAAGGAGTTCCATCATGTCGACCCTCCGCGTCTTGAGAGTGACGCTAAGGGCTCTTGCCACGGTGACACCCGGGGTCCTCAACATCGCGGCACTGTTCGTCGCACATGAGCTGAGAGGGCCACGTCGGGTTCACTGACGGGGTCGTCTTTCTGCCATTGGAGGTCCCCGTGCAACCCGAAGGTAGCGCAGTGCAGATCGCCATCGGCGCTGTGGACGATGTCGCTCGCCAGGCTTCTCGTATCTGGGTGGCGTGGACGATCTTGATCTCCTCATCCACCAGAGTCCACCACGTCGCCCGTCCATGCTAGCACGAGCGAAACTGCTCCAGAAGAACCGACCGCTGCGATCGCCTTCTTCTTCGGAGCCATGGAGATGAAGAAAAGTGTTGCAATAACTGCTAGACTAGATTCTCACAACTAACTCCCCCTACCTGGCGTGCCAAGGATGTCGGGAAAATAAACACCTAAGGGATCAGGGACGATCCCTTCTACGGTTGGCGGGGAGAGGAGTTGTAGGAAGAGCGGGTCTAGTAGTGAGCAGTGCGAGGGATTTTTACCCAGGTTCAGGCTGCAAAGATGTGTTCTTGAGCTCTTGAACTAACTGCGGTGCACGCCTAGTCCAAAGAGTCCGAATCCTCTCCTAGTATGCCTCGGGCCTCGTTTTATATGTCAAGCGGGTCACCATAGTGTCACACAGGAGGTGGAAAGCTAGCTACAGTGTATGAGCTTATCGCTTGGCACCGTAGGACAAACACATTTAATGCGCTGCCTACGTGCCCTCTTACTTTATCGGGGACGGTAACAAAAGTCGTCCCGTCAGTCGCCACCCCTCCTCGCTTTGATACGCTTCCAGGCTGACAAGGCATGCAGTGCCACGCTGGCTAGGTAGTTGCTATGTTGGCGCGGTAGTAGAGCTTCCATGAAGATCTGCATGCCGCCACACAAACGTCTGTCTAGTTGGCAAGCTGGTCATCGCGCTGGAGCGGTGATGAGGTGGCAAATCCTTGTCGGGTGCGGGCCTGGCTGTGGCCCCGCGATCGTCCCCGGCAAGGTTTGCCGGGGGCCTCGCGGTCATCCCTGGCAAGGGTCTTGTCGGGGGTCTTCATATTCTGGTCCCATGTGGACCCGAGGCTACCAATCTTCACAAAGATTTGTATGCTACTATGCATGTGTTTCCAAATTCTTGGCCTTGACGTTGTCGATGGTGTTAGAACTATCGGCCTCAACGGTGATGGCCTTGCTGGTGCTTCGCAGGTTGCCCCGGCAATGAGCTTGCCGGGGCTACGCAAGCCGTAGCCCCGGCAAGGATGTTCCGGGGGAAGTCCAGCTTGTCATCTACTCTTTGTTCATTGTCTCGAGTGCTATCTTGATAGTCCGGTGTTTTGTCTTCTGCTTCCCTGCCAGGCCTTGCCGCAGGTGTGGCTACGACTGCCCATGCGCAAGTAAGGGGTATAGAAGAGCCCGTACTTTTGTACATCAACATCGGCTATGGTTGGATGGCATAATTTGTGGGTTCGGTCTGCAGCCGGCTCGGGCGGCATGGTGGGACAAAAAAAGCACAGCTTGTGCAAGCTCGTCTCCAACGCATTAGCACCCAAGCTCTTCCTCGTTCATCGGTGGCAAAGGCACGAGTGGACAAAAGGGTCGCCAATATTTTGGCTACCCCGGGCAAGATCCAAACAGCCCCTCCCAGCCCGATCCCTACCAGCACATTCAAATCCCATTGTTCACCGTGAGATTTTGCCATTTGTTTTTTTCATGGATATTTTGCTGTGTGAAAATGAATATAAATATGAACGAATAATTAGTGTCCATGGTCTTCTGCCGGGACACAGTTGGATGGCCTCGTAGTAGTAGTAGTAGTAGTAGTAGTAGTAGTAGTAGTAGTAGTAGTAGTAAGTAGTAGTAGTAGTAGTAGTAGTAGTAGTAGTAGTAGTAGTAGTAGTAGTGTAGAGTACTACTAGTACTACTAGATATTGAGTGTTTACTACTGTATCAACGTACTAATTACAACGCATGCATGTGTTAGCAGTATAATGACCACGTACGAATTTCATGGTAAGATTTGTGTAAGTTAGATGTCATATTATTGCTCTAACATGTGGTCAAAGTAGCCTCCAAAACACGTTTTAGACCCTATATGGATTGAGGGAGTACATGCATTGCTGAGGTTTCTCTTAATCCTTGCGTGCAACGTTTTTATAGAAGCTTGAAATGTGAACATGTGAATGGGAGGGACTACTAGACTACTACAACCCTTCCAAAAGAACTGTAGTACTAATGGTATCGTAATCCCTCTGTTCGCCATCTCACATGCTCAGTACTTTTGCGAACTATGGAAGTAACAAATATATTCCACCACTCAGCATCTATTATGGATACATTGTAGATTTCAAATTGAGTCATGTAGACCGGAAAGTAGGCACAATGTATGCTTTTTGTTTCCTCTTAGCCCTCTCTCTCCACTTAGAGGCATCCTCTATACATTGCATGAACTGCCTCTAACAAAAACTTGACTAGCATCGTGTCTAACCTTAGAGGCTGCCTCTAACAATGTAACAATCCATGTGGTCCCACTTGTTAGCCTTAGGAAGCATAAGTAAGTAGGAGTACAAGAGAAATAATACTAATTGGACAAATGTTGTGCTAATCAATACTTTTTAAATTTCTGCTAGTGCCCACATTAGAGGCTAGTTAGAGTCTCTATGCATTATGGTTTTTTCAGTTGATAAGAGGCAAACCATGTGGGGCCTACCTTAGAGGCAAGGCTCAATACACTAGAGATGCTCTGTATTACTTTTGATTTGTCCCGTCAACTCGCAGAACGAGGAGAAGATTTCATAGTACGCCCTCTCCCCTGCCCACGAGTGCGGTGGCTCGCAGAGTCATAGGACGAGGAGAAGATTACTTACTACGCATTTGCCTGCTCCCGCGCCCACGCGCGCGGTGGCTCGCAGGACCAGGAGAAAATTTTACTACACTCTCCGTTAGGCTAGTCATAGTGGGACTAAGTTAGGTAGTAACATAACACATCCCAAGGAAAATATGCTTATGTGGCATGGAGTTAATGAGGAGAGAGATGCTTGTGGTAACATAATATGTTACCATAACATAACTCACCCCGAGGTAAAATGAGTCTATATCTCAATTAATGAAGGCTTGCATGTTACCATCCATATGTTACTACCCATTATGAAGGTAGTAACATAGCCTAGTAACATATGCATGTTACTAGTCTAAGTTACTCCCCACTATGACCAGCCTTAGACGTATATATACTGCTCGTCTCTACCTTGGTTAGAGAGATTATCATATTGTTTGAAATATATGTCTTTTAGTACTAGTAGGAGTAGTACAGTGCTACATAGGAGTAGTACTACAACAATTTCCATGGAGTCCGTGGCGCAACAAGCTACCCTATAGACTATGTTACTACTCCCTCCTTTCCGGTTTTATGGCTCAAATCCAACCAAGGTAGACAGTGAGTGGTGGAATTAATTTTATAGTTTGCACAAGTACTTAATTAGTACACTCGTTTTTTCTCAAAAAGTTATGTTTACCGATGTATTAATTACAGCGAATGCATGCATGACCACTAAATTTCCATGAACTTATACATGCATTGGTGAGTTTTCTCTTGATACTGCTTACATCTGGTGATTTAATGCACCTTGAAATCCAAACATGTGATGGTAAGTACTACTAGTAGAATTGAGACTTATAAAACAGAAAAACGAGTTTTTTAGATGAGCCCTATAAACCGGAAAGGAGGGAGTAGTAAGTAGTACTACCTCCATAGTGGGTACGTACCCCGCAAAATCAGATTTTCCAAAAACTTAATTGCTCAACCTTTATTTGCATGTTTCCCTTCCTGCCTCGTTGCCTCGAATAGACTATGCCAAACTCCCCTGCCTGCCACGCGGGAAAAGACCTGCCCTCGCCTTTTTTAGTCCAGTTTTGTATTGATGGATCGCGTGAAGCAGCAAAAACCAAGCTGTGTCTTGCACTCCTCTGTCGTACTAAAAGAGTGGAGATGCTCTCTTTCATGAATTATGTACTTCCTCTTGCTGACATGTGGGATATAGCAACCGGGTCGACGTGTCATGCACTAAATAACAGTGCAGAACAGCAGGGGGACGCACCCAATCATACCACCCCAGTATTAGTAATGAGCAATGAGACATCAAATCACAATGCCACACCTTTCCCTAGATGGATGAAGCAACCATTATTTCACATTTCGCTGATTCCGCTTCGCCATCATCTCCTTCAAGAAAACCACGTATTGCTTCTGCCATTGTTCTACCTTAAGAGGGACACACATCGCCTTGGTACATCATGACACGTGGGACCACATGACAGGCCACGCTCCCCCGCCCACCACTCGGTAAAATCACCTCATTTTTACTACATCCTCCGTCTCGGTTTATAGGGCATGCATGTTGTTCCAGGTTGAGAATTTAACTAGGCGTATATGTATTATATGTGATGAAAAAATATGTTTAGAAACTACATCCTGTTAAGAATCCAATGGTATACTTTTTGTGACATATAACTTATATTTAGTTAGTTAAATGGATACGTGCACGCCCTATAAACCGAGACAGAGGGAGTAGTATCTCTTTCGATCAATATAGTCAGGATTCACCAAGGAGCAAAACCAAGTGGCAGGCTGCACTTGTCGTGTTGGCGTAGCAATTTAGTAGGGTCAGTCCAAACTCGCGAAACACTTAACAGGACCCCTTTGGCTGACATGTCGCTCATCCACCGTCTTGTTCCACGTGTGATGCACCAAATTAAAGTTTGGAGCAGCGGTTGGACTTGGAGGCACCTCGGTCGTAGCACCGTAGTAGTAGTAAATGAGTGATGAGTTGTCAAATCACAAAGCCCCACCTTTCCCGCATTAAGTTGGACAGACGAAGCAACCATCATTTCACTCTAGGGTGCAAGAGCATAAAGAAAAAAGAAAACCAATGATGCGTGCGGCAGCTACCTAGGGCGTCCTAGGGTAGGAGCATCAACTACAAATCCGCTTCTCCCTCGTCCTCTTGAAGAAAATCGATGATGCGTGTGGTGGGTAGGGTTTGTAGGAGTACTGCAGCGTGCGGGGCCACACTGTCGTGAACGGGAGAGGGATTGAGTTCGAGTCGACACCTTAATATGGGTGGCCACTTGGTTTTACAAGAACGGAGCAACATTTTGGGTTCAGGGACCAGTGGAGATATACATACAAAAAAATTTGGACGTAGGTTTCACCGAAAGGCAATGATGCATGGGCCCCGCATTTTGATATAACCGCGGCCGCGTGAAATTTGCTACTCAGAATAATGCGAAAAAGTTCCTCCAAAAATATCTATAACTAATGGGAAGTGAGTGTATCCTTAAAATTAAAATGTAATACAAAGAGAAAAAAATGAATTGCAGTTAAAAGAATGACAGTTCTAACAAAAATGTGAATGTGAACTACATATGTGTGCAGTGACCAACATATACATTGTCAATACAAAATTTAATGCAAGAAAGAATTTATGACTAACATGCACGAATTGATGATGTGGTGCTTGCATGCATAGAGTACAAAAACAATGTGATTTATGACTTGCACGCATGACGTGTTCTTGTCCCATAGTTGCATGTCCAGGAAAAAAGCTACTAGTGGATTGTACTAGCTATTCAGGAATATAAGATGTATACATGGAAGTTGTAGGGAAAGAGATGGCATGTATCTCAATTCCTATGAGTAGGGATTGGAAAAGAGATGTCATTTGGTTCACATGATAGGAACTTTTCTATTGAATATAGAGATGACTTGTATCTCAATTACTATGAGGAGGGATTAGAAAATAGATGTCATTTGGTTCACATCATAGGAACTTTTCTATTGAATATATGATAATGTTTATTTTCCATTGAAATTGTGGGAGTATAGGAATCCATTCATATGAACCATGTGGCTCTAAAGCTATAAAAATGATATCATGTTTATTTTCCTTTGTAATGTGGAGTATATTAATCTATTCCTATGAAGAAAAAATCCTATAAAAATCATAGCATATAGAGTTCCTATGATATTCCTCCACAACAAAGGATGGTTGAAATTGCTATAGGTGATACGGCGGTCTCTCTTTGTACACTCCTCCCCCATATTTATAGTTAGCTCTTGAAGATGAATGAAATGATATATACTTGGTATTCTATATTTGCATTTTGGTATACGAAAAAGTTTGCGAGGTTTGAATTTTCAATAAAGTTATATGCACTACATTGAATAGGTACACATACTAGTTCTCTCACACCCACTCGTGGGTACACGTAGGACCGCTTTTTTTGAAGCCAGGAGCACATTTTTTTACAAAGAGGCATCCCAGTTGACATTTTGACTAGTCTAGTTTCAAACTTGATGGATGGTCGGGGACCACACATGAATGGTACAATATTGTGCGTCCTGGAAGCGCTCGCACGTTATTGATTGATTTTCACTTTTACTTGAACTTTATATGAAAATAGTGGTTCGCGTGTATGTAATTTAATAACGGCTGGTACAACAAAATCACTCCACTATATAAATAAGTAAGAGCCTCAGTGCTTGCTTTACTAGGGTTCCTCTCTTTCACTCTCTCATGCTCTCCAGATCTAAGCAAGACATAGGTGGCCACACTCTCTCTATGCTCACAGCTAGCCACAAATCCGGCCGAACCACCTCAACCGGGGCAGGGGTGTAGGTGCATCGTTCACGCAATCGTCGGTGGCGAGGGAGGAGACCAACAGCTGCCCGCGCATCCCGATGAGCGGCCGTGCCATTCTCTCCAAGACAGCACCGGCTCGGGAGGGCCTCGGACCCCTTCTTCCTCCCTGCGGTATTGTTGCCAAGATGCGGTCTCCCGATGCCATCTTTGCCACATGCCGACGACCCTCGGGTATATATTCCTCCGAAACCTGCCTTGCTCTACTGCCCCAGCTCCCCACGTGGCTGCGTGTGGATATTTTCTACTTCCGTTGGCTATTCCAAAGCCACCTAGATTTTACTATTCTTAGAGGTAAAGCTAGTTCATACTGTTAAAATCTAAGAGTTGGTTCAAACAGGGAAGAAAGTGGGAAAGTTGTAGCATGAATGTAGGACTTTGTTCTAAGAGGAAATGGGGGAAAGTAGTAGATACTGGCTACCCAACTAGTCTCTTGGTTGAAAAGGCAAAGAAAGCGTGGTGGATGGCGAAGGGTGGGGGAAGTGGACCTGTCTCTTGGTCGAAAAAGGAAAGAAAGTGAGGGGTGTTGGGGGACAACGCCAAGGAGAACAAGCAGGTCTAGATTTCCTGTGCTCACATAGGAAAATGTCATCGAGGAGATAAAAGATGGGACAAATGCAGACATGTTGCCTGAGTGTTTGCCGCTATCGGCAACCACATCTACATCACCACTTTATGCTCCTGCTGTCCCTACGCCCATATCGCTACCGTTAAAAACCACATGAAGCATTAAGCAATGCCACCTAATGTCACTATTAAGTAATGGTCTAGTGCCATCGATAAATTTAAGCAATGCCACCTAATGTCACTATTAAGTAATGGTCTAGTGCCGTCGATAAATTGAAGCGATGCCATCACCATTGTATGAGTGCTTCCGTCTTGCTTTATTTCCCATGAATTGTGTTTTTGCAGTTACACTTAAATCGCACACCGCTAACATTGCTTCATCCAAGTGGAACTCCACAAATATGATTGCCCATTTACTGACCATGTGCTACTTTCATGATAGTAATACTAATGCTATTGTTATGCATGTTAATCTAGTGGCAGTGTTGATGTGATGTGATGTTACTTCTTACTTAAGGGCACTTTCATACTGTCAATCTAGTGCCAATTATAACACAATAGATGATGCTATTAATATTAGGCCACTGCAAATAACTGTCACTATTTAAATAGCCGTATTTCATATTTGCGCAAACAGGGATGTGTGTCTCCATATCGTTTCAATCTGCACAATCAAAAGTACACACCTCAGTTTTGGTAGAATTGCACAAAATGAGATGGCTATTCCTAGTTGCCATCGTCTAACCACCCATATTCCAGGTATTCCTACATTGGTAGTAACTAGGTAGAATGACCAACGCAATCTAAAAGAAGTTGATTCGTACATTTTACTTCCTGATTGTAGTGCAGGGACGAGCGAAAACAACCGCATCCTAGTTAGGGATGCACTTTCTCCCAGTTCATCCATGGATAGAGGACTAGTTGGCATGGCTTCATGGAGGTTTTTGGGACAGGTTCACGGACAAGAGGCATTGTGGTTTGCTTATTTCTCCAAATAGCGGTGCTTAAATTTAGTGGAACTGCACAAGAAGTTCAGATGGTTAGTACACTACATGGTTCAGTTCAGCATTCCAACTGAGAACACAATTATAATTGGTTATTCTGGAATGAGAGAACGTAACCCTGGATGGTGGCAACTAGGAAAACCAGAGTGAAATCCAGGAAATTAAAGCCTGCCTAGGAAGGCCCTTTGCTCAGAGAAGACTTGCTTGATTTTTCCTGATTTGTAAACCTTCTCAGAACTTTGTCTTTTGCAGTGAACTAGTAAATGTTTGTTATGTTCTATGAATCATTGTGATGTATAAAATTGCTTAACTTATGCTTTTCAAGTATTTTATGAAGCCAAGTTTAATGTGAATATTCCACATGAACGCTGGACTAGCATGTGAACATTTGGAATTTACATTGTGGCCTCAATTAACTGCATGAACCAGTGTAACAAGATACGTAGTTACTTATATTTTAGAATATAGATTATTGATTGTTAGCTGGTCGATAATCGACTTTTCTAGTGTTGAAGCGAGTTGTGCCAATGTGTCATGTTTTGCACAACTGCTTACAAGTGGGGTAGCACCAATATTGTTTACAAGTACTTAACCAGCCTTAAGTACCCTATGTATACGTCAGCGCACAGTTCTCGAACGACTACTCTATTTCATCAAAGCCACGCTGCTCGTATGATATCCGTGACAACTTATGTCTTACCATGCCATATCTCTACTCTTATAAAAAACAAAGTTGGTGATGATGGTGTGACTGCCATTCTGCAATATAGGCCGTCCAATTTTATATCTGACTGATAGGAAGGAAACTATGGCAATTTTGTAAAAAGATACCCACACCCCTCTCCACATTTGCAAATAAGGCCTTCCCTCGTTCATCCTTTTATCTCACAAGATAAACTACTCATACGAATACATCTTGATGTTCCGTGCAACGCACAGGCATCTTGCTAGTTACATGAAAAAACTAGTGAGGACGCATCTATTTCAACAACAATTAGGATAGTTCTCACATGATTCACGGGCACACAAAAGTAGCAGTAGTTCCCATAGATGGATTCAAACAGATTTCTAGCCCCAGAGGGCTCAATAATAGGAAAGGTTCGGATAATTAGACACAATCAAAACTACTATTAAAGACTAGCCGGGGCAACTACTTCATGCCTTGATCTAAGTTGGGATGGACACAAGACGAACCTTGCCTTGAACATCATCGAGGACGTCCGACAACAACTCAATCATGTCAATCTTCCTGAACATAACCTTGTGGCTTTGCCACTCATAAACTTGTTTGTGGAGGCATGCCACGTCATCTTCCTGCGTAAGCTTGACAAGAATGGTATGCCTCACAAACGAAGGATTAGCTTTGATCTTCTTGTGCTTCAGTGCACACTGGACAACACGCCTGACAACAGTAAGGCCGGAATACATCTCGACATTGGTATAAGTGTAAATGGCTTCTAGGATCCAACAACATAAGAACTTTGTTTTCCTGGTACGTATATTCAGGGCATCCACCTCATAGTGAGTGACATGTACAACCACACAATCCTTGTCTACATCAGGGCTTTGAAACAGAAATAAATTCTGAATTACTTCCCAATATAAGAAACACAAGTTATTTAAACCACTATCTAGAGTCAAAAGTATGCATGACAGGGAAGGTAGCATGGCATCGAAGCTAATAAAATTTTGCATTATTAATCACCACATACTTTGATGAAAAACCACAATCGAGATCGGCAAAGAAGAAAATAACATTGGGGAGCTCATCAGGGGGGACACATCCTTGAAGGGGGAAACTTCTCCTGTAGGGCCATGGGAGCTGTGACCTCAAATGGGGCGTTGACCATCTCAGTAGTGGCCGTGAGCGTATCTGGGGTCGGCTCGGTGGCTGCCTCCATCTTCTTGGCGCCCGCTGTCTCGTTTGGATCAGCCTCCCGCGTCTGCTCCAACTTTGGTAGATCTTTGCCTGGTTCTCCTTGGTCCATCATGAAACTCACGAATACTAGGAGACAACTGAAAGGAAAAACAATCGCAATGACAATGAAACAAAGAAGAGAGTGAAGATCGGTTACTGCTTTGCAAAAGTTCATTTTTTTCTAAACGAAAATATACCAACATCACAGATCAACTTACCTTCCCTTCGTTGGGAGAGAAGAATAATGGCAGATGTGAGTGTTGGCTTTCTTGAAGACGGTGAGGGAGAAGGGGATTCAGCAAAGAGTGAAGTGATGGTTGCTTCGTCCGTCAACCTTAGACTGCCGGGAGGTGGGGTTTTGTGATATGACG
This sequence comes from Triticum aestivum, assembly GCF_018294505.1. NCBI lineage: Eukaryota > Viridiplantae > Streptophyta > Magnoliopsida > Poales > Poaceae > Triticum > Triticum aestivum. The sequence goes on along the minus strand of NC_057804.1, from coordinate 304,595,067 downwards.
ACTCGTTATTGCCGCGCTACGACCGGGATCACTCTCCGCCTGCATGCCGCCTTCTAATTTGGTGGATGGCATTTGGGCCCGCGTGCTGCAAGGCTCGCATGTTGGTGAACCAAAGTAAAACGACATTCAGTAGAGGGAGTCGTTTCAATGACCTCAGAGGAGCCAGAAGCTGTAGTGTATACACTGGACTAGTACTAATTGTTTTTTTGGGTAGCTATAGAGTGTCTCCACTATACTAGTAGTAGTTGTTTCTCTAGGCCCAATACAAAACAGCCCATCCACCCTATTAAATAATAAAATTAATTCAAAAGCCCATATATTTACTTAATGAGAGGCGCTACCCAGCACACACCCCCCCAAAAAACATGGGCGCTCTTTTCTTCCTCCTCACTCCCACCCACCTCACGTCAACTTGCCCCACTTGTACCCCCAAATTCCTCACCTCACTCCTACAGAAACCCTAGCTCCCATTCTTCCTCACTACTACAGAAAAACCCCAACTCCCCTTCTTCTTGACTTGCGCTACAACTAGGCTCGTCATTCATTACTCTTCTCAAATCAATGAGCTAGACGTGAAGCCCTCGAGGAAAATCGAGTCGGCAGACCCCAGTGCCAAGAAGATGAGGCTCCCGCCAGCGGTGACCCCTGTTGTAGATCCCACACCCGACAACGTAGGGAGAAGCGGTGAGCCCGCCCTGTCAGGGAAACCGATCACCTATGGGGTCACAAGGATCCCTTCTACGTTCGGCGGGGGGGGGGGGGAGGTTAGTTGCACGAAGAGCAGGTCGAGCCGTTAGCACACAAAGGATTTTTTATCCAGGTTTGGGCCGCAAGGATGCGTAATAACCTAGTCCTACTTTGTCTGGTTATATGTGTGTTCTTGAGGTTTTGAACTAGCCACGATGCGTGCTTTGTCCAAAAGTCCGAATCCTCTCCCTGTGTGCTTTGGGCCTCCTTTCATACAAAAGGGGTTGCCACAATGGCACACAGGAGGCGGCAAGCTACAGTAGTACAAGCTTATAGATTGATCAACGTAGGACAAATGCATTTAATGCGTTGCCTACGTGTCCTCTCGCTTTATTGGGGACGGCAACAGAGGCCATCTCATCCTTCGCTGCTCCTTCTCGAATCGCCACGCCTCCGGGCCGACAAGGCATGCAGCGCCACGCTGGCCAACCAGCTGCTGCGTTGGCGAAATGGTATGCTTCCATGAAGATCAGCATGCCGCCACGCAAGCGTTTGCTTAGCTGCCATGCCTATCATCGCACTGGAGTGATGGTGAAGTGGCCAAACCTTGCCGACCGCGGGCCTCGCCGCGGCCCAGCAATCATTCCCAACAAGACTTGTCGGGGGCCTTGGAGTCGTCCCCGGCAAGGGTCTTGCCGGGGGTCTTCGTCTTCTGTTCCCACGTGGATTCATGGCCCGCCAATCTTCATGAGGGGCTGCATGCTATCAGGCATGTGCTCTCCAGATCTTGATGTCAACATTGTCTATGGTGTCAGAGCTCTCAACCCCAAGGGTAGAGGCCCTGCTAGTCTCTTAGCAAGCTGCCCCCGCAAGGAGCTTGCCGGGGGCCTCGTAGATCGCCTCGGCAAGTCTTGTTGCCGGGCGTGGCCCTGCCAGCATTCTGCTGCTTGTCACTTCTAGCATCTTCTTTTGATATCCCTTATATTTGTTCTGCCTCCTATCGTCCTCCTCTGCTTCGCCAAGCCCTGCTATAGGCGTGGCTGCGATCGTCTGAGAACAAGTAAGGGGTACAGAAGTCCCCATACTTTTGTACGCCAACTATAGCCGCCGGGCCTGGGCCACACTTAAGCGCAAGGCGTAGTTGGGCCAGGGCCAATGAAGTGCGTGGGCGGGGGTGGCAGAGGCGAACCACCACGATCATTTTGTCAGTTGCGCTTCCCCACAACCTGCGTCGAGTGTGTGACGTGGGGGTCGTGCGTGGGATGGCCTCGGCATGCTTGCGTCATCTCGCAGTCGATAGCAAAGGGGCGGCTCGTGCTTACCTTATTAAAAAAGGAAGGAATCTGCAGGGGCGCTACTCATTTACTAAGTGGACTCGGGTCGCAGCTTACATGGCGCCGCACCCCACGATCACAGGGTAGAAAAAACAGCCCCCACCTGTCCTCACGCCCCCTTCTGCTTCTCCACGTATCCCTTAAGCCTTGGGAAGGGCAGGTGGTGGACACGGAGGACATGGGCATTAACGCCGAGGCGGAAACCCAGGCGTTTGTTGATTGGGGGAACGGGTCGGCTCTGGATCCCCATGCTTCCGGAAGTCGCATTGGCCACACGAGGAGGCCGCCCTTTGGGCTGGGTGGTCTGGCCCCTGTCCTGCTCTTCTATAAGAAGGAGGGGGGACTGTGCTTCTCCGCATTAGCCCTCTTCTCTTCCTCCCGCTTGCTATCTTCCTCTTATTCGCCATGGCGAAAGGGCGCGCCGGCTCCTTGACGGCGCCGCCGAGGGCGTCGGCTCGACAACACGTTCCTCCTCCCTCGGAGCCTCCGACGGTGGAGCCCACCACGAGGGGAAGAGGAAGGGGACGTGGCCGAGGTCGTCGCTGCACCCAGGGAGGAGGTGGACGGGGCGGTGCTCCAGCCGTGCCCCCGTCGGCGGCTCCACCAACGATGGGCGGCCACATTGGGGACCAGCCCTATGAGTTCTTCATTAGGTTGTATAGGCCGGTGCATAGTCGCCTCCGGATTCCGACCCCGTTCGCCCGGGTGATGGAGCAGGAGGCCCCATGGTCCTTGAGGCTTCACATGAGGGGCTGCTGGAACGGCAGCATATGGGTTGACGTTGACTTTCCTCGCCCTCACGTCATGTATCTTCGCCAGGGGTGGAAAACTTCTACATGTGCCCACAGCTTGACGGAGAGGCACATTCTCCATTTTTAAGTTAATGGAGAGCGGCCTGCTCCCCGTCAAGGTCTTGGGGAACTCCGGAATTTGCTTAGGGTGCTGCGTGAAGAGCTCCGCTGACAACGAAAGCTCCTTCTCGAGCGACAGCGATGAGGAGGATAGAGATAGCGACGACGACGGCAACGGGAGGGGGGACGATGACTCTGACTCCGGTTGACCGCCAGTGGCCATACCATCATCTGGCCCGCTCCCTCCCCCGACAACACGCCTTGTCGTGGGGTTCATCCTGCTGCCCCTGGTGATGGTGGTTGGCGGGCTTCCTCGTCAAGCTCTCGATCACCCAGTTCCCCATGCCCGTCACCTTGTGCGGCCTGCCGTACCTGGGGAGGAATATGGCAAGAACGAGGATTACGGGGCACTTATCTTTTTCTCAATTTGTAGGCACTTGCCAAATCTTAGTTTTCTAGGAAATGTAATCTACTGAGCCCATGCTTATGTCCTGTAATATCTGTACTTGCATCAACATATCAATGAAAAAGATGAGCTTTCACCAGGAACTCATGCACGTGTACGTTCATGCAGAGGAAAAGTGCCCCTTTAATGAAAATAAATGAGTCTCCCCAGGAATCGACCTTGCCGAGGCTCTTGTGCCTGCCGGAGAACCACATATGCCGGGTTACAGGCGCAGGGTCCAGCCCCTGCCAAACTCTTATTTTGCCCAAGGTTACTGCAACTACCATGACCGAAGCAGCGTTTGAGTCAGGGATGGGAGCGCCCAAGTCTAGACAGAGCGGCAAGGTTTTCTAATGCGCAAGTCACAAATTACAAACATGAATGGGCAGGGGAGGAACTTTATCTGATTAAGTTATTGATGGGGACGCTGCGCCAAGCAGTCTTCTCAATTTCCTACTGGGCGTTGTTACTGCGGCCGGAAGGAAGAGAGGACAGGGACATGGAGCCTTGGTGGTTTCACAACACCTGTTAGAATATAAGGTAGCATAATATCCTGGACAAGTACACATGCATACACATACATATATAAACAGGGAAACTAGCAGGAAACTGTACATGCTAAAAACTATCTAGTTGCGCGCAAGGTTTGCACCTGGCTCTGTATATAGGGTTACATGCCTTGGCGGCAAGGCTAGTACAAAAAGGGGGTTGCCGGAGCTCCCAGCAACCGCGCCCTATGGGTAAAACTTGCGAAGATGTTTGATATTCCAGGAGTTGCTCACTGGAATGCCATCTTCGGTCTCCAGGCGGACTGCGCCGGGCCTGGTGACTCGTATTACCCGATATGGGCCTTCCCACTTTGGTGTCAACTTGTTTGAATTCTTGACAGACTAAATGCACCGAAGAACAAGGTCGCCTTCCTCAAGGCTTTGGGCGTGAACCTTGCGGCTATGATAGCGGCGCAAGGCTTGCTGATAGCGAGCGGCTCGCACAGCAGCTCGAAGACGATCTTCCTCAAGGAGTGTTGCATCATCTTGGCACAACTGCTCTTGCTCAAGCTCATCATAAGACAGCACTCGAGGCGACCCATATATGAGTTCAGTGGGGAGAACTACTTCTGCCCCGTAAACCAGGGCAAAGGGTATCTGGCCAGTGGCTCGATTTGGTGTCGTTCTGATTGACCAAAGAACCGTTGGCAATTCATCAATCCAGCACCTTCCACACTTGTGCAGCTTGTCGAAGGTTCTTGTTTTGAGGCCTCACAACACTTCAGCATTTGCCCTTTCTGCTTGGCCATTGCTCCTCGGATGAGCAACAGAAGCAAAGCATACCTTGCTACCAAGGTCCTGGATATACTTCATGAAGGTGCGGCTCATGAACTATGTGCTGTTGTCGGTGATGACTCTATTTGGCACACCAAAACGACAAAGGAGTCCCTTAAAGAACTTGACGGCTTACTGCGCAGTCACCTTCCTCACTGGCTCCACTTCCGGCCATTTTGTGAACTTGGCAATCGCGACGTAGAAGTACTCAAAGCCCCCGACAACACGGGGAAAGGGGCCCAGTATGTCAAGCCCCCAGACCGAAAATGGCCAGGAGAAGGGGATTTTTTGAAGGGCTTGAGCTAGTTGATGAAGCTTCTTTGAATGAAACTTGCATGCTTCACACTTGGTTACTAATGCCATTGCATCCTGGAGGGCAATGGGCCAGAAGAAACCTTGCCGGAATGATTTGCCCGTAAGGGATCTTGACCATATGTGGGAGCCACATATGCCTCTGTGTATCTCTGCCAACAGCTCCAATCCGTCCTCCCAAGGAAAACACTTCAATTTCACGCCGTTTGGCCTTATTCTGTAAAGGGCATCATCCACAAGCTGGTATATGCTAGACCGGCGCGCTACTTTCTCTGCTTCTTCCTGCTCCTTGGGCTGCTCCCCTGTTTAGAGGAAACAGACTGTATGTTGTGCCCATGTTGGAGCCTGGGGCTCGATGGCAAGGACCAAAGTCATGCTTTCTGCTGCGGGGGAAACTTCCTTGACGACAAGGGGCTGGGCCCCTATCGGGGGCTGCTTCTCTTCAGCAAGCTTAGGGTACCCGGCAACTTCCTTATCGGTGGCTCCTGGGAGCTCTAAAGGAAAGTATTTGCCGGGGCCCACCTTCCTTTGCTTGTTCTTTTCTACTAATGGCTCGACAGATGGCTGAGTTAATTGAAGCACAAAGGTACCCGGTTCCACATGTAGCTTGAGGGCAGCAAGCTTTGACAGGTCATCGGCAATGTTGTTCTCTACTCGAGGAACATGCTCTGCTTGTAGACCGTCAAAGCGCTCTTCCAACTTCCTCACTTCATCCATGTAAGGCTCCATCAACGGGCTATGATAATCCTTGTTAACTTGCCTGACGACAAGTTGTGAATCTCCCCTGATAATAAGCTTCCTGATCCCGAGGTCTGAAGCGATCCTGAGACCAGTGAGCAGCCCCTCATATTTCGTAGTGTTGTTTGTCGACCTCTCCTAGGGGAAGTGCATCTGGACCACGTACTTGAGGCGTTCTCCAGTGGGTGCGACGAGCAACACACCGGCACCTGCACCTTGTAACGAGAAGGCTCCATCGAAGTACATAATCCAATGACTACTTGCCTCTTTGTCAGGAAGGGTGGTTTCTTGAACTTCTTCGTCGGGTGTGGATGTCCATTCTGCTATGAATTCCACCAAGGCTCTGCTCTTGATCGTTGAGGTGCTCTCGAACTTAAGGCCAAAGCTTGACAGCTCCAATGCCCATTCCACAATCCTCCCAGATGCATCTGGGTTATGCAAGATCCGTTGCAAAGGGAGGCGTGTGACGACGGTGACTTCACGTGCTTGGAAATAATGACGCAACTTTCTGGAGGCCATAAGGAGGCCGAAAAGCAACTTCTGCATCCCAGAATACCTTGACCTAGCCCCTACAATAGGGAGCTAACAAAGTAGGCTTGATGCTGCATCACTTTCTTCTGTTGCTTTACCTCACTTGTTTGCACAGATGTTCTCTTGCCGTGATCGGATCCTGCCGGGGGCTCTCCCTTGCCGGGATCAGATCCTGCCGGGTCCAGCTCTTCTCCTTAGGTCCTTTCCATTGCTCTCGCCTCTTCCTCCACTTCTCTTTGCGCAACTAGCGCAGAAGTGACCACGTGATTTTTTGCCGCCAGGTATAGCAGCAATGGCTCTTGTGGCTTGGGCGCCACCAGTATTGGTGTAGAGGAGAGGTATCTCTTCAAGTCGTGTAGTGCTGCCTCTGCCTTCGAGGTCCATTTCCCTGGACCCGCCTTTTTCAGAATCTTGAAAAAGGAAGGGCATGCTCAGCAGATTTAGAGATGAACCTACTCAGGGCGGCAACGCAGCCGGCAAGCCTTCAGACATGTTTGACCCATCTTGGTGCCTCAATCTTCGCAATTGCTTTGGTCTTGTCAGGATTTGCTTTGATTCTACATTAAGACACAAAGAACCCAAGAAGCTTGCCAGATGGAACGCCGAGCACGCACTTCTATGGGTTGAGCTTGAGGTTGATTCTGCGCAAGTTTGCAAAAGTTTCTTCCAGGTCCTGCATGAGCGTGGCCCTGTCCTTGGTTTTGACTACTATATCATCCATGTAAGCTTCCATATTTCTATGGAGCTGGGGCTCAAAACCAATTTGGACTGCTCAGGCGAACGTTGAACTAGCGCTTTTCAACCCGAAAGGCATCCATATAAAACAGTGCATATCACATGGGGTGATGAACGCGGTCTTCTCTTCATCTTCCTTCGTCATGAAGATCTGATGATACCCTGAGTAAGCTTCAAGGAACGACAGCAGGTTGCACCCAGCAGTGGAGTCTAGTTGATAGATACATGGCAATGGGAAAGGATCCTTTGGACAGGCTTTATTGATATCAGTAGTCGATACATAGCCTCCACTTCGCATTTGCCTTACGTACTACGACCAGATTGGCGAGCCACGTCGGGTGGAGAACTCCCTTGACCAAACCTGCCGCCTCCAACTTCCTGATCTCCTTGACTATAAACTCTTGTCACTCCGAAGCTTGCTTTCTGACCTTCAGCTTGACGGGCCGTGCATGGGGGTAGACAGTAAGATGCTGCTCAATCACCTTCCTGGGAACTGGGGATGTCGGATGCTTGCCATGCAAACACGTCGACATTCGCTTGCAGGAATGCAAAGAGCGTGCTTTCCTATTTGCTATCAAGGGTGGAGCTTATGATGAAAGCTCCGCCCGTGCCATCCTCCTTGACGGACACCTTCTTGGTTTCCGGCAGGGTCGCCTTGGACATTTTTTCTCTTGCCGGTAGAGCTCTCTGGTACGTCTCTAGCGGAAACACAGCACTCCGAGGAGGCGCATTTGCCAAAGAGGGTACAAGAGCCCTTGCCAGAGCCAGGAGTCTTGTAGGCGGCCGAGGCCTTACTAGTACTCTTCTCGGTGGCAAGAGCAGGTGCCTTGGCGGCAGATGCTCCAACCGCCTCTCGATAGAGGTGATCAGTGCAGATAAGCTCATCGAGCCAGGCACGTTCAACTTGTTGTATGCGTAGTGCGACGCCGGCATGAATTTGGCGAGCGCAGGGCAGCCAAGGATCCCGTTGTATGGCAACGACATCTCGGCGACATCAAAAAAGATCCTCTTCGTCCTGTAGTTGAGGTCGCCACCAAACGTAACTGGTAGGATGACCTTTCCCTTGGGCTGAATCCTCCCCGGATTGATCCCTTGGAACGTGCCCATCTCCTCGAGATCTTCATCGGGGATCTATAGTCTCTTGACCATGTTGGGCGAGATCAGGTTAAGGCTGGCCCCATCATCAACTATCATCTTCGTCACCTTGATGTTGCGTATTGTTGGGGATACCAACAACGGCAAACACCCGACCGCAGTCGTGCGATTAAGGTGATCCTCGGCCTCGAAAACGATAAGTGTGTGGGACCACCTCAACGGCTTCTGGGCGTCGACCATTGGTTCCATCGCTCTAATCTCACGTGCCCACTTTCTCAGTTGGTGGTGGGAAGAATGCAGTGAAGCACCTCTGTCGACACAAATGATTTCTATCGCCTTCTGGAACTCATGCTCGGTGGATTCATCATCGTCATCATGATCATCATCCTACTATTTCTTCTCACGGCCTCGGGCAGGCCTCTCTTGTTGCTTTTCCTTGTTGCCGCGTCCCCCTGGCCGTCACACTTCTTGTTAGACCCTTCAGCGCCTCCTTGGCCCTTCTCCTTGTCTCTTCTCTTGTACTCAGCCCTTTGCTTCTCCATCAGCAGCTCCACTTGGCGGCAGTTCTGGAGGTCGTGGCCCTTGGTACGGTGAATCTTGCAATAATGCTTGTCGGAGCCCTTTGGCTTGCCGGCAGCCGCCAAGGCCCTGCAGGCGTCGCACCCAGCAACCTCCTTGCCGAGGTCATTGACCTTGGCCTTTTTGGCGGTGTCAGGATCGCCGAATTCCTCGACAGCAAGCACGGTCTTGCCCTTGCGTTTCTAGTTAGGTCGTCGGCCTTTCTTTGCTGGGGCGACGATGTCTTCGTCTTCAGAGTCACTTCCCACATTGTCCTTTGGCAGGGGGTACCTCCTTCCTTCCTCCACTCGGGCACATTTGTCAGCCAGAACATATAGCTCGGCAACATCTGCGACCTTGTTCATGGCCAACTCTTCACGCATCTTTCGATTGCGCACATTTTCGTGGAACGCGCTGATGACGGCGGCAGGATGAACATCAGGGATGTTGTACTACACACGGCTAAACCTCTATATGTACTTGCGCAAGGATTCACTGTGTCACTGAGGGATCACGTCCAAGTCACTTGCCTGCCCCAGAGCTACGTGACCGCCCATGAAGGCACCAAAAAATATGTGGCACAGGTCGGACCAAGAAGCAATGGAATCTATCGGCAGATGCATCAACCATGACCTGACGTTGGAATTAAGCGCCAACAGGAAATAGTTGGCGAGTATCTTATCTCCTCATGCCCCGGCAGCTTGCATCGTGATAGTGTAAACGCTCAGGAACTCAGACGGGTGAGTCTTGCCATCGTACTTCTCTGGGACCTCTAGTTTGAACGTGCGGGTATTGGGCCACTGGAACCGCTGTAGCTCACAGGTGAATGCTGGACAAGTGATTGCATATGGCAAGTCACTAGCATCCCCCGGTGCAGGACTGTACTCAGCGGGTCCAGCACACCTATCAGACTGGTGACGTGCTTCCCGTCGCCGCTCGATAGTAGTTCGGGCATCCTCCTTCAGGTGCTCTCAAAGAACTTGACATTGGTCACGGCACGTTCGTTGGTCTGATGATGTCGTGGACACGTTGTCCCTAGCGTCGCCCCAACGGGCTGACCGTGGCGGAGGGGAGTGCATCATGGTTGCGGTGCCCTTAACCCTTCCACTGCCTGCATGTGTCGGCTCGACATTTCGGCACCGCGAGGGGCTTGCTCCCCGGTGGTCATCCCCGTTGGCATGGTCAATAAGGCTTTGGATAGCAGCTCTCCACTCTTCTTGCTTCTCCAAGGCAGGAGGAAATTTGAGGAGCAGCTGCACTCATGACAACGCTTCTGCTCGCATGGGTGGCAGTGACATGCACGAGGAATGGGAGGAACTCGGACTTCTAACGATGTTAGAAGGAGTGCCATCACAATTCCGTGGCCGCACGCTCTTTTAGCCTACATGATGGCGTGCATGTCGGCCCTGTGTGTCTTGAGAGTGACGCTGAGGGCTTTTGCTGTGGCGACGCCCGGGGTCCTCAACATCGCGGCGCGGCTCGTCGTGCATGAGCTGAGAGGACCACGGCACACGCGTTGGCGAGGTCGATCTTCTGCCCTTGGAGGTGCCCGCACCACCCGCAGGTGGCACAGCTCCATCCCTGGGCACGGCGGCACGCGGACCTCCGTCGCCACTGCGGAGGATGCCGGTAGCCTGGCTTCTTGTATTCGGATGGTGTGGGCGATCTCGATCTCCTCCACCACCAGCGCCCGCTCTGTCGCCCGCTCGCGCGGGTGTGGGCGGAGGGGCCCCGTACGGGCCGATCGTCGCGGTCGTTTTCATCTTCGGAGCCATGGCGATGAAGGAGCTACTGTACTAACTACAGACCAGATTCTCACAGCTAATGCCCCCTACCTGGCGCGCCAAAGATGTCGGGGAAACCAATCACCTATGGGGTCACAAGGATCCCTTCTACGTTCGGCGGGCGGGGGGGGGGGGACGGGGGGTTAGTTGCACGAAGAGCAGGTCGAGCCGTTAGCACACACAGGATTTTTATCCAGTTTCGGGCCGCAAGGATGCGTAATACCCTTGTCCTGCTTTGTCTTGTTATATGTGTGTTCTTGAGCTTTTGAACTAGCTAGGATGATTGCTTTGTCTAAAAGTCCGAATCCTCTCTCTGTGCGCCTTGGGCCTCCTTTTATACATAAAGGGGTTGCCACAGTGTCACACAGGAGGTGGCAAGCTATAGTAGTACGAGCTTATCACTCGATCAACATAGGACAAGCGCATCTAACGCATTGCCTACGTGTCCTCTCACTTTATTGGGGACGGCAACAGAGGCCATCTCATCCTTCGTTGCTCCTCCTCTCCTCGCCATGTGTTCGGGCCGACGAGGCATGGAGGGCCACACTGGCCAACCAGTTGCTGCATTGGTGAAATGATAGGCTTCCACGAAGATCTGCATGCCGCCACGCAGGCGCCTGCTTAGCTAGCATGCCTATCATCACACTTGAGTGATGGTGAAGTGGCGAAACCTTGCCGAGCGCGGGCCTGGCCGCGGCCCAGCGATCGTTCCCGGCAAGGCTTGCTGGGGTCCTTGGAGTCATCCCCAGCAATGGTCTTGCCGCGGGTCTTCGTCTTCTGTTCCTGCATGGATTCGTGGGCCGCCAATCTTCATGACGGGCTGCATGCTATCAGGCATGTGTTCTCCAGATCTTGATCTCAATGTTGTCAATGGTGTCAGAGCTCTCAACCCCAAGGGTGGTGGCCCTGCTGGTCTCTTTGCAAGCTGCCCCGGCAAGGAGCTTGTCGGGGGCCTCGCAGGTCACCTCGGCAAGGCTTGTTGCCAGGCGTGGCCCTGCCAGCCTTCTATTGCTTGTCACTTTGAGTGTCTTGTTTTGATATCCCTTGTATCTGTCTTGCCTCCTGCCATCCTCCTCTGCTTTGCCAAGCCCTGCTGTAGGCATGGCTACGACCGTCCGAGCACAAGTAAGGGGTACATAAGTACCCATACTTTTGTACGCCGACACGCCCCCACCGGATCCGAGGAACCCGTAGAATCTCGGGTGGACTACATTAGCGATCTCCCGGATGCCATCCTTGGTTAGATCATCTCACTTCTCCCCACCAATGATTCCTGCCGCACCCAAGTCATCTCAACCCGGTGGTGCCCTCTATCGCATGTCGCACCCCTTAATGTCGACTGTCACCAGCTATCTCTCTTTAATGATTTTGAACTCCTCATAGCCATCATCTCCTCCCTCCAGGGCTCTGTTCAAAGCCTCTGCATCCCTTCATGCTACATGAGCAAGCAAAGCATGCCCTGCATGGTGGATGCCTGGCTGAAATTCCATGAATTCACAGAACAACAGTTGCTTGAGTTCTACTATTCACCAGGAAATAACCTATGAGATACCGAACGCCATGTACTTGTGCCCTCAGCACCGATGTCCATCTCACGGTTTTCCCCCTCGCTCCACACTGCCATCTTTGCACTGTGCTACCTACCAGACAATCTATTACTAAACCTTCGACTCCCATTTCTGAAACAACTTTCACTTGTGCGGTTCATATATCGGAGGCCTCATTGCACCACATCATCCACTCCAGTTGCCATGCCGTGGAGTACTTGGTGCTTGTTTTCATGGTTAGATTCTTTTGTCTCCAAATAAAGTCACCTAACCTTGTAAGAATTGGAATTTCTTTCGATGGAAGGAAACTCATCATCTATGATGCCCCTTCACTTCAAAGGTTGATCCTTGATTCTAGTTATTCACCGTTGCGAATAACCTTATATCTGCGCCTAAACTGGAGATGTTGGGTGTAATACATGATCTCTGTGCTCATTTCAAGATGGTGTTTGGCTCCACAGTTCTTCAGGCACTGTATATTATCATCTACACTTGTAACAATAAGCTGCATTTTAAATTTTTGTGCATAAGTTATATATCATCTTGGAGTACACATTTTGTACTAATATTATGTTCCATGCTAAATGAAGAGTTTCTCCATGGATAGCCTATCAATGGTGCTAGATTTTGTCAAGATCCTATATATCCAGATGAATAGTTTTCATCTGAATAAGATTATGGGCTTGCTACAATTCTTTCCATGTCTCGAGAAGTTGTATATAAAGGTGATAATTTCACACACATTGGAAGCCCGCATATAGTGTACTATAATTAACCATTTAGCTGTTTCTTGTTCAACACTCTTGTTTTAGACCTCAAATGTTTCCAATCTTCATGTCTATTTAGGCAAGATAATGGGGTAAGAAAGTTATAACCAATTGATGGATTCGTAAGCACCAGGATTTTCTCACTTCTCACGAGATTCGATTGAAGACAATAACGCTGGAATGATATGTAGACAAATGATAACCCACAAGTGTAGGGTATCAATTGTAGCCTCTTTCGATAAGTAAGAGTGTCGAACCCAACGAGGAGCTAAAGGTAGAACAAATATTCGCTCAAGTTCTATCGACCACCGATACAACTCTATGCACGCTTGACGTTCGCTTTACCTAGAACAAGTATGAAATTAGAAGTACTTTGTAGGTGTTGTTGGATAGGTTTGCAAGATAATAAAGAGCACGTAAATAAAAAGTAGGGGCTGTTTAGATAAAGAAGCAATAAAGTAAATATGGAGAGTGTGGAAAAGTGGTGGTAGGAGTTGTGGAATTGTCGCAAAGCAATTGACTACTTTACTAGACCGATAGCAGGTTTTATGTGGGAGAGGCATAAGCTAAGATACTTTCTCTTCTTGGATCATATGCACTTATGATTGGAACTCTAGCAAGCATCCGCAACTACTACAGATCATTAAGGTAAAACCCAACCATAGCATTAAAGTATCAAGTCCCCTTTATCCCATACGCCACAACCCCCTTACTCGGGTTTATGCTTCTGTCACTCAAGCAACCCACTATAAGCGAATCATAAACATATTGCAACACCCTACATCGGGAATCCCTCACGCTTGTGTGACACGGTGGGCACAATTGTACAGCTACATAACCACAAGAAAATTAAACCAATCATAGCAATTCATAAATCACCGATAGGACAACGAAAATCTAATCAAACATCATAGGATGGCAACACATCATTGGATAATAATATGAAGCATAAAGCACCATGTTCAAGTAGAGGGTACAACGGGTTGCAGGGAGAGTGGACCACTGAATATAATGGGGGAAGGTGATGGGGATGTTGGTGAAGATGGTGGAGGTGTTGGTGTATATCGTGGTGATGATGATGGCCCCCGGCGGCGTTTCGGCGCCATCGGAAGCAAGGGGGAGAGAGCCTTGCTTCTTCTTCTTCTTCTTCTTCCTTGACCTTCTCCCTAGATGGGAGAAGGGTTTCCCCTCTGGTCCTTGGCTCCCATGGCATGGGAGGGGCAAGAGCCCCTCCGAGATTGGATCTGTCTCTCTGTCTCTCCCAGTTTCTGCGCTCTCAGATTCTGCCCTTTCACCGTTTCTTTCATATCCGGAGATCCGTAACTCCGATTGGATTGAAACCTTCGCCCAGATTTTTCTCTGAAAATTAGCTTTCTTGCAGTAAAAGAAGAGCGTGAACCGCCTTACATGGTGCCCACGAGGTTCAGGGGTGCGCCTGCCCCCCTGGGGCGCGCCCCCTGCCTCGTGGCCCCCTCGGGCACCGTCTCGCGTTGATTTTTCTTCCGAGATATCACAAATATACCAAAAATATTCTTCGTCCGTTTTTATCCCGTTTGGACTCCGTTTGATATGGGTTTTCTGCGAAACATAAAACATGCAATAAACAGTAACTGGCACTAGGCACTGGATCAATATGTTACTCCCAAAAATAATATAAAAAGTTGCCAAAAGTATATGAAAGTTGTAGAATATTGGCATGGAACAATAAAAATTATAGATACGACAGAGACGTATCACCAAACCATGCAAATAGTAGATATGTCACATTCATCCCGCTGAATGTGAGCTTACTATTGTCCATTAGGCTTAAGTTTATCAGCAGCATGGTTTTGACGGATGGGTATGTCGACGGGAAGAAAAAGGAGTTTCAGGTGGACAAAAGGGCTTCTGAACATGCCGGGCTTCTATTTACAACATCTTGTGGTCATAATCCAGTAAATTTTATGACCCAGGATGCTCATTCTATGGACGTGACCGATCCATTTGACTGTGACTGCCGAAACAGTGCTGGAGTTTGATGTTGTTTCCCTTTCAATCTGTGTTTTCTCTAAACCGGATGAACAATTAAACCTCGTGCTTTTGTACAGTTTGTAAGGTGGAGTTAGATGTTGTTACCCTTTTTAACTAGGCTGTGGCTGTCATATTTTCTTTGGAACAAGGCAAATGGCTTGCCATTTGTTTAATTAAGAGTGAAATATTATAACAAATCCCAACCAAGGGAAATAACATCACTCTCGCCGTCTACTTGAGCTCACTGTGCATTACAGAACCCAATTGATTAGCCCCAACTAGCACCCACAAACTTAGTTTGAACTAGCACACCAGATGGGCTGTAAATTTTCATAAGAAAGGTTGCATGACCGTGACAGATTTGGATTCTGACATTTGGGACCCACGAGGAAAAAGCCTATCCAAGGTGGTGTCGACTTAATTACTAGTCAACAAACGATTCTGCCTACCAGCCATTGGATTGACATCCAACATCTGTCGTGTATCTTCTACCTCTTGTCTTCTTCCTCCAGCCGCCCAAACCAAATCACCCCATCGGTTCCACCTGCTCCCGCCTCCTACGGCTGGCTGCGCCCCCGCTGCCCTAGCGTACCCTCAAACATTGGCCAGTCCCTCCCTCTATTCCCCCATACGTCATGTTATTCTCTGGTGACATCAACCCCAACACGCACCCGAACCAGTCAACCCTCGTACTCCCCTCCGCCTGCGAATAGACTGGTGCATCTTCCATGGCTATTGTTCGTTCCATCTGAGGCCTCGCCATCATCCTCCGCCTTGGTTTGCTCACCGTGCACGTGCGCCGCCCTCTGGCATTTTCAACGTCGTCAACAACCGAGAGGAACAAGGAGATGGTTATACATGGAGAGGATGACAGTAGGGACCCACCAGGGTCATGGCAGTACGCAAGCAAGTGCCTCATTATTACAAGCCCAGAAAGATGGTTCCTCCTAATGTTTGGACATCAGGGGCCCACGTCATTGTCAATGTAGTCAATAAACGAGAGAATTACACAACGAGCAGCTGACACCAGGGACCCAACAGGTCGCGCAGTTGTTATTTACTTTTTTTGAGGAACAAGCACTTGGTATTTATACTAGTTTTAGAGACAGATCAGGGTAACAGTGGGGCTGTGCGGGGGTGTGGCCCATCTAGCCATGGTTTTATTTTATGTTTACCACATGATGAGCCCAGTTGTGTTTTTTTCTTGCTGAAAATGGCTAGCCCAGATTTACTTTTTTTTAAAGAAACACCCAATCGAGGCCTACTTGCTTTGTCAGCCATGCTGGGCTGCAAATCTTTCAAGACGAGGAGATGTTCATTCGGCTTGCCCAGAAAATGGGCTATGAGTAATGAGAAATGGGTTGTACATTTTTAAAACACATCAAACCGGGAATTAGTTTCAAATTTATTTATTTATTCTAATTCCAATATTTTAAATTCCGTTATTTTTTATGCATGGAAAATTATCAGGATTTTATATTGATATAAAATTTATTTTTCAAATTAGTTTGAATGTGACTTGAAATTTCAGGATAAAAAATATTTGGGACCACACCGGAATATGCAAAATTTCGTAACCGTTGCCAGAATATAGGCTGTAATGCTAACAAAAAGAATATGGGCTCCAAAAATCCTTAAGAATTAGCAAATGGGCTATAAATTATTAGAAATAATGGCAGATGGGTTGTATGCTGTTTTACACACAATTGATGTTGACGTGTGTGCCTACTATAGGTTGACGCGTACACTTTCCTAAAAAAGGTTGATGCACACGCAACGCCGTGTCAACTTAGTCAACACATGAGAGAAGTGACTGTTGGATGTCCATCCAACGGCCATCGTGCTTCTTCAATCTCTGCTCTTCCTACTCCAGTCGCTCAAACTAGCGCTGGTGGGACAACCTGCTCCCTTCTCCCGTGGCCGGCTATGCTGCAGCGCCGGCCGCACCGCCCCACCCCACTCCATTGCTAGCCATGCCATTTCTCTACTCACCCACACCTCCTATTATTTTCCGGCGACAACCACTGAACCAATAAACCCTCGTACCCCCAATCGCGTGGGCAACAACTGTCGAGTCTTACCCGGCTCTGGGTCGTTCCCTTCCTAGGACTCCCCGTCATCCACCGCCCTTGTGCTCTCGGTGTGGCGTGGTCAACGAAGGACATCCATAGTAAGAGGACCGTACATGGAGAGGCTGATAGCTGGGTCCACGACCGCACGCAAGGAAGTGCCTCCTTATTACGTGCAAAATAATGATCCCTCCACCTGACAGGAGGGACCCACTAGAAGGGCCTTTGTATTTCGCAAAGAAAACGTTCCTCCTTCTGGCTGCTCGGACCCACCAGCTATATCTTCGCACGCAAGGAAGTGCCTCCTTATTACACACACAAAATGAATACTCCCCCTGCTATCAAGGACCCACCATAGTTGAAGGCTGACTTATGGGCCTACTAAGTTGATGTTGACGGAGGGATTTGTCAACTTAGTCAATATGAACGATTCTAGCTCCAGTGACCATACGATGTCCATCCAATGGCCGTAGTGCTTCTTTAACCTCTGGTCCTCTTGCTCCATCCGCCCAAACTAGCGCCAGTCGTGCCGCCTACTATTGCCTCCCATGGCCGGCTCTGTTGCCGTGTAGGGCTCACCGCCCCAACCTACTCCCATCATTAGCCTGGCCATCCCTGTAATCACCCAGACCTGTTGTTATTCTCCGGTAATGGCATCCTCACACTATAGCCCAACCAGTAAACCCTCGTACGCCCCTCCGCATGGGAAACAACTGCCGAGTCTTCCTTGGCTCCATGTCGTTCCCTTCCTAGGCCTCACCGCTATCCACTGCCTTGGTGCTCTCGGTGCAGCGTGGTCAATGTGGTCAAGGAACGCCTTACATCGGAAGAGGACTATACGTGGAGAGTCTTACATGTGGGTCCACGGCCGCAGCAAGGAATTGCCTCCTTATTACACAAAATCATGATTCCTCCACCTGACAGCAGGGACCTACCGGAAGGGCCTTGGTATTTTGGCTTAGCTGTATTTTGCAAAAAAAACTTTTTTCCCCCGACAGCTGCGACCCACAAGCTATATCTTCAGACGCAAGGAAAGTGCCTCCATATTAGGTGCGAAAAAAATGAATTGTCCGCCTGACAGCTTAGACCCACCATCAATAACTTCATACGCAAGGAAGTGCCTCCTTATCCTCCCTGATAGCCGGGACTCACCTGGTCGAAGCGTACATAGCATTGTCGCAAACATGTACGTACATACTGGTCGATCAGTCTCTGTGCAACGATGAACCGTGGCCGACAAAGTAGCGACACGTGTAGTAGTAGAGCCCCCTAATGTAGCAGTTTAGGCAGTCCCTTCTAAACCATGTACACGTACGTATAGCAACATGCCAAAAAATACGGCCACGTGAGTACATACGGGCGGGGTTCGTGTACATGGAGAGGCAACGGATGGCAGAGACGGTGTCCTCTTCATTGGGTAGCCAACCGGCTGGGCCAGAATGGAGAAACAGTGTTAGGTTCATCAGGAGGCAACAGATTGGGTCGGAATGCGTCCTGTTCAACGGGAGCGAACTGGCTTGGACGGAACAGCCGAAATAGGGCTGGCATATCGCACTACAGAGAAAACGACCTTTTGTTCGACCAACTAAGGTCGAAACGGCATCCTGTAGATCGGGAGGGGTTTGGCATACCGCAAAACGTAGGAAACAGACTTGTGTTGGAGCGCTATGGTCGAAATGGGGGTCTTGTTCATCGCGACGGGTGTGGCGTACCGCCAAACGAAGGAAACAGACTTCTGTTGGAGCGCTACGGTGGAAACGGGGATCCTATTCAACGGATGGGTGTGGCGTACCGCAAAACGGGACTCCACGGGCTATTGTTCACCCTCCGTCGACTTCCTTCAGCCTCCACCTGCACTGTTCATCCACCGCGTCTTCCTCCTGCCTGCACCAGCCACTGTTCTTCCATGGGCTACTGTTCATTCAGCCCTCCACCGGCTACTGTTCAACCAGACCTCCACGGGGTCCTATTCATCCACCCCAACCATCTCAATTGGCCATGGAGGACTCCTCTCGGGGTCCTGTTCATCCAGCAGCAACACCCTACTACTACTACTACTACTACTACTACTACTACTACTACTACTACTACTACTACTACTACTACTACTACTACGACTACTACTACTACTACTACTACCACCACCACCACGGGGTTCTGTTCATCTAACCCCCACCGGGAACTGTTCATTCAACCCCAACCGCGTACGTCTCGACTCGTTCAACCAACCCCCACATTCATTGTTCATCAAGAGGCAGCAGGTTCGATCGGCTTCAATTAGCAGCAGTAGTGAAGGAATCCCTCGATCGGGTTTAGTTAACAGCCAGGGATCGATCAATCACTCGGGTTTAGTAACGTAGCTAGTGCAATCGCTTGGGTTTACTTACCGAACGCCTTACTTGGGTTCAGTTAGAACCTAACGCCTCGCACACATGCACGTACATGTACGAGAGAAACACACAATCCCTCCGTGCATCGCTCGGCCCCGACAACCCACTGTAACCTGGAACTCCCCGAAAAGAATGTCATGCAGGTGCGTCTTTGGCCCGCCCAGGACGAAAAGCCCATTTTGTGTCATGATTTTTTGTCATATTAGTAGGAGCCCACCACATCTATGATGATACTGGGTTTTGTCACAATTATCGTCACAGAAGTATCATAAGCATGACAAAAAAAATTCGTTCGGCCGAAAATGCCACAGATATGTCTTTTTTTGTAGTGATCCCATCGTCAGCCGTTGGGGGGATGACGGTATGTGTGGGTAACTATCTAGTAGCTGGATCAATAGAGAGTCGCCTCTGGTGGCCATTGATGTGGTTATTTATAGCTAGCAGCTGGCTAGGTGATTGGGAATTTTACAATTCACCTATGTGGAGCACGGGAAACATTTGCTGGTGTGCGGGAAGACTAAGTGGAGCACACAACCCGAATACCGTATGTGGTGTCACATGTTATCTATCACACACATGTTAAAATAAGGAAACATATGTGCAACTTACTAATCATCACACATGAGTACTCGCCGATACTCCTAACCACCGCAAGCAACTAGTTTGCATTTTTCGAAGTTTTTTGTACACACAGAATCAAAACCAAATTAACTGTAGTAACCTTCTATATTATAATTTCTCATCGCAAACAGTTCATCCGAGTGGGTTGTTTGCTGCATATTACACACATCTTGTTTACACGAATCATTTGTGTTCTTTTGGATCATCGCAAAAAGTTCATCTATGTGAAATGTATGTCGCATATCACACACATGTTGTTAAGTTGTACCATTTCTGTTGTGTTCCCAAATCGAAAATAGTTTGTCCGAGTGAACCACATGTCGTATATCACACACATCTTGATCTGGATAACTCTTTCTGTTGCTTTCCCTAATAGCAAATAGTTCATCAGAGCGAACTGTATGCCGTATATCGCGAACACATTGATATGGCTGCCCGTTTTTGTTGTTCCATCTGATTGCAAATAGTTCGTATGGATCAACTGTATGCCCTGCATCGCACACACAACTAAAATCTGAACCGTGTTTGATGTATCCTTCATCACAAAAATTTTGCAAACAATTTTTTTACATCATCATTTGCGATTAATGCATCGCACACAGTTTTGTTAAAGGGTCTCTAATCGTAGTGTCGCGTCAGCAGCATCCTGCAGTAGTGAAGTGCTAAGTATTGCAGCTTATACATCGCAATCTACTAAAATCGCAGCACATTCTAATATATTTAGATGTTTGACGCGATCAGTATGTTGTGCAGCATCTACAAAAATGAGTTACTGGTGCAAAATCCAAGAAACATTGAAAAACTGGTTATGGCAGGATTTGCGAAATTGTTCAAGAGCCGTGTAAGCTTTTGAATTGCACTGTCAGTTTTTTTAATATATTGAGCACATGAGATGATCAGCTTGTCTATCTTCTAACCATTGGTTGTGGGAGGATGGGCAGGCAGTTAATGATGCCCTTTACGCACTAGCAATGGGTCCTGATACTCGGGTATGACATTATGAATCTTGCATTGTTGAAGATGTGCACTACAACAACCATGCACGCGACGAAGGTAGGAAGACACAAAATAGTGCCATCATGAGCACGTATACGTATAGGAGAGCGACAATTGAAATGTATGCTAACATAACAGACATTGTTCAGTTGTAGTATATATCTAGTTTCGAGGTTCATCAGTGTGTGGTTCTATTGTGATGTCGTTGGTATAACCTGTTTTCCAGGATTGCAAAACCCAAAGCCGATGATTATTTCAAATCCATCAGTGTTGAGGCGGCATACCACACCGACGAGCCTTTTATTTTGGAAAATCAAGCTACACAAATATCTTTCTTGGAAGACACATATGCATGTAGCCATGACTAGAGAGTATTGCAAAGGTTTGAGCAGAGGAATTCATTTCATGAAGTTGCACAATAAGATGATGCTTACACTACACCTGATGTAGAATATTCCATAGATGTTCGTAGTATCTTTGAGAACCATCACATTAATAATGCTGGAAAAAAGATTCCCTGTCGGGTTGTGGACATACGAGAGTTGATGGTTAAGAGGCCAGCGCTCGAGGGCATTGAGGAAGAAGAAGAAGATGACACTGGGGGGAATTATGATTCTGACTAATACACATGGCGAAGATGTTGACGCTGCTGCTACGGATGGTGGTTAGATTTCTTTTGTAATATTTGCCTGTGAGAAGACAACTTTTTATCTACTATGTGAAATTGTGTTTTCTATGACAACTGAAACCTGATGAAGTTGTTGTTTACTATTTTGCTGTGAAAACATCACTTATTATGTATGTTGATTTGTGTTTGGTGATTGTATGACAACTAAAACATGATGACATTATTGTTTATTTGTACTCATATTTGGATGTGAAACTTGTATTTGAGGACATAGTTTCTGTTGGACGGCAATTTGCTCTACGTCTTCCAATAGGATAAAGCTGACCTGACAGGGCGTGTGCTAATTTATTTATTTATTTATTTATGAGCAAAAGGGCCTCTGCTATTTATTTATTTATGAGCAAAAGGGGATACCCCCGATTTCCTTAATAAAAATCATTAGGTGTACCACATGATAGGTGTGGTCAGCCCTTCATGTTGATGAGTTGAAAATGTTGTTTGGAGGAGAAAGAAGAAAAAGGACAAGAAATCATTAGATGTTCACAACACTATGCCCAACCTGCTAAACATGTTTCATTCATTACTAGTTTCAGCAAAGTGCTCATGTCATAGCCACTGAATACATCATGAGTGCTACATACACTGCAAATAAATAGACAATCCTCCTATAGTGCACAACGATCTTTCCAATCCTTTAGTTCCTCAGTGTTGCCAAGGCCGTTCAGCAGCTATTTCTTGGCCATGATCAGATGAACTGCATCTTTAACCTTCCGCTCTGCATCTTCCTCTTCTGTTGTTCCTTCACTTACTTGTCCAACACCCCAACCCGCTGGTATTGGGATTCCTCACCTAACCAAATAATCAGCATAGTTCCATTCCCCCACATCATCAACTTCCCCTAAATACAAATCACACAAATCTTCCCTTTTCTACATGAATCAAATTGGAAGATCATCAACCAAACTATTAAAAAAATCAGCAACTAAAAGAAGGTGAACAACACTTAAACATATTATTCCCCCATGATTTGGGTAGTCTAGAATACTCGGCCAGGGTTGAGGATTGTAGTTGAGACGCCACAGATGACTCTACGTGATTTGCAGTGCGGCACCACACCAACTGCAGTGGGTTGCGATGAGCATCCAGCTGTGGTGAGTGTGCCGGCGGGGGTGTCAAGAGACCCACAAGCGATGGTACGGGTGGCGACTTGCCGCATATCTGGTTATTGCCTATTTAAGGGCAGGTGGATGAGCCACCCGCGAACATCGATGCTGCCGCCGGAGCTTTGATGCTAGGAAGAGTAACTAGAGAAGAGGAGAAGCGAATGTTGGATATGTCAGTTTCATTACTTGCAGAGTAGCATAGTGTTGGTGCATTGATAGGCCCCTTGTGTATTGGAGTTTGTTGACATAAACAGTATGGGACTTATGTGTTTGCTAGTGCACACAGAGTAACATGTCCCTGAGATGTTGAGGAGTTTGATGCAAACAACGAAGATAACCTCCCTGGATTGCAGCGAAGGTTATCAGCGAAGATGAAGTTAACAAGAGTGACCCCTAAAAATTGCAGAAGTTCAAGCAATGGGTTCGGTGTCTGTTCGAAGAAGATGACTGCATTCGAGGAAGAATGAAGACGAAGTGCAGAAGTGTCATTTATTTTGTTGTTCTTCTTCTTTCATTGAGTCATAGGACCATCGTACTATTAAGAGGGGTGTAGCTTTCGAAGCTTTGATTCTCTGATGCTAAACCAAAATCCTATGAACGCTATGAGAGAAATCTCTTTGTGTTCCGAGCAAATACTTGCTAGCAAGAGACTGTGATCTTCTTCGATGTGAGAGATTTGTCTCGGACCGAGGAGTTAGGATTACTTGTTCCTCAAGTAAAGTTACCATTGCTGCAAAATCCGACTGTTGCAAACATGTCGGTTGGCCATTGGCTTGACCTCGTGTCCAAAATGGTCATTTCCCATCTGGGAAGGCTGTGGCTATAAAAAGCCACCCCACGCCGGCTTTGTCCGGTGGCTGCTCCGTTTGATTCTAAGAAGATTGTTGAGCAACCCACTATCTGAGCCGAAGAATTAGATAGTGGTTCAACATCATGGAATCTAAGTCTAGTACGCTCCTCCTATTACTCTTGAGAGCTGCAAACTCTCTAGACGGTTAGGTGTCAATTTCTCCAGAGACCAAGAGTGATTATGGTTCTCGAAGAAGAAGTCTGTAAAGGTTCGGAGATCACCTTCCAGTATGTACAATCGGCATCGGTTGACGAATCGATTGTCAAGGAGAATAGGGAGACCAAATTTTATCTTCCATGTTAAGTCACAGCCCCTCCAACCAGACGTAGTCCTTGTGCAGAAGGACGAACTGCGCGAACAAATACCTTGTCGCCATCGAGCATCATCGGTTATCTCTGTCACCCATGTTTACCTTTGATGCATTTTTGTTCGTGTAATTTGTATCAATGCATAACTTAGTTTCCTTTTGGTACTCAATTTTAGTTCATTGTAGTTTGTCTTTCATTAATTCCGCTGCTGGGTTCTGAGAGTTTTGAGTTTTCTGAAGAAAATTTAAAAGTCCCATTAAAGCCCCCTCTGGTACACATACTTCGTTCCTACAATTGGTATCAGAGCAAGGTACTCCTTGACACTGCTCATTTTAGTCTAACAACTTTGGAGTTTAAGTATGTCTTAAGTGAACTACAAATCGCATCTCAAGATTCCCATATTCGATGGGATGGACTAACCCTTCTGCAAGGAGAAGATTAAGATCCGTCTCTGAGCAATTGATGATTATATGTGGAATGTGGTGCAGTTCGGGCTCACAATTGTTGTACCTCAAGCCCCTGCCGGTGAAAAAAAGAAGCCCATTCAGCTGGATGCTCAAGCCAAATATGAGATTGGCGGCCATCTCAATCGAGCGCAATTTCTTCACTATCACCAGTGCGAAACTGCAACGGAATTGTGGGATGTCCTCGAGAAGATAAATGAAGGAGTTTCATCTTAGAAAAAAACTCGATTTGATACTCTTCGAGCAAAATTCAATCGATTTAAGCGCATTGCAAATGAAAGCTGTCAGCAAACCTTTGATGGCCTGAGTGACATTGCAAATGAGGTTCAAAGTCTCGGTGCCAAAGACATCTCTGACCATGAAGTTGTGAAGAAACTGCTTTGATCTCTTGATAGTTCTTTCAACACACTTGTTCTGATGATTCGTGAACAAGCTGATTTCACGATCCTTAACTCTGCTGATGCCATGGAAAGACTGAACACCCAGAAGGAACAAGAAGAAGAGAAAAGAGATCTGTATGGCTCAAGTCAACGCAAAAATCATGCTCTCAAGGCTGTGGCTGATTCCTCCTCAGAAGGAAATGCCGGAGAAGATTCACATGACCTAGAAAGACTCAACAAAGATCTCGCACTAATCACGAAAACATTACAACACTTTCACAAGAAGAACCAGTTCCAGAAAACAAGCTCAAGCAACCTAGGGGGTTCAAAATCTTCATCAAAACCTGCTGGAGAATACACTTGTTTCAAGTGCAAAAAACCCGGACACTTCATTTCGGACTGTCCTCTCTGGGAAGCAGAAATCTGTGCTAGTGGAAGATATGATTTTGGCAACCATCAAGGCAAAATCAATAGTAAGAAGTACGACTCCGATGATGAGAAGAAAATGAACCCTTCCAAGTCCTCCTCCAACTGCAATTGTAACTCTCGCAAGGCCAAGGCGTACATCGGCAAGGAAGTGGATTCCGATGAAGAAGAACCATGAGAATCCTAAGAAGAAGAATACGATGAGGATTCCGACTCTGGCATGGCTGGCATAGTATGTGCCTCCTCTCCTACAACCAACTTCGTCGGGAATTGTAACATCCCAAATTTTCAATTTGCAATGGTATACATAGGTCATCATTGCATATCATATGTTTTTGCATTTTGGTTGATCCTAGAAATTCTTAGCAACTCAAGGACCCACGGAGAGAGTTGGGGATTTCCTTATTTTCATATTTGAATTTTCTCAAATATTGAAAAGGGGATCCTTTTGGTTTTAATCATTTTTGTCGCTGAATATTTCCAATATTAAAATAAAAGACAGGGGATAAAATGACTTCTCCAAAATAAAGAAATATTGGAGGAAAATGTTAAAATAAAATAAGTATTTTATTTGGATTTTATTTAGATTTTATTTGAATTAGAAAAATTGCATGTTCTCAAAATTGCATTCTTAGGCCAGAAACATGTTCACTTTATTCTAAAAAATTTATTTAGTTAGTTAGCGTATGTTCGTCCATACGTTCGTTTTAATGAACGTTGTCCGTCAGTTAGCCGCAGACAGCGAACGTTCATTCGTTAGCCTATTCGTCTTGTTTTATTTTCCAGGGTTTATCTGCGATTATTTTCGATTGTGATTTCTGCCCTGATATTCAATCTAGTTTATCTTTTCGCTTGTTTATCTGAATTAGATGAAACAAGTGCCTAAATCTTTGTCTCGAAGCCCTCTTTCTGTTTAACCAATTTGAACATGATTTTGGTACTGTAAAATTGACTTTAGTTCAGATTAGTAAACAACTCTTGTTTCTTTCGTAGTTTGAGTTTCGTTGCTCCGTTTGATTTGATTCTTTTTGCAAACCGGAGTTCTTCAGTTGAACTTTCTGGTTAGATCTTCTTATTTGAGTTTTACCTGTGCTTCTAGTTTGTGTGCTTATGTATGTTATTGTTTGCTTGCGCTGCAATTCCCGGAGTGCGAAGCATGCTGCTACGAGTCTCTAGGTTTTGTGGATCATCAGCAAGGCAAGTAACACTTTGATCATACCCCTTTATTACCAAGTTTTTAAGCATTAGTCTCAATCCTCAAACATTGCATGGTTAGGATCTATTTAACATGTGGGTTTGGGAAGTAGATTATTAGGTAGAACCTATTGCCCTTTTATTATCAAACCTTTGGGAGTTACTTCTACGTTATGCTCAGGATTGATATGTTATGCTCGTAGACGTGGATTGGGTGAATGTATCCATGACAGATGTGAGCATTATTAATTAATTGTTAACTTAAGGTGGATACTTTAATACACATCTGGGTGGATCGGTTGAGGCACCCTGGAGTACCCAGTGGTTGTCAGGGCACCTGGAGAATCCATTGTTCTCCTAGGATATCCCGGAGTACCCGTGTGATCATCCTACGGTTCACCACCCAGGCTCAAAGGGATCAGATGATATTTCATGCTAGAAACTTCCGTGTGCAGCCACAAGCTATTATGGGTTCTAGCATAGTTGAGTAGGTTGCATGACCTCTTTTAGTGGTGGGCTAGCAGATGTAGGGGAAAGTAGGTGTAACTGTCCATCCAGAGTAAAGAGTTAATTTTTTTGAAAGACTGTGCCTCGGTCATCAGTTTCTCAAACACCATGTAGTGCGAGAAACTCAATGGAGGAGATCGAGTCTTGTGGGGAAAAGTGCGCAAACCTCTATAGAGTGGACAAACAAATCATGGTTAGCCGTGTCCCCGGGTATGGACATCTTGAGCATCTGGTTCTTGGATTGTCATGTTGATGTCATCACTCTAAATTAATTTGTTGGGTTTAATTGATGATGTTTAATTGGGATTGAGTTGGAGGAACCTTCTCAATGTTTAACAACCACCATGATAGTTAAATAAAATTTATTATTTTGTTGTAGGGAAAAATTGGCTTTATGCAAAACTTTAACCATAGAGCTTTCCACCATCCACATATGGATGTAGTGATAGCTTTCATTCTGTTCATTACTCTTTGTGTTACATTACCATGATATTCCATGTGCTGAGCCATTTCGGGCTGCAACATATCATGTTGCAGACTTTTCAGACGACGAGTAAGGTGCCATAGTTCGTTGTCGTTCACTCAGCTATGCCGTTGGAGTTGATGGACTCAATTTATCTTCCAAGCCTTCCGTTGTTATCTTATTTAGAAGGCCTTAAACCATATAATTGTAATAAGTTCTCTTTTGAGACATTCGATGTAATAAGTGTGTGATTCAAGCCCTATTATAAATCCTCAAAGTACTGTGTGTGTCAGCATTACCGATCCAGGGATGACACTGATGCACAGAGACTGGACTGTTTGAGGTCTAGTCGCTACAAGATGGTATCAGAGCACACGTTAACTATTGGACATGACCACTAAGCTGAAACCATAGGTCACTCTTCCCTACTGATTTCTGACTACTCTCCCTTTTCAACACTATAGGATGGCGGACTCAAGGAACAAGTTTACACAGCTAGATGAA
The DNA here is from genome assembly GCF_018294505.1 of Triticum aestivum. Classification (NCBI taxonomy): domain Eukaryota; kingdom Viridiplantae; phylum Streptophyta; class Magnoliopsida; order Poales; family Poaceae; genus Triticum; species Triticum aestivum. The sequence continues at coordinate 304,567,388 of NC_057804.1, read as the reverse complement.
GATACACCTTTTGGACGACACTTGAAGGAAGTTACTAGGTACCTAAACATCGGAATACCAAGATTCACTGGGACCTACATCGACACTTTACCAGAAGAGGAGCGTTGGATGATTCGAGTTAAAGTACCAGGAAGGACGTTCATGCCAGTAACTGAGCCCATAGAGTTTTCCTTTGATGCACCAACCTGGAGTCTAGGAAAGAGCACGGCAGCCCACATCGCCATGGGACGCATTGGAGAAGTTTATCACAATGATCTTAAGTACACTATCTACTAGATATGTGGGCATCGAGATGTGCAATTGGAGATGATCAGCACCAGGAGGGACAGGTCCATTGCAGCATTCATCCAGGAGTTAAACCAGCACATTCGTCGCTAGGAGAACCAGATGTGCACCGGCATGATAGATCTGAAGAAGGCAATGACTAGGATTACGGAGCTAGAAGAGGAACTCAAGTCTACGCGCGACGAGGAAATGATGATACTAGTGGAGAAGAATGACGACCTGACGAGGAAGCTATTAGTATTCATGGGAGACCCCACACCAGGAGGAGATGACGTTGATTCCAAGGACATTCGTCCAGAGGACTACATCATCATTGAGGACAGCGAATCAGACCCCGACGATAGCGATGATGACTATGTTGATGAAGCTGGAGCAGATATCATGGAGTCTTCTACTGATTAAAAACTTCTAGTCAACCACCATATCAGTAGTAGTATTTTTTTTCCCATGTATATGGTATAGTCTGAGCACTTTTGTAACGATAGTTAGACCGATTGTAAGCCCTTGTGTGAACTGATTGAAGTGATATGTTTGTGTTTGTCTCATGTGCATATGGGTAGTGTTTTTCCTTTAGACCTCATTCTTTTCTGTTTTCTCACCTTTTCTAAACCCATCAGATGCCTCCGAGACGTGACAATGGATTTGCTTTCCCACCAGAGCTCGCTCAGTTCATCCAACAGCAGAACACCTTGATGCAGCTACTGGTTCAGAATCATAACCAAGGCAACAACAACAACAGCAACAACAACAACCCACCGCCACCACCACCTGTTGATCACTTAGCTCGTTTTCTTAGGCTGACTCCGTCGGTGTTCTCTAGTAGCACCAAGCCGATTGTTGCAGATGATTGGCTCCGCAAGATTGGAAGGGAGCTGACAACTGCAGGATGCACAGATGCGGAGAGTGCGTTTTGCCGCACATCAGCTTGATGGACCCGCAGCATCATGGTGGGAGAATTTCACAGCCACTTATCCCATTAACACTGTTACATGGGACCAGTTTCAGCAGGCTTTCTGCACTGCCCATGTTTCAGTAGGAGCTATGAACATGAAGAAGTGCGAGTTTTGCAACTTGCGCCAAGGAGGACGCACAGTGGGCCAGTATGTGGATGAGTTTAGTAAGTTAGCGCGTTATGCCCCTAATGACGTTGCTACAGATGCTGCTAAGCAGGAGAAGTTTCTTGAAGGACTGAATGATGAGCTGAGCATGTAGTTGATGGTGGAAACATTCAACAACTACCATGAGTTGGTATATAGAGCTCTTATGATTGAAGGGAAACAGTAGCAGATAGACAGCCGCAAGAGGAAGTATGGACAAGGGAAGTACAATTCAGGAGCTCAGCAGAGACCTCATTTTACCCCGAATTCGGGAGGACACATTCACCATAACCATGGAGGCCATAATGCCAATGGAGGAAGTTTGCATAACCATAGTGGCCCCAAGAACGGGAATGGGAATGGAGGAAGCAATGGCCAGAATTGTTCCAACCCAGCAATGCCCGCAAAGAAGGATCTAAGTCACATTACTTGTTTCAAGTGCGGGAAGAATTACATTATGGCACTGAGTGTTCTGAAGCAAAGAATGGAAATGGCAATGGAAGCTCTAGGAAGATGCCCAACCCTTTCAACAGGGGACAAGTGAACCACATTAGCATGGAGGAGGTTGAAGAGCAGCCAGATGTAGTTATAGGTAAGTTTTTGGTTAAGTGATTTACTGCAATCGTTCTTTTTGATACTGGTGCATCACATTCATACATATCAAGGGGATTTGTGGATAAGTATAAGTTGCCCACCAAAGTTCTTAGGACACCTATGTTAGTAAGCTCGCCTTGAGCGGAGCATATGGCAAGCCAAGGATGTTTTCAGATACCACTGACCATAGGTAGGCATGTTTTCCCCTCGGATCTGATAATTGTGGAGTTGCAAGGATTGGATGTGATTTTGGGTATGGATTGGTTATCGATGTATGGAGGAAACATCGATTGCGCTAGTAAGTCAATTATGCTCACCACCCCAGAAGGAAGCAGGATCAAGTATGTATCCCATCATGTGTTGAAAAGGACTCAAGTGAATTCCTTGCCAGGAGTTGTAGAGGAGGAAGAACCAGTGGTGAAGGATTATCCCGATGTATTTCTGGAAGAGTTGCCAGGCATGCCACCGAATAGAGACATTGAGTTTTTGATTGAGCTTTTGCCAGGCACCGGGCCAATACCAAAGAGACCGTATTGGATGCCCGCAAAGGATTTGGAGGAGATTAAGACGCAGATTAAGGAGTTACTGGATAAAGGTTACATTCGACCAAGTTCGTCACTGTCACGTCCCTAGTTCTGTTATGCACTAGGCTAGCCCTTCATGTGAGCATCATGTTTAAATTCTAATGAAATTTGAATTGAGGAATTTTCAGAAACCTCAGAAGACCACTAAAAATAACCAACATTTAAATCTCATCAAATGAGTCCAAGAAAATGTTCCTGTTATTCTGTGAAAATATTGGCATGAGGTAAAACTCAAACCAATATTTTTGGAGGCACAGAAATAATTTATTTTGGGCCTTTGATTTAAATCAATAACATATTTGGGTTGGAATTATTTCTGCTATATAAGAAATAATGTTCAAATATTTTTGTAAATTTGCTTGTGGCCTTGGACTATCTCTCTGAGCTCACACAAAAAATTATAGAAAGTTTTAAAATGATTTAGTTCTCAAACTAAATCAAAACAAAATAACAGAAATAAAAATAGGAAAAGAACAGAGGCTTAGCTGGAACTTACCTGGCGCCCACCAAGCCCACCTGGGCCTCACCTATGCTGGCCCAGCCCACCTGGCCTAGTGCGAGTCATCCCCAACCTCTGCCAGTAGGCAGAGGAGGGACAACGCACGGCGCGCGCGCGGGCGCCACGCCACCAGGCTGCCTGCCTGCGTCGCCTGGCCACCGCGACGCCTCGCGTCTTCTCCTCGGCGCCGCCCCGACCCCCTGGACCCCCTCGCTCTCTCCCTCTCCCTTGTTCCCCTCCTCTGTCTCGTTCTCTCACGCACACCCGAACGCGTCGTCGCGGCCGTTCGCCACCACCACGGCCACCGCCTCCCCCTCGCTTCTCCGACATGCCTAGGAGCTCCGCCACATCGTCCCCGACCTCTCCGCCATGTCAAGCCAGCCGGGACGCACCGCAGCACCGCCCTGTCGCCGTCTTCAACCTCGGACCGCCGGAGATCCCTCTCGCCACCCCACTCGCTCCGGTGCTTCCCCGAGCACGCCGAGGCCACCTCTGCACTCGCCGTGAGCTCACCGTCCGTTTCCCCCTCTCCGTTCCTTTGCTTGCGCGCCGTAGTGATGAGGACATCAATACAATTGTTACACCCACAGCCCCTGCTGCTATACATACTGGACCAATTACTAGAGCTCGTGCACGCCAACTAAATTACCAGGTACTTTCGTTTCTTGGTAATGATTCCAATGTTCATGAGAATATGATGCTGCCTAAATTGGATACATTTGTTTTGCTTACAAATGAAGGGCCTAGCTTGGAGAAGGATGAACATTGGAGCAAGAACAAGCATGGAGATGATGGCATGCCCAAGGGGAACAAGAACGGAGTTACAAGTGATGATTTCAGGACTTTGAAGCCACCATAATGGGTGCATGAAGCCTTGGACGAAATATACAAGATGCCACTTCATAAATTTCGTCCCGAGGCTATTTTAGGTGCTGCGTCACCTTATTATTGGGCCAGGCCCATGTAATTTCAAAATACATAAGTATAGGCTATTTTTAGAGTTCGTATGTGTGGGGAAACAAGAGATAGGGTTGATTTCGGCCCCCTCCACCAAGGGCCACGAAATTCCCCCCTCCTCCTCCATATATACAGCCCTTAGGGCATCGTCTAGACTTTGGGTTTTGTTTAGATTAAAAGTTCGCCATAGCTGCAACTTCGCGTACTTCGTTTTTGTTCAACGACCAGACAAAGGCGTCACAGAACCCCACCTTGATCAATAAAGCTTTCATCTTATATTCGCAATATCCAGATTGCAATCTCAGTTTTTTGCTTGTTCTTCGTTTGCTTGCAGGAAACACACCCTCGTGGTCAGGTTGATCGTGCTCCGGCGTGGTCAATACCCTCTCGGAGTTGGTTTAGCGATTGCTAAGGCGCGACGTCCTCGCACGTTCGTAGTCGGATCGTCAAAGTCGACTGCCACCAAAGCGATATCCATCATCTCATCAAAAGACGGGACACCTTTGCCTCTATCAAGTGGTATCAGATTTCCAGGTTGCTCGGTGAGATTTTACAGTTTTTCGTAGTTTAGATCGAGTCTGTTCTTCATACCTACAGTCCACAAAAAAGCCAAAAAAAAATTAGGGTTAGTTCATCATATCCGAACCAATCTGAGCCTTTGCATAATCTTTTTAGGGTTTTGCTTTGTTGAATTTGCAGTTGCATCGTCGTGTCTAGTTGCTGGTCTTAGCGTTAGTCTTTTAGAGTTTCGAGTTCTGGTCATAAGTTGTCACGCCGCCACCACACCATCATCATCGCCCCTGTCACCTACCACCACCGCTCCGAATCCGTATCCATATACCACCACCAATCCGTATCCATATACCACCACCGATCCATATCCATATATTACCACCGCTGCCATATACCACCACCATATATCCACCACCAATCCGAGTTCCTTGCATATTAGGTGTGTTTTCGAGATCCATCTAGTTTCCGATTCCTGTTTCCTTGCCGGAGTAGGTTTCGAAAAAAAAGAGTCTGGAAACCACCCTCCGTTGAGGCCCAAAATTTTTCGAAAACGCATTTTTCGAAAAAATTTCTGGCGATCCTATTTTTAGGTGTTTCTGAGTGTTTTGAGACAAGTGCCATTATAGGAAGTTTTTTTTTGACCCGTTTCCAGTTTTTGGGTCCGGGTAGTCGAAAAAATGAAAAAAAAAATTGGTCAAAAAATTTTTGTGCCCATCCTGTCAGTTTGACCTAGGAAGAGTTTTGAGACACTCGCCATTATAGTGATTTTTCGCAAAAAAAATTCCAGAGTGTGCTTTTCCCTTGTTTACATGCAGCGCCGTGATTTTGTTAATGTTCTAGGCTCGCGTCTCTAGCGCGGTCTAGCCTAGGACTAGCACAGTACCGTCGTTGAGCGTTTATTCAACTTTGCATCTCTGAATTGATTTTTGCTGACCCCTTTGGCTACCATATTATAAGCCTTCCCAGTTCCACATACATCTACGTCGTGCGTTTGACTCTCCCTGGTAATCGCTCTATCCAAGCTTTGAGAGTTTTGACTACAACGGTTGCCGATCACCACCTGCTGCTGGGTAAGAACTGGTAAGAATTTGAGATTTGCTTGACGGGTTTGTGATACACCACCACCACTTCTTAGTAGTCTGTAGGATCATATTCTTGTGTGTTTCTATTTGCTGCTAACCATGGTAGGATCACAAGCCGATGAGACTGATTGGGAGAACCTGACGAACAAACAGCTACATGATAAATTTCAGCAAATGATGAGTGGACAGGTGCAAGATGTGCTAAACAGATTTGACGAGGCCATGGAGAAGATAGATGGCATGGAGAAGACGTTCGAAACAAAGCTTGATAGCAAGTTTAATGAATTGCTCGCGCGTTTACCACCACCACCGCCGGCTGCACCTATCGCACCTCTGCAAAACCAACAACAATGCATCCTTCCGAATCAGTATGGACGAGCGAAGCGTGTTCCTATTGAGGATGGCCAAACTTCTGGTGTTGTTGTTCCTGTTATTGATGCTTCTTTGGATCCTGCTACTGCTGCTGCTGGTACCCAGGAGGATGATGAGTATGGGGGCGATTATGAGGATGAGGTTGATCAAAATCAGAACTACGTGCACCGACCAGCACCACCACCAGCAGGTCGACCTCAGGTATATATTCGTAATGGTAGGCCTGCACCACCACCTCAGGTACGAGATGATGTCCATATTCCGAAACTGAAATTGAATATTCCACCATTTGAGGGTAGATATGTTCCTGATATATATCTTACTTGGGAGTTAGAAACTGAACAACGTTTTACATGTTTACAATATCCCAAGGAGAGACGGGTTGCTGCTGCTGTTTGTGCTTTCACTAGTTTTGCATGTGTATGGTGGTCTGAAAATTGTAGATTATATCCTATTCCAACTACTTGGGCTGCTTTGAAAACTGCTATGCGTACGCGTTGGGTTCCACCATATTATCAACGTGAATTGCTTCAAAAATTGCAGCGTTTAAGACAAGGGAAAAATTCTGTAGAAGAATATTATCAGGAATTACAAACTGGCATGATTAGATGTGGTATTGTTGAGGAGAATGAAGCTATGCTTGCACGTTTTCTTGGTGGATTAATTAGAGAGATTCAGACCATTCTAGACTATAAGGAGTATACTAATATCACTCGTTTATTCCATCTTTCTTGTAAAGCTGAATGTGAAGTGCAGGATCGACAAGCATTGGCGCGATCTAACTTTTCTGCAGGCCGACCTTCATCATGGACACCGCGTGCATCTTCTACTTCAACTGCACCAGCACCTCAATCAGGTGCCTCCTCCAGTCGTGATACAAGAAAACAGGCACAACCACCATTATCTGCCAAGAGCGCACCTGCTGGGCCTGCATGGAGTTCTTCTTCTTCCATGGCATCAACAGGGCACACAAGTGATATTATTTGTCGTCGTTGTAAGGGAGGAGGTCATTATGCGAGAGAATGCAAATCTCCGCGTGTGATGATTGCTACCGCGGATGGTGGATATGAGTCCGCTAGTGACTATGATGAGGAGACTTTGGCTCTTATTACACGTGAAGAACATGGTGGAGATGATTCTGATCATGAGACGCAATACATGGCTCCTGAAGACGCTGACAGGTATGAATGTTTAGTTGCTCAACGTAATTTGAGTGTGCAGGTCACACAAGCTGAGCAAAATCAGAGGCACAATTTGTTCCATACCAAGGGAGTTGTGAAGGAACGTTCTGTGCGCGTCATAATAGACGGAGGGAGCTGCAACAACTTGGCTAGCATGGAGATGGTGGAGAAGCTTTCTCTCACCACAAGACCACATCCACATCCTTACTACATCCAATGGTTCAACAACAGCGGCAAGGTTAAGGTAACACGTACTGTTCGTGTGCATTTTAGTATCTCTACATATGCTGATTATGTTGATTGTGATGTGGTACCTATGCAAGCATGTTCCTTATTACTTGGTAGACCATGGCAATTCGATAAAAACTCTGTACACCATGGTAGAAACAATCACTATACTCTTGTTCATAAGGATAAAAATATTACTTTGCTTCCTATGACTCCTGATTCCATTTTGAAAGATGATATTAATAGAGCTAATAAAGCAAAACAGGAGAAGAATAAGAGTGAAAATCAGATTGTGGCAAAAGAATTTGAGCAACAAATGAAGCCTAATAATAAACCATCTAGTGTTGCTTCTGAAATTAAATTGAAAAGTGCATGTTTATTTGCCACCAAATCTGATATTGATGAGCTAGATTTCAGCAAATCTGTTTGCTATGCTTTTGTGTGCAAAGAGGCATTATTTTCATTCGAGGACGTGCCTTCCTCTTTGCCTCCTGCTATCACTAACATTTTGCAGGAGTTCGCTGACGTCTTTCCACAAGACGTGCCACCGGGATTACCGCCTATTCGAGGGATTGAGCATCAGATTGACTTAATTCCCGGTGCTTCACTGCCAAACCGTGCACCATACCGTACCAATCTAGAGGAGACGAAGGAGATTATGCGTCAAGTACAAGAGCTTCTCGACAAAGGTTATATACGCGAATCCCTTAGTCCTTGTGCTGTTCCTATTATTCTAGTGCCGAAAAAGGATGGTACATCACGTATGTGTGTTGATTGTAGAGGCATTAATAATATTACTATTCGTTATCGTCATCCTATTCCTAGGCTCGATGATATGCTTGATGAATTGAGTGGCTCTACAATATTCTCCAAAGTTGATTTGCGTAGTGGATACCATCAAATTCGTATGAAATTGGGAGATGAATGGAAAACAGCATTTAAAACTAAGTTTGGATTATATGAGTGGTTAGTCATGCCTTTTGGGTTAACTAATGCACCTAGTACTTTCATGAGATTAATGAACGAAGTTTTACGTGCTTTCATTGGACGATTTGTGGTAGTTTCCTTTGATGACATATTGATTTATAGTAGATCTTTGGAAGAACATTTGGAACATTTACGTGCTATTTTTATTGCTCTACATGATGCACGTTTGTTTGGTAACCTTGGGAAGTGCACCTTTTTCACCAACCGAGTATCTTTTCTTGGCTATGTTGTTACTCCATAGGGAATTGAAGTTGATAAAGCCAAGATTAAAGCTATTGAGAGTTGGCCACAGCCCAAAACGGTCACACAAGTGAGGAGTTTTCTTGGCCTCGCTGGATTCAATAGGCGTTTTCTGAGAGATTTCAACACCATTGCTGCACCTCTCAATGAGCTTACAAAGAAAGATGTGCCTTTTCTTTGGGGTACCGCACAGGAAGAAGCCTTCTCGGTATTGAAAGATAAGTTGACACATGCTCCTTTACTCCAACTTCCTGATTTTAATAAGACTTTTGAGCTTGAATGTGATGCTAGTAGAATTGGATTAGGCGGTGTGTTATTACAAGATGGCAAACCTGTTGCATACTTTTCTGAAAAATTGAGTGGGCCTATTCTGAATTATTCTACTTATGATAAAGAATTATATGCGCTTGTTCGGACTTTAGAAACATGGCAACATTATTTATGGCCCAAAGAATTTGTTATACATTCTGATCATGAATCTTTGAAACATAATAAAAGTCAAGCTAAACTGAATCGTAGACATGCTAAATGGGTTGAATTCATTGAGACTTTTCCTTATGTCATTAAACACAAGAAGGGAAAAGAAAATGTTATTGTTGATGCATTGTCTCGCCGCTACACTATGCTTTCACAACTGGACTTCAAAATATTTGGTTTGGAGACCATCAAAGATCAATATGTGCATGATGCTGATTTTAAAGATGTAATGCAGAATTGTAAAGAAGGAAGAATGTGGAACAAGTTCGTCGTTAACGATGGATTTGTGTTTCGTGCTAACAAGCTATGCATTCTAGCTAGCTCAGTTCGTCTTTTGTTGTTGCAGGAGGCGCATGGAGGAGGATTAATGGGACACTTTGGCGTGAAGAAGACGGAGGACGTACTTGCTACACATTTCTTTTGGCCAAAGATGAGACGGGATGTTGAGCGTTTTATTGCTCGCTGCACTACATGTCAAAAAGCTAAGTCACGACTCAATCCTCATGGTTTATATATGCCTTTGCCTGTACCTAGTGTTCCTTGGGAGGATATATCTATGGACTTTGTTTTAGGTTTATCTCGAACAAATAAGGGGAGGGATAGCATATTTGTTGTCGTGCATAGATTCTCGAAAATGGCACACTTTATACCATGTCATAAAAGCGATGATGCTGTTAATGTTGCTGATTTGTTCTTTCGTGAAATTATTCGCTTGCATGGTGTGCAAAATACTATTGTTTTAGATCGTGATACTAAATTTCTTAGCCACTTTTGGAGATGTTTATGGGCTAAGTTGGGGACTAAACTGCTTTTTAGTACTACTTGTCACCCCCAAACTGATGGACAAACTGAAGTAGTCAATAGAATGCTGTCTACTATGCTTAGGGCTGTTTTGAAGAATAATAAGAAAATGTGGGAGGAATGCTTGCCTCATATTGAATTTGCTTATAATCGTTCATTGCATTCTACTACTAAGATGTGCCCATTTGAAGTTGTGTATGGTTTCCTACCTCATGCACCTATTGATTTGTTGCCTCTTCCATCTTCGGAGAAGGTTAATTTTGATGCTAAACAATGTGCTGAATTGATTTTAAAAATGCATGAGTTAACTAAGGAAAACATTGAGCGTATGAATGCTAAATATAAACTTGCTGGAGATAAGGCTAGAAAACATGTTGTGTTTGCACCTGGAAATCTTGTTTGGTTACATTTGCATAAGGATAGATTTCCTGATTTGCGCAAATCAAAGTTAATGCCACGTGCTGATAGTCCCTTTAAGGTGTTAGAGAAAATAAATGATAATGCATATAAACTTGAGCTGCCTGCAGATTTTGGAGTTAGTCCCACTTTTAACATTGCAGATTTGAAGCCTTATTTGGGTGAGGAAGATGAACTTCCGTCGAGGACGACTTCATTTCAAGAAGGGGAGGATGATGAGGACATCAATACAATTGTTACACCCACAGCCCCTGCTACTATACATACTGGACCAATTACTAGAGCTCGTGCACGCCAACTAAATTACCAGGTACTTTCGTTTCTTGGTAATGATTCCAATGTTCATGAGAATATGATGCTTCCTAAATTGGATACATTTGTTTTGCTTACAAATGAAGGGCCTAGCTTGGAGAAGGATGAACATTGGAGCAAGAACAAGCATGGAGATGATGGCATGCGCAAGGGGAACAAGAACGGAGTTACAAGTGATGATTTCAGGACTTTGAAGCCACCATAATGGGTGCATGAAGCCTTGGATGAAATATACAAGATGCCACTTCATAAATTTCGTCCCGAGGCTATTTTAGGTGCTGCGTCACCTTATTATTGGGCCAGGCCCATGTAATTTCAAAATACATAAGTATAGGCTATTTTTAGAGTCCGTATGTGTGGGGAAACAAGAGATAGGGTTGATTTCGGCCCCCTCCACCAAGGGCCATGAAATTCCCCCCTCCTCCTCCATATATACAGCCCTTAGGGCATCGTTTAGACTTTGGGTTTTGTTTAGATTAAAAGTTCGCCATAGCTGCAACTTCGCGTACTTCGTTTGTGTTCAAAGACCAGACAAAGGCGTCACAGAACCCCACCTTGATCAATAAAGCTTTCATCTTATATTCGCAATATCCACATTGCAATCTCAGTTTCTTGCTTGTTCTTCGTTTGCTTGCAGGAAACAGACCCTCGTGGTCAGGTTGATCGTGCTCTGGCGTGGTCAATAACCTCTCGGAGTTGGTTTAGTGATTGCTAAGGCGCGACGTCCCGCTTGGCCGACCGTGGGCGAATTCCGAGCCCCTCCGCCTTCTCGGGCTTCACCGGCGATGAGCCGCAGACCCAGTCCAGCGAGTTTGACCCCGCTGACCCCCATTTGACCATGGGTGGGCCCAGTTTGACCCCCCCGGGTCAATGACAGGTGGGTCCTAGCACTGCTAATTAATCTAGGGTTAGTACTAATTTAATTAGTTAGACTAATGGCACTGACACACGGGACCCACTGGTCAGGTTTGACCTGGTCAGCCGCAGTTGACCTGCTGATGTCATGCTGACGTCAGGCTGACGCAGTAAATCATTTTCTGGATTTATTCTTTTTAGGAAATTCCAGAAAATGTTGCAAACTTCAAAAATTCATAGAAAATCAACCGTAGCTCCAAATCAAATAAATTATATATGAAAAATGATCAGAAAAATCCAATCTATCCATCTGTACCATTCTCATGCATGTTAGAACAACTTATAGCTGCTATTTAGCACAAATCATATAAATGGCATTTAAACCTTCACATATGGAGTTTGAATATGAATCCTGGATTCAAACCAACTTCATTTAACTTTGTTGCTAGCTGCATTAGCTCAAAACACCAGCATGTTGCCATGTCATGATCATGCATCATATTGTGCATTGCATTGATTGTATTTCTTCTTTGTTGCCGGTATTTATCCCCTCTCGGTAGACGATGTTCCGACGTTGTGATCGTTGACACCGATGAAGAACTATACTATCTTCAGAAGTGCCAGGCAAGCAAAACCCCCTTGTTCATTCCGATACAATCCCACTCTCTTGCTCTGCTCTCTTTTACTGCATTAGGACAACAACGATTCAACTGTTACTTGCTGCGCTAGTTGAACCCCTTTATCCTCTACATGACCTGTCATTGCCACAGTAAATAGATGAAACCCACTAGCATGAGTAGGAGTTGTTTGAGCCCTGATGTGCCTACTCATTCATGCTTGTTTGTCATGCTTGCTATTGCTTAGAGTTGTATCAGGTCTGATTCATCAGGGATGAATTGGAGGTGTGTGAACATGTCCTACTGTGTGTGAGCTAAGTGTGTGAACACGATTTGGTAAAGGTAGCAGTGAGAGGCCGTGTAGGAGTACATGGTGGGTTGTCTCATTGAAGCCGTCCTCAGGAACTGAGTTCTGTGTTTTTGATCCATGAACAGCTACTACCACATATTGGGTTCCGGTAACTCGGCCCCTCTCGGCTTATTAATCAACTTGATCTCTGTCCAAGAGTTGCAACTAGTTTCTGGTGTTTGTAGGTAGTGTTAGTAGTCTACCAAGTGGCACCCGGTACAAGTGGGCTTGGGACAGACTAGGCACCATGGCACGATATACCAAGCGTAGATCCACCCGGTGAGGTGGGCTTGGGAACCCTGCTCACATCGTTTGGGGCCGTGAGCGACACCTCGGCCGGATCTCCTTGCGGATGGAACCCAAATAGGCGATAAACCTGGACTAGAGACTTGTTTGGTTAGTCAAGTCGTGGCCGACGCCCTCGCTAGGCTTCCGCTTGAAGGTTGCCGAGTACATGTCGTGTAAACGGCGGTAAGTGGTGAGAGCGTGTGTGAAGAAGTACACCCCTGCAGGGTTATCATTATCTATTCGAATTGCCATGTTCGCGGTAAAGGACTTCTGGGTTGCCTATAAAGTTCATAGACAAGTGAAAGTGGATACTCTAAAATGCGCATGATAAGTGTGAGTGCTATGGATGGCGTTCTCGTAGGGAGACAGGAGCGGATCCATAGTGGTGTATTGATATGGTGAATATGTGGACTCATGTGCGCCACCTCAAAAGAGTTACTTGCAGTCGTAGTTCAGGATAGCCATCGAGTCAAAGCTGGCTTGCTGCAGTTAAACCCCACCATCCCCTTGTTGATAATGATGCATATGTAGTTAGATCTGATGTAAGTCTTGCTGGGTACATTTGTACTCACGTTGCTTAATTTATGTTTTTGCAGAGAGACTTCATTCTCGCTTGTAGTACCGCGTGGACTTCGACGTTTAGCTTGTTACCTCAGCTACGATCTTGTGCCCTCGGCAGGATTGGTAGATAGTCAGGCTTCTCAGCCTTTTTCTTTTGTAGATGTCTGTACTCAGACATGTTAAGCTTCCGCTTGTGCTTGACTTGTTTGCTCTGAATGTTGGGTCATGAGACCCATGATTGTAATATCTCGCTCCTCGGAGCCTATTGAATAAAATACTTGAGTTGTAGAGTCATGTTGTGATGCCATGTTGTATTTGCACATATTGAGCATATTGTGTGTATGTTATTGAAATGCTTGGTATGTGTGGGATCTGACTATCTAGTTGTTTATCCTTAGTAGCCTCTCTTACCGGGAAATGTCTCCTAGTGTTTCCGCTGAGCCATGGTAGCTTGCTACTGCTCCGGAACACTTAGGCTGGCCGGCATGTGTCCTTCTTCGTTCCTTTGTCTGTCCCCTCGGGGAAATGTCACGCGATGAATTCCGGAGTCCTGTTAGCCCGCTACAGCCCGGTTCACCGGAGTCCTGCTAGCCCAGTGCTACATCCTGGATTCACTCGCTGATGACCGACACGTTCGTTGCTGGGTCATGTATGCATGTCCCTGTAAGTTAGTGCCACTTTGGGTTCACGACTAGCCATGTCAGCCCGGGTTCTTGTCATATGGATGCTAGCGGCACTATCATATACGTGAGCCAAAAGGCGCAAACGGTCCCGGGCCAGGTAAGGTGGCACCCGTGGGAATACCGTGCGTGAGGCCGCAAAGTGATATGATGTGTTACATGCTAGATCGGTGTGACTTAGGATCGGGGTCCTGACAGCTTTGGTATCAGAGCTTGACTGCCTGTAGGATTACCAAGCCAAACTAGTCGAAGTTGAGTCTAGAAATGCTTTAGTTATATAAGGGAATTGATTGTGGGATGGAACGTAAGGCTCTTTTTACTCCTTATACCTTATGCCTTTTGATCCGAGTCATCATATCTTTCCTACGGGGTTAAGGAACTAGGCTATCTCTTCTTTCTATCAGGATCACATGTTACTAATCCGTAGACCTATAGGATTGATGGTTCTAAGCTTCAGTTCAGTTCCTACTATCTTTTGTATGTTAACTGTTGATCTCGAAACCTTGATATTGTGCTTCTGAGTGGCTATGCCACCATTTTTGTAGCACATCTCCAATCTTTTGAGCATTTACAGCCGTTATGCTGTCCAAGTCATCCCAGGTTTCTAAATAATCTGATGCAATTGCAAAATCCTTCCCTCTGTTTCGATGTCCTTTCTGGCCAGGTTAACCACACTAAACGGTGAGTTGAGGTACTCTATTGCCTCAATGTATATGTTGGAGCTATTATTATGACCCTAGATGTCTAGAGTATCACCTAGTAATCTAGCCATGTTCTGTGTCCCAGTGTGATGATTCTGTCCATCATTCTCGAGAGCATCTCGTGATGCCACTTAGTAGTAGGTATTCTATTCCTGGGTTTTCGAACCAAGATTCACCCTACTTACCTCATGTTGATAGTGTTGCTAGTTCCTTTAGGTTATTAGTAACCTTTGCATTAGTCCTCGAGGTCCGTGGTATATCGTTCTTCCAAATACCATGAACAACTTATGGCAGTAGTTCCTTGTCGAACCGAAAGATCACAACCAAAGTGCTCTTGACGAGTTCTCGATTCTATGCTGCTACTCTGCCAGTTCTACGCTTCTGCATGGGTTATCCGGAAGGAATATGATGAGCTTTGCTCGACATACTAATCTATGCATCCATGACTCAGAAAATCATATGTTCCTTTGAGTTGTCCCTCTTTAGTTGTATTCCGACCCCCGTCTATCAATTGATAGTCAGGAGTAGTTGTGCCTCGTGTTCATCGATGCCTATCACTCTTGTGGTTCGTCAAGCCATTCTATTCCAGAATGACTAGGAGAAACAAACTCCAGTACCTCATCCATATCCAGGATTGGGTCAAAGCAGTTGTGCTCCACAGATCAAATACTAATCCAGCTTTTGTTCTGTTCCACCTTGGAGTATTACCATCTTTATATCAATAATATCATGGGAATTGTACACCATCCTATGAACTCTTGATACAGTGATACTCTCTCCATCATTATTCATTTCTCGGTTCCCGTGTTGTTGCAACCAGAATGTCGACAAGTGAATCGTGATGTGTGAAATCAATACTCCTAGCAACCTTGTTGCTTGGTAGTTAAAGGACAATAATTTCATTCTTAGCGTATTCGTTCTTGAATCATCATTCTAAGATAGATCGTGCTACCTAGTCCTTATTTCTGGTGCACCTTTCGATCAATGAGTTAGGATTGTTCCAATCCCTTGCTTATTTGACCATATCATCTTGCCCCGAAAAGCAAGATTGTTCTCAAGCTTAATAGCATATCGGTGGTTCGTGATTTTTCGATTATCTTCTCGGAAGTATCACCAGGTTGTCACCTGACTGCTATGTTGAGCTCGTGACCAAGTTGGTTTTCGAAACCACCCCTTTCTCCAAGAATCCGTGTTGGATACCCCTGAGCTAGTTGGTTAAGCTAAACAACAACTTGGAGAGTTGGAAGATAAAAGCTTGTCTGACTTAGTTGTTTCCAAAGGATATCTCTTTGTGTGTGTGTGTTGAAGAAAGATGATATCTTCATCGATTGGTCCTCGTGATCAATTGTTGGGTCTATCGTCTTGTTAAAACTTTGATTTGGGTGTGGTCTATCCTCAAATCAAATCAGAACCAATGATGTTCGTAATGTTGTCTTACTCGTGGTTGATTCCTCGAGCATACACCATTATATCTCCTGGGTCTGACCAATGCTATCACCTGTTCACATAATTATGGAATTCCATCTTCACCGAAACCTGGATAAATTGTTGTTGAGCCCATCGACAACATCCTTACCTTTTCCTTAATTTTGTTGAACATTAAGCTAGTGTTGGAAACTTGTGTAAACATTTTCTTCATGACCGTTCGTGAAGCATATGCTTGGAAAAGAAGTGACTTCCTCTAATTCATGTGCATTTGATGCAAGTTGCCGCCGTGAATTCGAGAAAGCATGTTTTTTTACCTCCTCTGGAATCATCCCAAGTCATTTATGCACGTGCGAAGTATTCCGTGGTCTGTTAGACTGATCATCTTCATTCCATAAGAATTCCCTAGCACACCAAGCCACTAACTGATTTGTTCCAGGAAAAGGAATTCCTTCATAAGAGCTAACCCGGGCTTATACAAGGACTTCGATATCCTCAATGATGGTTCCCCACCTAAACTCGGTAGTGTTTTATTGTAAGACTACTACGTGGTCATGCTTGTCTGGGACAACGTGTTCACATGTTTGTAGCAGAACCAACTCATGTTTTGGAGCTTACTACCGTAGCCCATTTCCCGAGAATCTTGCAATGTCGCCTCCTCGATTTGTGTTGCAAACTTTCATTTTCTTTCTAGACTCGATGAGTCTGGAATATTCTGACACCAACCAGATCTGAATCTCAGGCAGATTTGATGGTTGGAATGTTTTCCAAGAACTACAATATTGGTCTCTCTATAACCGGTAAAGTGGATGTCGTGGCCAACACACCCAGCCGGAAGACCTGTTATTGTAATATCTTGATTGAAGAAGTTGGCCACCTCCCCATAAGGATTTCGTACGATTTACTCCCTAGTTGTTCCTTATGGATTCTTGAGCTCCCGAAGTCCGACCTTTACTTGATGTTATAGATATCAAACCATATCTATGAATGGATTATGCTAGCACATCAAGGAGAACATTAGAAGCGGAGTGCTAAATGTCTCTCGGTCGATCATCCAGATTCTGTTTCCTTGGCCTCGCTAAGGTGAAATCTAAGAAGGTGTTATCTTCGTTTGCATCTGCATCGTCCATCAATATTCATCATGGTGGTATGTTGTGTTGCTAGGATCCTTGACACGGATGTTGGTAAAACTTTGATGAATATGGAAATGCTCAAGTTCTGGAGAGCACGCGCAAGCAAATTCATCCCTTGCGTTGTTTTCAACAAGGTAGTCCACATCATCCATTCTAGTCCGAGTATTTTATTCTACAGAACTCCTCCAAATGATCGATTGTGATTTGCCTTAAGCTGGTATAAAGAGTTTCAATGATCTCTGAATCAAAGGTAATTCTTTTTGCCACTTAAGGGGATATTTCTACGCGTCACCTTCCCTAAGGTGCATCGTTATGGTCTCATGGCAACTCAACTCCTCGCTACGTTGACAACCGTTCACCACCTTCTTAGGTGTGGAATTATTGCCTACCTAGTGAACCTTTGTCATGTGTTTCACTCCATCCCTCTGGACGAATGCTTTGTGTCTCAGCTCGAGAGATGTTCCAATGTCCCACTCCATGAGTTGATCATGAGTTGTTCGACCTTCAATAAGATCGATCCCTCAATAGTTTTCATTTCCCTTTCATTGTCATGTTAGTTGGAGTTGTCAGGGCAAGACATCGAGACAATGATGGTGATCGATTCAACGTTCTTATGAAGTGCCACCTGGATCGTGAAGATTATGTTAGTTTGCGTTCCCCCTTCATCCTACCCTATGCTTGAATCTCGGGACGAGATTCTTGTTTAGTGGGGGGGGGCGCGAGTTGTCACGTCCCTAGTTCTGGTATGCACTAGGCTAGCCCTTCATGTGAGCATCATGTTTAAATTCTAATGAAATTTGAATTGAGGAATTTTCAGAAACCTCAGAAGACCACTAAAAATAACCAACATTTAAATCTCATCAAATGAGTCCAAGAAAATGTTCCTGTTATTCTGTGAAAATATTGGCATGAGGTAAAACTCAAACCAATATTTTTGGAGGCACAGAAATAATTTATTTTGGGCCTTTGATTTAAATCAATAACATATTTGGGTTGGAATTATTTCTGCTATATAAGAAATAATGTTCAAATATTTTTGTAAATTAGCTTGTGGCCTTGGACTATCTCTCTGAGCTCACACAAAAAATTATAGAAAGTTTTAAAATGATTTAGTTCTCAAACTAAATCAAAACAAAATAACAGAAAATAAAAATAGGAAAAGAACAGAGGCTCATCTGGAACTTACCTGGCACCCACCAAGCCCACCTGGGCCTCACCTGTGCTGGCCCAGCCCACCTGGCCTGGTGCCAGTCATCCCCAACCTCTGCCAGTAGGCAGAGGAGGGACAACGCACGGCACGCGCGCGGGCACCACGCCACCAGGCTGCCTGCCTGCGTCGCCTGGCCACCCCGACTCCTCGCGTCTTCTCCTCGGCGCCGCACCGACCCCCTGGACCCCCTCGCTCTCTCCCTCTCCCTTGTTCCCCTCCTCTGTCTCGTTCTCTCACGCACACCCGAACGCGTCGTCGTTGCCGTTCGCCACCACCATGGCCACCGCCTCCCCCTCGCTTCTCTGACATGCCTAGGAGCTCCACCACATCGTCCCCGACCTCTCCGCCATGTCACGCCAGCCGGGACGCACCGCAGCACCGCCCTGTCGCCGTCTTCAACCTTGGACCGCCGGAGATCCCTCTCACCGCCCCGCTCGCTCCGGTGCTTCCCCAAGCACGCCGAGGCCACCTCTGCACTTGCCATGAGCTCACCGTCCGTTTCCCCCTCTCCATTCCTTTGCTTGCGCGCCGTAGCCTGCTACCTATCAAACCCGAAAGCTCCCCGCCGCCGGCCATGGCGCCGTCGTGGCTAGAGCCACAGTGGCTCAAAGCCAAGCTCACCGTTGTGCTCAGCGCACCACCAAGAGTTCGTAGCCACCAGTAGCTCCCCCTCCCGTGCTTCCTAGCACTAACCCGCACCAACCCCGAACTCTGGCCGCTGCATTCGTGCTCGCCGCCGTCGACTCAGACCACCCCAGCTCCTCCCGCTTGGCCGACCAGATGCGTGCGAGCTCCAGCTACGCGTAGGACCAAACCGCGGTCGATTTGGTCGACCGTGGGCGAATTCCGAGCCCCTCCGCCGTCTCGGGCTTCACCGGCGACGAGCCGCGGACCCAGTCTGGCGAGTTTCACCCTGCTGACACCCGTTTAACCACAGGTGGGCCCAGTTTGACCCCCCTGGGTCAATGACAGGTGAGTCCTAGCACTGCTAATTAATCTAGGGTTAGTACTAATTTAATTAGTTAGACTAATGACACTGACACACGGGACCCACGGGTCAGGTTTGACCTGGTCAGCCGCAGTTGACCTGCTGATGTCATGCTGATGTCAAGCTGATGCAGTAATCATTTTCTGGATTTATTCTTTTTAGGAAATTCCAGAAAATGTTGCAAACTTCAAAAATTCATAGAAAATCAACCGTAGCTCCAAATCAAATAAATTATATATGAACAATGATCAGAAAAATCCAATCTATCCATCTGTACCATTTTCATGCATGTTAGAACAACTTATAGCTGCTGTTTAGCACAAATCATATAAATGGCATTTAAACCTTCACATATGGAGTTTGAATATGAATCCTGGATTCAAACCAACTTCATTTAACTTTGTTGCTAGCTGCAGTAGCTCAAAACACCAGCATGTTGCCATGTCATGATCATGCATCATATTGTGCATTGCATTGATTGTATTTCTTCTCTGTTGCCGGTATTTATCCCCTCTCGGTAGATGATGTTCCGACGTTGTGATCGTTGACACCGATGAAGAACTATACTATCTTCAGAAGTGCCAGGAAAGCAAAACCCCCTTGTTCATTCCGATACAATCCCACTCTCTCGCTCTGCTCTCTTTTACTGCATTAGGACAACAACGATTCAACTGTTACTTGCTGCGGTAGTTGAACCCCTTTATCCTCTGCATGACCTGTCATTGCCACAGTAAATAGATGAAACCCACTAGCATGAGTAGGAGTTGTTTGAGCCTTGATGTGCCTACTCATTCATGCTTGTTTGTCATGCCTGCTATTGCTTAGAGTTGTGTCAGGTCTAATTCATCAGGGATGAATTGGAGGTGTGTGAACATGTCCTACTGTGTGTGAGCTAAGTGTGTGAACACGATTTGGTAAAGGTGGCGGTGAGAGGTCATGTAGGAGTACATGGTGGGTTGTCTCATTGAAGCCGTCCTCAGGAACTGAGTTCTGTGTTTGTGATCCATGAACAGCTACTACCACACATTGGGTTCCAGTAACTCGGCCCCTCTCGGCTTATTAATCAACTTGATCTCTGTCCAGGAGTTGCAACTAGTTTCTGGTGTTTGTAGGTAGTGTTAGTAGTCTACCAAGTGGCACCCGGTACAAGTGGGCTTGGGACAGACTAGGCACCGTGGCATGGTGTACCAAGCATAGATCCACCCGTCGAGGTGGGCTTGGGAACCCTGCTCACATCGTTTGGGGCCGTGAGCGACACCCCGGCCGGATCTCCTTGCGGATGGAACCCGAATAGGCGATAAACCTGGACTAGAGACTTGTTTGGTTAGTCAGGTCGTGGCCGACACCCTCGCTAGGCTTCTGCTTGAAGGTTGCCGAGTACATGTCGTGTAAACGGCGGTAAGTGGTGAGAGCGTGTGTGAAGAAGTACACCCCTGCAGGGTTAACATTATCTATTCGAATAGCCGTGTCCGTGGTAAAGGACTTCTGGGTTGCCTGTACAGTTCATAGACAAGTGAAAGTGGATACTCTAAAATGCGCAAGATAAGTGTGAGTTACTTGCAGTCATAGTTCAGGATAGGCACCGAGTCAAAGATGGCTTGCTGCAGTTAAACCCACCATCCCCTTGTTGATAATGATGCATATGTAGTTAGATCTGATGTAAGTCTTGCTGGGTATATTTGTACTCATGTTGCTTAATTTATGTTTTTGTAGAGAGACTTCAGTCTCGCTTGTAGTACCGCGTGGACTTCGACGTTTAGCTAGTTACCTCAGCTACGATCTTGTGCCCTCGGCAGGATTGGTAGATAGTCAGGCTTCTCAGCCTTTTTCTTTTGTAGATGTCTATACTCAGACATGTTAAGCTTCCGCTTGTGCTTGACTTGTTTGCTCTGAATGTTGGGTCATGAGACCCATGAATGTAATATCTCGCTCCTCGGAGCCTATTGAATAAAATACTTGAGTTGTAGAGTCATGTTGTGATGCCATGTTGTATTTGCACATATCGAGCATATTGTGTGTATGTTATTGAAATGCTTGGTATGTGTGGGATCTGACTATCTAGTTGTTTATCCTTAGTAGCCTATCTTACCGGGAAATGTCTCCTAGTGTTTCCGCTGAGCCATGGTAGCTTGTTACTGCTCCCGAACACTTAGGCTGGCCGGCATGTGTCCTTCTTCATTCCTGTGTCTGTCCCCTCGGGGAAATGTCACGCGATGAATTCCGGAGTCCTGTTAGCCCGCTACAGCCCGGTTCACCGGAGTCCTGCTAGCCCAGTGCTACAGCCTGGATTCACTCGCTGATGACCGACACGTTCGTTGCTGGGTCATGTATGCCTGTCCCTATAAGTTAGTGCCACTTTGGGTTCACGACTAGCCATGTCAGCCCGGGTTCTTGTCATATGGTGCTAGCGGCACTATCATATACGTGAGCCTAAAGGCGCAAACGGTCCCGGGCCAGGTAAGGTGGCACCCGTGGGAATACCGTGCGTGAGGCCACAAAGTGATATGATGTGTTACATGCTAGATCGGTGTGACTTAGGATCGGGGTCCTGACAGTCACCTTGGGGAGCCCGTGTACTTCTAGTGAAGAAGAAGGATGGATCATTGAGGATGATTGTTGATTATCATGCGTTGAATGAAGTGACGATCAAGAACAAGTACCTACTGCGATGATCAATGATTTGTTTGACCAGTTGCAAGGAGCTAAAGTATTTTCCAAGATCGATCTGCGATCAGGATACCATTAGCTGAAGATTAGAGAGCATGATATACCTAAGACAGCTTTTACCACAAGGTACGGGCTATATGAGTATACCGTTATGTCATTTGGTCTGACTAATGCGCCTGCCTATTTCATGAACATGATGAACAAGGTGTTTATGGAGTTTTTGGATAAGTTCGTCATAGTGTTCATTGATGATATATTGGTCTATTTGAAGAATGAAGAGGATCATAAGGAGCATTTGCGTTTGGTTCTTGAGAAGCTCAGGGAACATCAGTTGTATGCCAAGTTCAGCAAGTGTGAGTTTTGGTTGAAGGAAGTTGGATTCCTCGGACATGTTATATCTAGAGAAGGAATAGCTGTAGACCCTACCAAGGTCGTTTCTGTGACTAAATGGGTAGCACCCACATCAGTTGGAGAGATTAGGAGTTTTCTTGGACTCATCGGTTATTACCGGAGGTTCATTGAGAATTTCTCTAGGATTGCAAAGCCCATGACAGAGTTGTCGAAGAAGGACACCAATTCAAATGGATTGAGAACTGTGAAGCCAGTTTTCAGGAGTTGAAGAAATGTTTGGTTACAGCCCCTGTGCTGATTCTTCTAGATCAACGAAAGGATTATCAAGTATATTGTCAAGCTTCACATTGAGGAATTGGAGCAGTGCTTATGCAGGAGGGAAGAGTTGTTTCATATGCCTCCCGATAGCTTAAACCTCATGAGGAAAATTATGCTACTCATGATTTGGAGTTAGTAGCCGTAGTGCATGCATTGAAGACATGGAGACATTTTCTCATCGGAAACCACTGTGAGGTATACAAAGATCACAAGAGTTTGAAATATATCTTCACGCAGAAGGAGTTGAATCTCAGGCAGAGGAGATGGTTGGAGCTCATTAAGGATTATGATATGAAGTTGCACTATCATCCCAGAAAGGCTAATGTAGTAGCAGATGCGTTGAGTCGCAAGAGTTATGTTAATACGCTCATGACCGGAGGATTACCAAAGAGTTAGCAAAGGATCTTCGCGAGCTATGTTTGGAAATAGTTCCGAGAGGTTATGTAGCAGCATTGGAAATCCATTCCACTTTGATGGATAAGAGCGGAGAAGCTCAGAAGACTGACAAGGAGATTGCCGAGATAAAGGAAAGGATGAGCAAAGGAAAGGCCAAAGGATTTCGTGAGGATGAGTGTGATACCTTATGGTTTGAGGATCGCGTATATGTGCCTAATGACCCCGAGATCAGGAAGCTGATTCTGTAGGAGGCCCACGATTCGCTGTATCCAATTCAACCAGGAAACACCAAGATGTATCTGGATTTGAAGGAAAGTTTCTAGTGGACGAAAATGAAGAAGGATATTGTTGAGTATGTAGCAGTATGTGATGTATGTTATAGAGTTAAGGCAGAGTACCAGAAGCCCGCAGGATTGATGGAGCCATTGCCGATACCCAAATGGAAGTGGGACAAGCTTGGCATGGATTTTATCACTGGATTGCCCAGGAGTCGTTCAGGCTATGACTCTATATGGGTTGTAGTCGATCGGTTGACAAAAGTAGCTCATTTCATCCTAGTGAAGACCACATATACAAGTGCGAAGTTGGCAAAGATATATATGACCAGGATCGTATGTCTGCATGGAGTTTCGAGGACCATTGTACCGGATAGAGGAACCCAGTTTACCTCAAAGTTTTGGAATCAGTTGCACGAGACTTTGGGTACCAGGCTAGAGTTCAGTACGGCCTTTCATCCACAGACAGATGGACAGATTGAGAGAGTCAATCAGATTCTGGAGGACATGTTGAGAGATTGTGCGCTAGATTATGGATCTAGTTGGGACGACAATTTGCCATATGCAGAGTTCTCTTATAACAACAGTTATCAAGCTAGTTTGAAGATGGCCCCTTTCGAAGCCTTGTACGGAAGGAGGTGCAGGACACCATTATTGTGGGATGAAGTTGGAGACCGTTAGTTGTTTGGACCAGATTTGATTAAGGAATCTGAAGAGAAGGTTAAACTGATTCGCGATAGACTCAAGGTAGCCCAGTCTGGGCAGAAAAGTTATGTGGATTCCAAACTCAAGGAGACAGTTCACGAAGTCGGAGACAGAGTATACCTTCAGGTGTCCCCACTTCGAGGAGTTGAGCGTTTTGGAGTTAAGGGAAAGTTAGCACGATGTTTTCTGGGACCATACAAAGTCTTGGAACGTATGGGAGAAGTTGCTTACAAGCTGGAATTGCCAGAAGGATAGTCAAGAGTTCACGATGTGTTTCACATTTCCCAGTTGAAGAAGTGCCACACAGAGATGGCCGATATTCCTCTGAGAGATACAATGCCACTGCAAGCGATTCAGCTGGATAGTGATTTGACCTACGAGGTGAAACCAGTGAAGATTCTCGAGTTTGCCACCCGAGTCACACGCAGCAAGGTTATCAAGTTTTGCAAAGTTTAGTGGAGCCACCATACCAAGGAGGAAGCCACCTGGGAACGAGAGGAAGACCTATGAAAGGATCACCCGCGCCTATTTTCTAGCCAACCTGAATCTCGAGGGCGAGCTTCATCTTAAGGGGGGTAGGTTTGTAACATCCCAAATTTTCAATTTCCAATGTTATACATAGGTCATCATTGCATATCATATGTTTTTGCATTTTGGTTGATCCTAGAAATTCTATGCAACTCAAGGACCCACGAGAGAGTTTGGGATTTCGTTATTTTCGTATTTGAATTTTCGAAAATATTGAAAAGGGGATAATTTTGGTTTTAATCATTTTTGTCTCCGAATATTTCCAATATTAAAATTAAAGAGAGGGGATAAAATAACTTCTCCAAAATAAAATAAATATTGGAGGAAAAATGTTAAAATCAATAAGTATTTTATTTGGATTTTATTGAGATTTTATTTGAATTAGAAAAATTGCATGTTTTCAAAATTGCATTCTTAGGCCAGAAAAATGTTCAGTTTGTTCTAAATATTTTATTTAGACGGAGAAAATTGTTTTTTGCATTTTAGGATTTTTTTTCTGTTCGGCGGAATTATTTTAAAAAAAATCCCTTCGGACCGACTGGGCCGAAGCCCAGCCAGCCCAGCGCCGCTCGTCCTTGCCCCGAGCCAGACTCTTGGCCGCGCACGCCCTGCCATCGTCGACGCCTCAGACACTGCCGCCGCCTTGCCACGTCCCCCAAGCCACCCTCCCCCTCACCCTTAAATAGTGCGCCACCCCCCCCCCCCAAGCCTCACCTCACCCCGCCACCATACCCGCCGCCAGCTACGTCGCCCACCGCCGCCGGATGCCGCCGCCAGCGCCGCCGCGTGTTGCTGCCCGCCCCGCCATCGCCCGCTCCTCCCACCGCCACTGTCGGAGCCGCCGCCGCCGTCTGGAGCCCCGCAGACGCCGCCCCGCCCCTCCGGACCTCGCCGGAGGTAGATGCCACCGCCGCCGGCCGTTCGTCGTTTTTCTCAGAAAACCGTTCGGTTTTTTTAGAAACCTAGATCTGCTTTTTTTAGAATAGATCGGTTCGGTTTTTTTCGGTTTAGATAGTTAGCGGACCTTCGTCCGTACATTCGTTTTAACGAACGTTGTCCGTCAGTTAGTCGCAGATAGCGAACGTTCGTTCGTTAGCCTATTCGTCTCATTTTATTTTCTAGGGTTTATCTGCCATTATTTTTTATCACGATTTCTGCCCTCATCTTCGATCTAGTTTATCTTTTCGCTCTTTATCCGAATTAGATGAAACAAGCACCTAAATCTTCGTCTCTAAGCCCTCTTTCTGTTTAACCAACTTGAACATGATTTTGGTACTGTAAAAATTGACTTTAGTTCAGATTAGTAAACGCCCCTTGTTTCTTTCATAGTTTGAGTTTCGTTGCTTCGTTTGATTTGATTATTTTTGCAAACCGGAGTTCTTCAGTTGAACTTTCTGGTTAGATTTTATTATTTGAGTTTTACCCGTGCTTATAGTTTGAGTGCTTATGTATGTTATTGTTTGTTTTTGATAGAATTCCCGGAGTGCAAAGCGTGCTGCTACGAGTCTCTAGGTTTTGCGGATCATCAGCATGGCAAGTAACACATTGATCATACCCCTTTATTACCCAGTTTTTAAGAATTAGTCTCAGTCCTCAAACATTGCATGGTTAGGATCTGCTTAACATGTGGGTTTGGGAAGTAGACGATGAGGTAGAACCTATTGCCCTTTTATTATCAAACATTTGGGAGTTACTTCTACGTTATGCTCAGGATTGCTATGCTATGCTCGTAGACGAGGATTGGGTGAGTGTATCCATGACATATGTGAGTATTGTTAATTAATGGTAAACTTATGGTGGCTATTTTAATACACATCTGGGTGGATTGGTTGAGGCACCCTAGAGTACCCAGTGGTTGTCAGGGTACCTGGAGAATCCAATGCTCTCCTAGGATATCCCAGAGTACCCGTGTGATCATCCTACGGTTCGCCACTCAGGCTCAAAGGGATCATAAGATATTTCATGCTAGAAACTTCCGTGTGCAGCCACAAGCTATTA
The DNA here is from genome assembly GCF_018294505.1 of Triticum aestivum. NCBI lineage: Eukaryota > Viridiplantae > Streptophyta > Magnoliopsida > Poales > Poaceae > Triticum > Triticum aestivum. The sequence goes on along the minus strand of NC_057804.1, from coordinate 304,540,717 downwards.
TGGGCTCCAGTATAATTGAGTAGGTTGCATGACCTCTTTCAGTGGTGGGCTAGCAGATGTAGGGGAAAGTAGGTGTAACTGTCCATCCAGAGTAAAGAGATAATGTTTCTGGAAGACTGTGTCTCGGTCATCCGTTTCTCGAACACTATGTAGTGTGAGAAATTCAACGGAGGAGATCGGGTCTTGTGGGGAAAAGTGCGCAAACCTCTGCAGAGTGTACAAACTAATCATGGTTAGCCGTGTCCCCGGTTATGGACGTCTTGAGTATCAGGTTCTTTGATTATCATGTTGATCTCATCTCTCTAAATTAATTTGTTGGGTTTAATTGATGATGTTTAATTGGGATTGAGTTGGAGGAACCTTCTCAATGTTTAACAACCAACATGATAGTTAAATAAAATTTATTCCTTTGTTGTAGGGAAAAATTGGCTTTATGCAAAACTTTGACCATAGAGCTTTCCACCAGCCATATATGCATGTAGTGATAGCTTTCATTCTGTTCATTACTCTTTGTGTTACATTGCCAGCATATTCCATGTGCTGACCCGTTTCGGGCTGCAACATATCATGTTCCAGACTTTTCAGACGACGAGTAAGGTGCCATAGGTCATTGTCGTTCACTCTGCTATACCATTGGAGTTGATGCACTCACTTTATCTTCCAAGCCTTCCATTCTTATCTTATTTAGATGGCCTTAAGCCATATTATTGTAATAAGTTCTCTTTTGAGACATTCGATGTAATAAGTGTGTGATTCAAACTCTGTTATAAATCCTCAAAGTACTGCGCGTGTCAGCATTACCGATCTAGGGATGACACTGATGCTTAGAGACTGGACTGTTTGAGGTCCGGTCGCTACAGGAATCCGTCAAGCGCTGATCAATCTCCTCCCTACTGCTTCAATGCCAAATCCTCGAAGGAAAAGGTATCCTCCAAAAATCACAAGATTCACTCTAGTGATCAATATTCTTCTGATATGGATGACCATGCTAAGTCAATAAAAATTGCTAATATTCAACAAAACTCTCTTGAGAAATTGAGAAAACCCTTAGGAAATCTGAAGGGCTGTTGGTTGAGGAGATGGAGAAAAATTTGTCGCTGACCAAAGTGTATTCCACTCTCAAGTAACAGATGGATGAACTGAAAAACCGTCATGATTTTCTCTCGGCAGACCATGAGAGATTGACCTATGATTACCTGAAAAGGAAACAGGAACTTGAGGCACCGAGAGAGGCTCATGAGGACTTGATTAGATAAAATTCTCTTCTCACCCAACATTTTAAAGAGAAACCTGAAGTGTTTGAGCCACCATGTTTAAAATGCCTTGAACGATCAAATGATGAATCAAATGTTGAATCATCTGTGAATGTTAACCCCTCGGTCGAGGAAAATGATTCTGTTTCTGATGAAAATGCTAGGTTGAAGGATCTTCTTCAGACAGGAATGTTCAAATCTCTCAAAAGGCATCAAACCATTTGTGATCTTTTGAAGAAATCAATGCTTCACAAAAATCCCAGGGAAGAAAGCATCGGTTTCGAAGGGGAACTGAAAGAAAATGGCACCTACTGGGAACCTCAACAATATCCTAAAAATGTGGGGGTTGCTACAAAGAGCAAAATGCTCTCCAACACTACTCATGGGATATGATCTCCCATCCCTGAATACCCTGATGATGATTCAATGGACAACTATAAGTTGTTTAAGAATCAACATGGTGTGACTGTTGCTCGCTATGTTGGGCCAAACACCAGAAATTCCCCCCCCCCAGAAAGCTATTTGGGTGCCTAAGAAAACTGTTGATGCCTTGCCTATTACTGCTCGACTAACCACGCAGGAAGAAAAAGCTCGACAGAATGAGTACATGCATACCTCATTCAATCATTATACTCATGCTTCTGGAATGAATTTCAATGCTTATACTTTCAATTATGTTCGTACCTCATCAAGCAACAATTATGCTTATCGAAAGAAATAATAGCCTCCTCGCTCTACTGTTTCGAAGCAACCTGCAAAGATATGGGTGGTTAAGAAAACCTAATTCTTCTGTAGGACCATGTCTCTGGGTGTACAGAATGGATAATGGATAGTGGATGCACTAGTCATATGACCGGAGACAATTTGTTGTTTGCCGACCCCAACTTAACTGCTTCTCCTCTAAAGTATATCAGTTTTGGCAACAACAACAAAGGAAAGGTAATTGGGCTAGGTAAAATTTCCATATCCAAGGACAAGTCCATTGATGATGTTTTACATGTTCAGTCTCTTGGATTCAATCTTATGTAAGTTGGCAAGCCATGTGATCTAGGCCTACTAGTTCTAAATATCCAATGCATTGTCTTAATGGTCTCTGACAATTCCTTCGTCTTTGAGGGAATTAGAAAGGGTGATCCTTATATTGTGGATTTCTCTAACGGTCCCTCAGTCCAAACTTGTTTGCTTGCAAAATTAACCAAAGGATGGTTGTGGCACCGAATACTTGGTCATGCAGGTATGAGAAATTTGCAGACTCTGGTGAAGAAAAATCATCTCCGTGGCATTCCTGATGTAAAATTCAACAAGAATCGTCTCTGTGTTGCATGTGAGGCTGGTAAATTGGCCAAGAAGCATCATTCATCCAAGATAGTTATGACCTCCACAAGATCACAGGAAATTCTTGATATAAACTTATTCGGTCCTCAAAATTATGCAAGCTTTGGTGGTAGTCATTATGGTCTAGTTATTGTTGATAATTTCTCTCGACACACTTGGGTATTCCTTCTTGAAAACATGCACCCAAGATATCTTCAAAAGTTTTGCTAAGAAGGCCCAGAATGAATATGATGTGCGAATTAAGCATGTCAGAAGTGACAATGGAACTGAGTTCAAAAATACTCATATTGCTGAATTTCTCGACGAACATGGTATTACTCATGAGTTCTCTGCCGCATACACTCCCTAACTGAATGGAGTTGTTGAACAAAAGAAGAAAACTCTCATTGAAATGGTGAGAACAATTCTCAGTGAGTACAAAACCCCCATTCGCTTCTGAGCTGATTTTCTATTAACACTGCTTGTCATGTTATCAATCGTGCTTATCTTCACAAGTTCCTTAAGAAAACTTCATATGAGCTTCTCACTGGCAAGAAATTGAATGTTTCTTATCTACGTGTTTTTGGTGTACTTTGTTACATTCTTGATATGAATCGTTCTTTCAACTTTGCACCTAAGGCACATGAAGGTTTTCTTCTCGGTTATGGCTCAAAATCACATACGTATCGTTTGTATAACTCTCACCACATGAAATTATGGAAATGGTAAATGTGCGGTTTGATGAATCTAACGGCTCCCAATAGGAGCACCCGCGAAATGTGATTATGCTCCTCCGAATTACCAATAGGAGCACCCACAATAAGGTAAATGTGATTATGCACATGAAGGTAGATGAACCACCGATATCGAATGTTATTCAGCAAATGGCTATTGGGAGCGTCAAGCCTGTTGAAGGAAATGCACCTGAGTCCTCTGATGATTATGCTCCTATGACTCGAACAAGAACTCGTCAAGCCACCGCCGAAGCAAATGCTCCTCCGAATGGAAATGGCAATCAAAATCCAAATGCCGATCAAAATGGAAACCCTGAAGGGTATGATGATACAAATGCTGATGCTGATGAAAATGACAATGATTTGATCCTTCATTAATTCTCGATGAAATTGAGAATCCAGGTTATCGACCCACAACTCGTTCACACACTCGTTTGGCTAACTACTATGGAAGTTTCTCCTTTGTTTCATTGGCAGAACCTAGCAAGCATGAAGAAGCCATGAATTATCCAGATTGGATGAATGACATGCAAGAGGAGTTGCTGCAATTCGAACTAAATGATGTGTTGGAATTGGTTGACAAACCGAACACTAAGTAGCACAATATCATCAGCACAAAATGGATTTTCCACAATAAGCAAGATGAAAATGACATTGTGGTGAGAAACAAGGCACGTCTTGTTGCTCAAGTATACACACAGGTAGAATGTATTGATTTCAGTGAAACATATGCTCCTGTTGCATGGCTTGAGGCAATTCACATTCTTCTCGCTTATGCAAATTACAATAATACCCTGCTTTATCAAATGGATGTGAAAAGTGCTTTCCTCAATGGTGAAATTGATGAGGAAGTTTATGTTAGACAACCACCTGGCTTTGAACATGCTAAGTTTCCTAACAAAGTTTTCAGGTTAAAGAAGGCTCTATAAGGGCTGAAGCAAGCCCCTCGAGCTTGGTATGACACCTTGAAGAAGTTTTTGCTCGATAAAGGGTTCAAGTCAGGATCCACCGATCCTACTGTTTTTACTCGTGCATTGATAATGATCTATTCGTATGTCAAATCCGTGTGGATGATGTTATCATCGGCTGTACTAAAAATGCTTACAATTTAGAGTTCGGGGAAATGATGTCCGATAAATATAAAATGGCTAGGATGTGTGAACTCAAGTTCTTTCTCGGACTGCAAATTCGTCAACAAGCAGATGGAATTTTCATATCTTAGGATAAATATATGAAAGAATGCCTGAAGAAGTTCAAAATGCAATATTCCAAAATGAAGGGCTATAAAACCCCTATGCCCATGAATGGCAAGCTAGATGCAGATGTGTATGGTAAGGGTCACGATCAGAAGAATTATCGTTCTATGATTGATTCTCTTCTTTATCAATGTATATCAAGACCTGACATTATGTTGAGTGTTTGCATGTGTGCCCGCTATCAAGCTGCACCGAAAGAATCCCATCAGGTTAAGTGCATTCTGAGATATTTGGCTCACACCCGCACCTTAGGTTTATGGTATCCTAAGGGAGCACAGTGTGATCTCATTGGATATTCAAACTCAGATTGGGCTGGTGACTTGGTTGATAGGAAATCTACTTCAGGGACATATCATTTCCTCAGTAGATCATTGGTCTGTTGGTCATTAAGGAAGCAAAATTATGTATCTCTCTTCACGATTGAGGCTGAATATATTGTTGTTGGCGCTTGTTGCACTCAGTTATTGTGGATGAAGCAGACACTGAAGGATTATGGCATCAAGGTCAAGCATATTCCTCTATATTATGACAATGAGAGTGCCATCCAAATTGCACATAATCCTGTACATCATTCTTGCACGAAGCATATTGCCATCAAACACCATTTCATTCGCAATCATGTTGCTCAAGAGGATATTGTCATCAATCACATCAAGACCGAAGACAATCTCCCTAATTTATTCACCAAGCCTCTCGATGAGAAAAGATTATGTGTGTTACGGTGTGGACTAAATATCCTAGACTTTGCAAACATGCAATAAGCTAGATTCAGCACCCGTGCTAACACTTCCACATCTTTGAAGGAATGGGTGCATAACACTCGAAGAGTTTCAAAATTTTGACAAAGTGAAATTTTCTTTCTGAGATTGAATACATTAACAAAGAACTAGACTAATAGGGTGCCACGATAATTGTGCGACACTCGGAGTCATGCTATTTTTATACGGTGGGTTGCGCCACCATAATTTTCTTTCATTGATTTTATTTCTGATCAAAAGTTTTTTGTGTTTGTCCAAATGCATTTTTCTCATAGCTATGTGCTCAAGTGATTTTGTTCATCTACCTTAGTGAAATGCCTAGGACCCTGTTTTTCTCTCTGATCTATCTCTTTCACTCTATGTTGTTCAATTACAAATGCTGAAATTTCATGTGGAATTAAACTTTATATGGTGTCCTTGACCATGATTAAGATTCAGTCTGAACATTAATCCATTTTAGCAAAAGCTGTCCAAAATTTGGGATTTCCTACCCAGGTCAGGACAACGATCTTTTATGATGGTTGCCACATGCAATACATCAACTGACACTCCTTTGTGTCCGTTGAATTGCAATACTCTCTGAATAGCGGTCGTTCGATCAAAATTCATTGTGTACGGTTAATTCCTTTTGCATATAAAAACCGCACACCTGTTCTACCATCTAGTTCACTTATCTTTTCTCCTTGCCTCCTCTCCGCCGAAACCCTTGCCGTAGTGCTCCACCTTGAGCTCGACGGCGATGACCTCTTCGTCGGTTCACTGCCGGAAATTGGTCACCGGAGTCTTTCAACGCCACCGCAGCACATCTTCTTACCCACGCCACCGTAGCTGATGCACGTCACCGAGCTAGGGTACATGTGGTTCGAACTTGGGCCTCCGTCCTTCATGATTCGAGTTTGTCCGCGGCTATTTTCCTCTAATTTTATCGCATATCTTAGATCTAGATTTTTACCTTTACTAGTGTGGATGTGGTTTGTAGTTTTCCCTCGCATCCGAATCACTTCAGATCTAGGGTTTGTGTTATATTTTGCTCGAATGAAATGCCAAGCACGCTGACTAGTATATTCTTCGGACCTACTGGTTCTTTCTATACGTTTCCTTCATTCGAAACATTTCTCAAAGTCTGTATCTATTTCTTCTTCAAAATGCTTTCTGTTCGAAAAAAAACATTTAGTGAGAGCATTTGTAACCCTGTCCCCATTTTCCCTTCTATTCTCATTCACAGGTATATGCACTCAGTTGAGGATTCTGCTAGACCGCTAAGTATGGCCGATGATGAGGAGACATTCATGGGAACAACTGATGAATCAAAAGCTCAAAATGCCAAGGGCCCAACGATACGCCCGTCATCATGCAAAAGAAAAAGATCCAAACTAAATTAAAATGGGCAAGAAGAAGATGCTCCGAAGAAAAAGAAAGGTGGCAGACAACCTTTCACAAATTCAACTTAGTATATATATCTCAAGACAAATACAACACTGTTCCAGGAGAAAATTCAACAGAGAAAAAGAAGGCGTATGCAAAAGAGACGATGTCGCTGGGTACGCAAGTGGTTTAACTACAAAATGGTTCATCCTTGATTTGCAAAGAACTTTGCCTTCCATCCTTCTTGGGGTGATTGTCGTGAAATTGGACTCCTACATGCAAGTAGTCCCCAGGAGAGGCCTCCGCCACCTCCTGATGCTGATGAGTCATCACTCAAAACACCTGACTCCTATCCCGATGAAATGGCTAAGCGCCTAAAGAATGCAGAAAAGAGAGCCAAGCAGGTTGAAAAGGAAATAGGTAGAGAAGAAGAAAATCGTCGTCTTATCAAATCGAACGTCTAAAAGAAAATGGCTAAAGGAAAATCAGAAGGGCGTTCAAAGCAGAAACATGATCCAAGATCTGCTACCTTGAAGAAAAAGAGTGTGCAGAAGAGAAGGCCAGCTAAAACAGTTGGGCATAATGCTGAAAGTGATTCCTCCGATCAAGATGATCCTCCACTGATGAGGACATCAATACCATGGTTACACCCACAGCCCCTGCTGCTATACATACTGGACCAATTACTAGAGCTCGCGCATGCCAATTAAATTACCAGGTACTTTCGTTTCTTGGTAATGATTCTAATGTTCATAAGAATAAGATGCTGCCTAAATTGGATACATTTGTTTTGCTTGCTAATGAAGGGCCTATCTTGGAGAAGGATGAACATTGGAGCAAGAACAAGCATGGAGATGATGACATGCGCAAGGGGAACAAGAACGGAGTTACAAGTGATGATTTCAGGATGTTGAAGCCACCATAATGAGTGCATGAAGCCTTGGGCGAAATATACAAGATTCTACTTTATAACTTTCATCCGGAGGCTACTCTAGGTGCTGCGTCACCTCATTATTGGGCCAGGCCCATGTATTTTCGAAATACTTGATTATAGGCTGTTTTTAGAGTCTGTATGTGTGGGGAAACAAGAGATAGGGTTGGTTTCGGACCCCTTCCCCAAGGTCCACGAAATTCCCCCCTCTTCCTCCATATATACAGCCCTTAGGGCGTTGTTTAGACTTTGGGTTTTGTTTAGATTAAAGTTCGCCATAGCTGCAACTTCACATACTTCGTTTGTGTCCAATGACCAGACCAAGACCACTTTCGGATCCCCACCATTATCAATACATGGATTACCGCCTATTCGCGGGATTGAGCATCAGATTGACTTAATTCCCGGTGCTTCACTGCCAAACCGTGCGCCATACCGTACCAATCCAGAGGAGACGAAGGAGATTATGCGTCAAGTACAGGAGCTTCTCGACAAAGGTTATATACACGAATCCCTTAGTCCTTGTGTTGTTCCTATTATTCTAGTGCCGAAAAAGGATGGTACATCACGTATGTGTGTTGATTGTAGAGGCATTAATAATATTATTATTCGTTATTGTCATCCTATTCCTAGGCTAGATGATATGCTTGATGAATTGAGTGGCTCTACAATATTCTCCAGAGTTGATTTGCGTAGTGGATACCATCAAATTCGTATGAAACTGGGGGATGAATGGAAAACAACATTCAGAACTAAGTTTGGATTATATGAGTGGTTAGTCATGCCTTTTGGGTTAACTAATGCACCTAGTACTTTCATGAGACTAACGAACGAAGTTTTACGTGCTTTCATTGGACAATTTGTGGTAGTTTACTTTGATGACATATTGATTTATAGCAGATCTTTGGAGGAACATTTGGAACATTTACGTGATGTTTTTATTGCTCTACGTGATGCACGTTTGTTTGGTAACCTTGGGAAGTGCACCTTTTGCACCGACCGAGTGTCTTTTCTTGGCTATGTTGTTACTCCACACGGAATTGAAGTTGATAAAGCCAAGATTGAAGCTATTGAGAGTTGGCCACAGCCCAAAACGGTCACACAAGTGAGGAGTTTTCTTGGCCTTGCTGGATTCTATAGGCGTTTTGTGAGAGATTTTAGCACCATTGCTGCACCTCTCAATGAGCTTACAAAGAAGGATGTGCCTTTTGTTTGGGGTACCACACATGAAGAAGCCTTCATGGTGTTGAAAGATAAGTTGACACATGCTCCTTTACTCCAACTTCCTGATTTTAATAAGACATTTGAGCTTGAATGTGATGCTAGTGGAATTGGATTAGGAGGTGTGTTATTACAAGATGGCAAACCTGTTGCATACTTTTCTGAAAAATTGAATGGGCCTAGTCTGAATTATTATACTTATGATAAAGAATTATATGCTCTTGTTTGGACTTTAGAAACATGCCAACATTATTTATGGCCCAAAGAATTTGTTATACATTCTGATCATGAATATTTGAAACATATTAAAAGTCAAGCTAAATTGAATCGTAGACATGGTAAATGGGTTGAATTCATTGAGACTTTCCCTTATGTCATTAAACACAAGAAGGGTAAAGAAAATGTTATTGCTGATGCATTGTCTCGTCGCTATAGTATGCTTTCACAACTTGACTTCAAACTATTTGGTTTGGAGACCATCAAAGATCGATATGTGCATGATGATGATTTTAAAGATGTATTGCAGAATTGTAAAGAAGGAAGAACATGGAACAAGTTCGTCGTTAATGATGGATTTGTGTTTCGTGCTAACAAGCTATGCATTCCAGCTAGCTCCGTTCGTCTTTTGTTGTTGCAGGAGGCGCATGGAGGAGTATTAATGGGACACTTTGGCGTGAAGAAGACGGAGGACGTACTTGCTACACATTTCTTTTGGCCAAAGATGAGACGGCATGTTGAGCGCTTTGTCGCTCGCTGCACTACATGTCAAAAAGCTATGTCACGACTCAATCCTCATTGTTTATATATGCCTTTGCCTGTACCTAGTGTTCCTTGGGAGGATATATCTATGGACTTTGTGTTAGCTTTACCTCGAACAAAGAAGGGGAGGGATAGCATATTTGTTGTCGTGGATAGATTCTCGAAAATAGCACACTTTATACCATGTCATAAAAGCGATGATGTTGTTAATGTTGCTGATTTGTTCTTTCGTGAAATTATTCGCTTGCATGGTAGGCCAAATACTATTGTTTCATATTGTGATACTAAATTTCTTAGCCACTTTTGGAGATGTTTATGGGCTAAGTTGGGGACTAAAGTGCTTTTTAGTACTACTTGTCACCCCAAACTGATGGACAAACTAAAGTAGTCAATAGAACATTGTCTACTATGCTAAGGGCTGTTTTGAAGAATAATAAGAAAATGTGGGAAGAATGCTTGCCTCATATTGAATTTGCTTATAATCGTTCATTGCATTCTACTACTATGATGTGCCCTTTTGAAATTGTGTATGGTTTCCTACCTCGTGCACCTATTGATTTGTTGCCTCTTCCATCTTCGGAGAAGGTTAATTTTGATGCTAAACAACGTGCTGAATTGATTTTAAAAATGCATGAGTTAACTAAGGAAAACATTGAGCGTATGAATGCTAAATATAAACTTGCTGGAGATAAGGGTAGAAAACATGTTGTGTTTGCACCTAGAGATCTTGTTTGGTTACATTTGCGTAAGGATAGATTTACTGATTTGCACAAATCAAAGCTAATGCCATGTGCTGATGGTCCTTTTAAGGTTTTAGAGAAAATAAATGATAATGCATATAAACTTGAGCTGCCTGCAGATTTTGGGGTTAGTCCCACTTTTAACATTGCAGATTTGAAGCCTTATTTGGGTGAGGAAGATGAGCTTCCGTCGAGGACGACTTCATTTCAAGAAGGGGAGGATGATGAGGACATCAACACCATTGTTACACCCACAGCCCCTGCTGCTATACATACTGGACCAATTACTAGAGCTGGCGCATGCCCATTAAATTACGAGGTACTTTCGTTTCTTGGTAATGATTCTAATGTTCATGAGCATATGATGCTGCCTAAATTGGATACATTTGTTTTTCTTACAAATGAAGGGCCTAGCTTGGAGAAGGATGAACATTGGAGCAAGAACAAGTATGGAGATGATGGCATGCGCAAGGGGAACAAGAACGGAGTTACAAGTGATGATTTCAGGACGTTGAAGCCACCATAATGAGTGCATGAACCCTTGGACGAAATATACAACATGCTACTTCATAACTTTCGTCCAGAGGCTATTCTGGGTGCTGCGTCACCTCATTATTGGGCCAGGCCCATGTATTTTGGAAATACTTGAGTATAGGCTGTTTTTAGAGTCCGTATGTGTGGGGAAACAAGAGATAGGATTGGTTTCGGACCCCTTCCCCAAGGGCCACGAAATTCCCCCCTCTTCCTCGATATATACAACCCTTAGGGCGTCGTTTAAACTTTGGGTTTTGTTTAGATTAAAGTTTGCCATAGCTGCAACTTCGCGTACTTCGTTTGTGTTCAAGGACCAGACCAAGACGTCACAGAACCCCATCTTGATCAATAAAGTTTTCATCCTATATTCGCAATATCTAGATTGCAATCTTAGTTTCTTGCTTGTTCTTCGTTTGCTCGCAGGAAACAGACCCTCGTGGTCAGGTTGATCATGCTCCGGCGTGGTCAATAACCCCTCGGAAGTTGGTTTAGCGATTGCTAAGGTGCGACGTCATGCACGTTCGTAGTCGGATCGTCAAGGTCAACTCCCACAGAAAACGATAGCCACCATCTCATCGAAAGACAGGACACCTTTGCCTCTATCATCCACTCACAAGAGAAGTTGATGAAACTCTTTTCGAACAAGTGAACATCACTACTTCCACCATACCGCCTGATCTTCAAGAACGTGCCATCCTAATATCACCACCGAAGAAGAACTCTTTGAAGAGAAAAACAGCGCATACCACTGTCACTATGGTTGACTGCGTGAACACAACTCCTCATCCTGATGCAATAGATTTGCAATATTTGGTTATTGAAGCTCCAGTAGGCACAGCTAAGCCGGGAGAGAAAATTCCAAAGAAAAAGGTAAAGACAATCACAGCTCCTTCTCCCGAGCAAAGTGCTCCTTGAGCAAATGTTGTTAAAGAGAAGGCCGCTCAATTTTCTCCGACGTTGACACAACCTTTGGCTTCTATGCCTCCAACCGGGCAACATCTGGTGCAAACTGCTCTTGTTGCTTAGACGGATGACCACTCTGATGCCCCTCATTACTTGAATCAAGTGTTCATCATGGAGCAGCTTGATAAATTTGTGGAAAACCTATTTGATGGAGAAGTGGCATCTTTGCCCATTCCCTCTGAAGTGATAGCTGAAGCCTCTGATCTTGTTCGGGACATGAGAGAGGACCCCATTGAGATCAACAACCTCACTTCTCAAATTAATGATCTATACAACCGAACAAAAGATGCTACCTCCAAGTTCGTCATTAAGAAACTTGAGGAATCATACATGGATATCAATCGAGCCTTAACTATCTTTCGGAATAGGCGATTGGGATTCAATCTGACCTCGATCAAATTGTTCTCAAGATTTGCCTCGATCATCAAGCTCAGGACACTAGGTATAATGATCTTGTCAAAGGGCATATTGATCCATCAGCTCAGCTGAAGCAGAAGCAGAAGAAGAAGAAGAAGAAGAAGAAGAAGAAGAAGAAGAAGAAGAAGAAGAAGAAGAAGAAGAAGAAGAAGAAGAAGAAGAAGAAGAAGAAGAAGAAGAAGAAGAAGAAGAAGAAGAAGAAGAAGAAGAAGAAGAAGAAGAAGAAGAAGAAGAAGAAGAAGAAGAAGAAGAAGAAGAAGAAGAATAAGAAGAAGAAGAAGAAGAAGAAGAAGAAGAAGAAGAAGAAGAAGAAGAAGAAGAAGGAGAAGGAGAAGGAGAAGAAGAAGAAGAAGAAGAAAATTTCAAAGAAGCATGCTCCTCCTCCTCCTCTTATGAAAGAAAAGTCTCTCCACAAGCAGTGCCACAGAAAGAAAACTCATCAGAGCATGCAATTCCCTTGCCAGCTCATGAACCAACTACAAATGCTCCAACTACGCCAAGGCCAACTGAACCAGTGCATGTGCCCTCCCCTGTTCATGAATCAAATCCTAGTCAGCCAAATGTTTCGGAAGAAGGTGAAATTCCTCAATGTGCACATCAAGCATCTCCCGCTCATGTATGATCCCTCTCCTCTGCAAATTTCAATTGACATTGTGAAAAGAAATACAGATATTGATCCTTCTAAAGTGAAATCTGCTTCTGCTCATCATTCAGACTCTGTAGTTTATGGCGATAAAGTGATTTCCATTGAAGATGAGCTCAAATATCCATATCTTCGTGAACAACTACCATCATTCTCTATATGTGTTGGTGTCAAAGGGCCACTTTTTAATCAAAACACACATCCTTAGTTCTTTCAAGAGTGTCCGTACAGCTAACCTTGCACATATGAATTTCCTTGGTTCTGGACTCAAGAACAAGCTATATTTTATTCTCGGATTCTATATGACACCTGCAAGATTTTTCCTCATGAGTTCCCGGATATCACTGCAATGAAGAACATTGGTTCCTTCAATCAGGTCTTGCAAGATATCGAAGATTTTGGCCTCACACATGTCTTTGCATTTTAGCACCCATGGAATAGAGATCATTCTCCAATTCTATGCCCCTTTGTACATCTCTGGTGAAGACTCTGATAGCACCAAGTGGATCATGGAATGGATGAACAAAGGGAAACGTATAAAATGCTATGCAATGGATTTTGTCTCACACTTTCATTTCCCTCGGGTTGAGCATGGTAAGACTGAAATTCGAGTACACAACACTGATGCAATTTCTGATGAAGATTTTTGTTGCAGCATGGATCAATAGAAAATACGGACTACAATGGTCCTCCCTTGCCCGAGCATTTGACTTTTGATAATAAAACTCTATCTCATCTGCTCAATTATGCCATCTGTCCTCTGGCTGGGATGAATTCTGACAATGCTATTTCTGATGTTCTTCAAAACACCAGTAATGCCATCTCCCAAGGATACGTTTCGATGTCGATGACATGTTTTTGCGCATTCTGAAGGACTCTTCTCAACATCTGAAAACTATCATAGCCTTTGCACCTTGGATTCACAAAAGTGGTTGATTATGCAATGCACACCGAATATTGGGCCAAACTCAGTCACAAAAGCTTCATTCCTCCTATGCGTGATATGCTCCGCGTCATGGAAGATTTTTCTTCTGGCAAAATACCGGTGTCAAGACCTCCAGATTATCACAATACTTTCATTGGTCCACGGCTACGTCAGCATGACAGACAACCGAATACTCAACCTCCTTCACACCTTGAAGTGAGTTTGCACACTCAGCTGTTGTTGCAGCATATGGCTGAGGATCATAGAGAAAAACACCATTTGGTTGCCAAATTAATTGCCATCAACAACCGTAAAAAAGTTGTGCACATGATTATGGCTGAAAATAAGAAGCGCCTATGGAAATTGCTTCAGCTCCAAGAAACAATTGAGAAACTCTGATCTTAAAGAACTCTATGAGTATATTGATCAAGGGTTCTCCACTGATGATTTTCAAGATCGTATTACTCCTCCTTTGCCAACTCAGGATCCAACAACTAATTTACTTCGGTTTCGGCTGCGCAAGTTGCTCGACAAATCAGAAGCTACCTCGCCAACTGAGAAACCTACTGAAGAAAATATGCTAACTCACAGGAATCAACATGCTGACCCCAATGTGACTTCATCTTCTCAGCCCGAAGCCAGTCTTGAAGGAACATCTGCTACTGCTGATGATGAAGATTTACCAGCCACCTTTGAATCAGAAACATCTTCGGGCAGTTCTTCGGGCGATGCCTCAGATTGAATCAAGTTCACCTCTTTTCCGCTCATGTTCTTCGTCACCTTTTTTACAGTAGTTGACAAAAAGGTGGAGAATTACATCGAGTTTCGATAGATTTGCTCTATTGGATTTGATCTCTATGTTTATTTGGTCTGGTTTCCGAACTCTATGCCTAAAAGACCATTTGTGTTCTGGTGTAAAGCTAAACTTTTGTGATGTAATATTAATAACCCCGCATCCTGCACTATTTCTCTCGAAGCATTTTTTTTCAGGTGGAATTATTATTAGAAGTTATGAATGATTGCACTACATTCTCGATGGATTATATATCATCAGCGCGAATCATTACTTCGATTGATTGAAAAATACTCCACATACTTTAATGAATTGCATAAAATTTCATATCGTATTTTTGACCCTCCATACATCTATTGGAGTATATTTCATCACTGAGCTAAGTAACACAAATGAACACTTGTTTGATTTAAATTTTACTCATCTATCTTCACTTTGATGATTATTTGTTTGTCAACAACCATACCAAAAGGGGGAGATTGTTGGTGCAATGATAGGCTCCTTTTGTTTTGGAGTTTGTTGACATCAACAATATGGGCTCTATGTGTTTGCTAGTGCACATAGACTAACCAGGTCCCTGAGATGTCAACGAGTTTGATGCAAACAACAAAGGTAACCTCCCTATGTTGTGGCGAAGGTTATCGCCAAAGATGAAGCTAACAAGAGTGGCCCCTAAAAATAGCTGAAGTTCAAGCAATTGGTTCGGTGTTTTTTCAAAGAAGATGATTACGTTCGAGGAAGAATGAAGATGAAGTGAAGACGTAGCATTTATTTCACTATTCTTCATCTTTCATTGAGTCATAGGACCACCATAAAATTAAGAGGGATGTAGCATTTTAAGCTTTGATTCTCTGATGCTAAACCCAAATCCTATGAAAGCTGTGAGAGAAATCTCTTTGTGTTCTGAGCAAATACTTGCCAGCAAGAGACTGTGGTCTCGTTCGTTGCAAGAGATTTGTCTCAGACCTAGGAGTTAGCATTACTTGTTCCTTAAGTAATGTTATCATTGCTCCAAAATCTGACCGTTGCAAATGTGTTGGTTGGCCATTGGTTGGACATCATGTCCAAAATGGTCATTTCCCATCTGGGGAGGCTACAACTATAAATAGCCACCCGCGCCGGCTTTGTCCGATAGTTGCTCCGTTTGATTCTAAGAAAATTGTTGAGCAACCCACTCTCTGAGCGATTTGAGTTGAAAATCCACCATCAGAAAAACCCCTAGAGCCAAAGAATTAGATAGTGGTTCAACATCATTGGAATCTAAGTCTAGTACGCTTTGCCTATTACTCTTTAGAGCTGCAAACTCTCTAGACGGTTAGGTGTCAATTTCTTCAGAGACCTAGAATGATTGTCGTTCTCAAAGAAGAAGTATGTAAAGGTTCGGAGATCGCCTTCAAGTACGTTCCATGAGTAATCGGCATCGGTTGACGAATCGATTGTCGAGGAGAATAAGGTGTAGAGAGTTTATCTTCGAAGTTAAGCCACGGCTCCTCCAACCAGACACAGTCCTTGTGCAGAAGGACAAACTCTTCAAACAAATACCTTGTCCGCCATCGAGCATCATCGGTTATCTCTGTCACCCATGTTTACCATCAATGCATTTTCATTCATGTGATTTATATCAATGCATAACTTAGTTTCCCGGTGACGGTAGACGTTGAAAGAGGGATGTACATGGAGCGGATGTCAGTAGGGACCCACATGGTCCATGGTCGCACGCAAGCAAGTGCCTCCTTATTACGCGAAAAAGTGATTCCTCCCACTGACAGGCTGGACCCACTAGCTACATCTCCATATGCAAACATGTGCCTCCTTATTACACGGGAAAAAAGTTTCATCTCCTTGACAGCTGAGGCCTGCCAGCTACATCTTCGCACGCAAGAAAGTGCCTCCTTATTATGTGCAAGAAAAATGATTCCTCCCGCTAGTAGATGGTACCCACCCGATTTGGAGGCTGACTTGTGGGCCTACTAAGTTGACGCACACACATCCCTTTGCCAACTTAGTAAACAAAAAATTCTACCAACAGTGACTGTTGAATCTTAATCCAACCATTATCTTGCTTCTTCAACCTCCGATCTGCTTGCTCCAGCCGCCCAGACTAGCTCTGGCCGTACCGCCTGCACCCGCCTCCCATGTCAAGTTGTGCTGCAGCGCAGACATCACCGCCCCACACTACTCCCACCACTAGCCATGCCATCCCTCTACTCACCCATACCTCCTGTTATTCTTCGGTGACGGCAGCCTCACACCGTAGCCGAAGCAGTCCCCTCATACTCCCCTCCACATGGGCATCCATTGTTGCATCTTCCCTGGCTCCGTGTCGTTCCCTTCCTAGGATGCTCCGTCATCAACCGCCTTGGCAGTCGGGGGGCAATGGAATGCTCGTGTTCATAGGGAGCCAACTGGCTTGGACGGAACAGCCAAAACGGGGCCTGGCATACTATAGAACAGAGGAAACAGCTTTTTGTCCGACTGCCTACAGTCGAAATAGGATCCTGTTCATCGGGAGGGGTCTGGCATACTGCAAAACGGAGGAAATAGACTTCTGTTCGAGCACCTACGGTCAAGACAGGGTCCTGTTCATCAGAAGGGGTGCGGTGTACCGCATAACGAATGAAATGGACTTCTGTTTGAGTGCCTACCATCGAAACCGGGTCCTATTCATTGGGAGGGGTGTGGCGTACCACAAAATGGGACTCCACGGGCTACTGTCCATCCACCGTCAACTGCCTCTCGCTCCAGCCTCCATGGGGTATTGTTCATCCACTGTCGTCCTCTAGCCTCCACCGTCTACTGTTCATAGAGCCTCCACGGTGTCCTGTTCATCCAGCACTAACGGCCTACTAGCACAGGGGCTCAACCAACCGGCTCGACCCACCACGCCTTGACTCGTCCTACATACCGCGCGCACGGTAGCAACGGTCATTGTTCATCAAGAGGCAACCCAACACAGACTGGTTATGTCTCACACAGGGGCTCAATCGGCTTCAGTAAGCAACAAAAGTGATCAATCGCTAGGGTTAAGTTAGCAGCACCAGCGAAGGAATCGCTCGGCTCTGTCAGCAGGGAATGAATCGCCCGGGTTTAGTTAACAGCCGAAGGAACAATTGCTCGGGTTTAGTAACATAGCTAATGCGATCGGTTGGGTCCAGTTACCGAACACCTCGGACAAGCGCACATACATGAGAGAAACGCGCAAACCACAGTGCATCGCTCGGCCCCGACCACCTATCATAATCGGGAAATCCCTGATATTTTCCTTGCCCTCACTTCTACCACAATTGTTTCTGTCATGGATGGCCCGAAGAATGTCATGCAGGTGTGTCTCCGGCCCGCCCAGGATGAAACGCCCATTTTCTGTCATGATTTTTGTCATATAAGTAGGGCCCACCACATCTATGATGATATGTGTTTTGTCACAATTATCGTAATAGAAGTGTCATAAGCATGACCATTTTTTTTGTTCGGGCCAAAATGTCATGGATGTCTTCTTTTTGCAGTGCATGTTGCGAGAGTCTGGAGTCATACTCCGGATCCGGCAGTTGATCGCTTTCCCCGGTGTGGGGTGGTCATTTAGGATGGATTGAGCAGGGAGCTACTTTGGACATGCTAAAAGATCATGATTGATTCGAACCTGACAATACGATTCTTCTCCAAAGTACACTCGCCTTCTGATGACCTTAGGAAAGTGCTCGACAGTGACTGCCATCATGGCGGTGCCCCCCATCGCACTGCTGAGAGCAACGATATGAGCCGGAGCAGCCAAATAGAAACCATCAGCACCACTCGTCCTCATTCCCCCAATGTCAGTGTCTCGCGAGGGAATTTGGGGGCTATCTAAGGATTTGGGGGAAATTGGGAAACTATGGGGATCTGATAATGATCAGGAACTACTTATCACACTCTGTTATATACGACACACGGTTTGTACATATCATTTGTGTTTGATATTACAACTTCACACACGATTGCACACCAAACCGTGTGAGAAGACAACTTGCGTGAGAAATGGTTCCTATGACATAACCGTGTGTGATGTACTACCCGGTACATATGGGGATACAATAATTGATTTATTAATACTTAGGGTAAACAGCCGCTCTGCGGATACCCATCAAAAAATAAAAATAACCGCTCTGAAGAGAGAGATGGGGGCAGCGGCTGAGGCAGCTGCTACCGGATAGGAGGTCAATCCTCGGTCGGTCTGTTGTGGCAGCGTGATAGGAGGTCAATCCTCAATCGGCTACAAGAGATAGGAGGAGCTCAATTCTCTAGGTCGGCGGCGGCGTGCTCCGAGCACATCCCTCGCGATCGATGGCGGGATAGTGGAGATGAAACTTTAGGTAGTTTCCCCACTAAGCTTTTCTCCTCGACCCTGCTGTCTCGGAGTGCCGCGGCATCACGCTGCTCTACCTACTGGGTGGATGTCACCACACAGTTAATTAATTAAGGTATTATTTCTGTTGAGTGGCTTAATTAAGGTATTCAATTCGTAAGGGTAGTACTGTACTATGCACGTAAATTGATTGTTCATTAATTTGTGTCATCGGACAACTATATAACAATATGGAGCCCCCTCTATTAATTATTAAAAGAAAATCTTGTGATTTATGCACGCATCTTTGGGCATCCATTAATCTAGTTTTTAATGTTTTTTGAATCACCCCTCGTGTGGTGCGGATGAAATGATCTGAATGGATGAAGGATCGGAGAAGCTCACATTTTATGAGTGGCATGATAGAGTTCATCACTTTATCTGAATGGACAAATAAGAGAGTCCATGAAGAATATTACATCATGTGTCAGTGCAAGGAATGTACCAATATAGAGTCACATCCAGTTACATAGGTCGAGTACCACTTAATCAAGCGGGGATTCATGGATGGATATACACGTTGGACTAGGCACAGTGAAGAGACGGTCATGGATGAAGGTAACTAGTGCGGCGAGATGCCACACCCCAATCAGAGTCACAAGGATGTTGAATCGAACCTCAGGGCTCAGATGTCAAGCTACCAACAGAACATACACAAGCCAAAAACCCCAACAAAAAACCAATAACGATGATGCAGATGACACCGACGACCTTGATGGTATCGCAGAATTTGCTGCTATGATTGTAGATTTCTAGGGCCCTCATAAAGATATGGTTGGGTACAAGGATCTTCCAACCATTAAGGTGGACTCAAGACAGATTGTATCTAGGTTGCAAAAAGAAATATTCCAAGTTGAGTGCCACATAGGCGCTTCTCAGATTTAAAGCAGAAAACGGTCTATAAAACAAGGGCTTCACAGAGTTGTTAGGTCTTTTCAAAGGCATTGTTCTTGAAGTTAATGTGCCCCCAAAAGCACGAACAAAGAAAAGAAAGTTGTTTGCCCATTGGAACTATAAGGCCAGAAGATACACACTTGTGTGAACGATTTTATGTTGTACCGCGGTTACTACAAAGATTTGCGTGCATGTCGCATATGCAACTGATATGTCTCCAACGTGTCTATATTTTTTTATTATTCCATGCTATTATAATATCAATCTTGGATATTTTAAATGATTTTTTGTGATACTTTATACCCTTTTTTGGACTAACCAACAAAGTGCCTAGTGCCAGATGTCGTTTCTTTTTGTTTTTGGTTTTCTAGAAAATCAGTACCAAACAGAGTCCAAATACTACAAAACTTTTTGACATTTTTTCTAGACAAAAGAGACCCTAGAAGCTTCCGGAGGAGACCGGACGATGATCAAGGAGAAGGCAAGGAAATAGGGCGCACCCTGGGAGGGGTGCTCTGTTACCTTGTGGGCTCAACGAGGCTCCATCTGAGCTAATTTCGCCTCTGTAAATTCTCTAATATTGGGAAACCAACAGAGATCCGCCCTGATGCGGAGAATCCTATGATCATGCCCATGTACACTACGACTACTCCCTAAGCCCCAAGTGGACATACAACGAGACCTCAAGCATGCACAAGGTGAACCCGCTCCTAAATGCTTCCCCTTTCCATTCATGTGAAATATGGTTGCTACCTAATGCAAAGACACTACGTGTGCTTAGGAAACGAGGAGACGACCATGGAGATGCTCGAAGCATAGGACAAGTCCCCAAGTACATGGATGAAGAGGACCGATGAAAGAAGCCAGAGAAAGCTCCCAGGACCCAGACCCAACCCCGGACATCCGGCCCCTCGAAACTACATTAACAGCAATAGCCCAGCAGATAACATGCTATAGGGCCGGACATCCGGTTCAGCCGGGAAAGCCGACCCCTCATCACGGAAGGCAACTGAAGCCAACCGGCACCAGCCCTAGACATCTGGCTTCCTCAGCCCAAACATTCGGCCCATGCTGAAGGCCCAGAAATCCAGCCCCCTGCACGCAATGTAACGGGCTACCGACCCATGTACCATTTCCCTTTGCCCCAACTTGTACTAGCACTATATATAGACCTCTCCCTCCTCCTAGTTAGGGTTAGCAAAGTGATAGCTCATTTGTATGTGAGCTTTACTACTATCCACTCTTCTCTTGAAAGAGAGAGACCACACCATTTGAGTTCAAGACCTCCTTTGGAGAAGATCCCATAGGGGAATCAAGACCCCTTCATGGGAAGATCCTTCTAGGATTCAATACCTCAACTCCTTCAAGGATTGGGACGAACTAGTTACCTTTGTATCATCCTTTGTTGTCCTTGGATCTTTGTTACCTCTTTGTGTATGTGGATCTAGCACATGTGTCATTGGATCAAGGCAATTTGAGTGTTTCCTCCCATTTCCCTCTGGTGTTCTTTGTGTTCTTGGGAATCCCCCTCCAAATCGTGAAAGATCGGCCCTAGGGTTCCACCCTACATCATCTTGGACCAGAGCAAGGTTGAACACGAATTTGGACTCCCCACCCCTCGTTTTTCTAGCCTAATTTTGCTTTGTTTCGTCCTAATTTTGAAAATCCCCACCAAAAATAACTCCCAATTTTTTTGTGATTTGCTGTTTTGATAATGTATTGTTGACTTTGATCCATGGATTCGTTGTGTCCTGAGTGGATCTAGCTTCTCCACAAGTTTCCCCACTTTCCATCCACGAAATCTCCTCAATTTTGCCCCTCAAATAATCAATTTCCGCCTCCAAATCGAGTTTCGGAGTCCAAATCCTGATCTGGAATCATCGGGCCAGACATCCAGCTCCTGGAGCGTAAATTCATGTGCGGTTCTGGATAGAGGGTCCCGGAAATTCGTTCTAGCCCCCACACATCCGGCCCCAATAACTTCAGCCTCCTGTGTTTCACCGTTTTGTCCATAACTAATTCATCCGGAGTCCGATTTTGATGCTCTTTAGCTCGTTTTAAAGCTACTGACATCCCCCATCACATAAAAATACTACCACCATCATTTTACTCCATCAGATTTTTGTAACTTTGGCATCTTTTCCTAGGGCTTCCACCATATCGTCTGCAACCACCACCAATTTTCCACTACCACCATTTGACACTTTCCTTTGAGATTGTTAGTTCACGGTTTTTCCGTTTCCTATGGTGTTTTTGCTAATTAGGAATGGTTCGACTTCGAGAAACCGCCACTCATCATTGCCACAAGGTCGCCATCGAGAATGACCACTTCATCATTTGGACACCATCAACCGTATACAAGGACGATAACTTTGACGACATCATTGTACTTTCTCCTTGCCATAGTATTGTTAAACCCTAGCCCATTTTGCGTCACTTGCCTATCGAGACTAGCCATCGAGTATTGTCGGCAATTTTCCTTGTGCACTTTAGAGATACTCGCCCCGCACCCTCCATTGCATACATACAATATCATCTTGGTATCCTCATCTTGGCATAATCATACCATCTTTTGTGTCACATGATTGTTCCCGCATATACACAATTGCTATCTTGGTTTGTGCATTTCGCATAGTGGCCATAAAAAGAGAGAGAAAGAATAATATTTTAAGCAAAGAGAAACAAAGAGCTTCTAAGCAATAGCTATAGCATTGCCACATTGCATATCATATACCATTATTGATCATCTTGGATCATCATGTGCGAAACACCGGGTATCATACATACTAGCATACTTGGGATAAAGAGTTGATACATTTTGCATATTATAGGTTGTGCACAAGTGTTGTATCTGCCTATTGAGCAATCGTGCTAGCGTCTCTCTTTCGTTGCGCAACACAAGCGTTTTCCGTGGATTCCACTTTTGTGCTCATTCCTTGGTTGCATGACCCCATCTATCTATCCGTCTATGTGTTTCTGTGTCCCACCTATTGCTATTGGTATACTTGTTTCACTTGCAAATTTGTGAATCTCTTTCAAAATTATGGACTCTTGCTAAAAATTGCATCAAATTTTTGTGCCACTATCCTCACCAAGCTCCACCAAAGCTTTACTTGTGCAGGTGTGAGAACTGACAAGATCTGTTACCATTTATGCTATTTTCATAATGAATTATTGAGTAGTTATTGACCCATCTTCAACATTGGATAAGGTACATTGGTCTAGTTCTTTCCTTTCTTCCACTCACATTTGCTCGAGTCTTGTGATGGATAGGCAGAGCAAATCATCTCCGGTCTTCGACGACAAGGACAGCACGAGCAACTACATCACTAACACTCATACCGTTGAACTATAACAGGCAATGCAAGGCGCACAATATACCTTACGAAAGCACATCGATCTAATCACCACTGACTTGCGAGACTAACTCGACCACAAGCTTCCCACACAAATGGAAGACAACGATGAAAGGTTTTTTACTCAAAAGGCGGAGAAGAATGCAAGAATTGAGGAGATTTGTGCCTTGTTGGTCAATCGTTCTTCTACGACATCATCATCATCAAGGCGGCGAGCAATTCGAACATCTTCGGAGCACCCAAGTGATGCAAGGACAATTCGTCCACGTCCTCATCTTCGCGACGAGGACCATCACGTACGTGATCAACATAGTCATGAAGGGAAAGTCCCTTCCAAGCAACATGTGCACGATGAGGAAACACACCATAAAGATCAAGCATGAAAACGACACCACCAACATGAAGATGCTCAACACATGCAGACCTACAAGTCGCAATAAGGTCTACATCAAGTTGTGGCCAACCTTCATGAGCACATGAGAAGACCGCAAGACAAGCACCACCAAGAGGAAGCTACGGCTACCACCACCACTTCAGCATCTTCGCCAAGTGTTATCAAGGCATCTTCACCTTTGGACGTACGACATCTTCGACTACTTCCCATGAGTACGTCTAGATCGACATCATCGAGTCCAAGGTGATCACCTACAAGCAAGGGTGACACTTCCATCTTCGTAAGCCCATCAAGGAAGATGGCCGACCATGGGAAATTCCCTTCGGTCATGGAGACAAGCTACAAGGTGCCACATCATATGGGCCTCATACAAGACAACGATAAGACGGTTGACCAAGGGCCATCCCCTTCGACCAGGGTGACGAGCGTAAACCACTTCGACAATACGGAGACGGCGCCCCACTAGGACTCATACTCCAAGTCAAGCTACAAGACCACACATGCGACATTATCTTTGGTCTCGGAGGAGAGTGATGATTTTCCACATCCTGCAACATTCATCTTTGGAGGCGTTATGGATGAGGAGGTTGAGCATGGGACTATACCTTCAACCAAGGCAGCGATAGGATTTGAGCATGGAGACATTTGCACATGCATCTCTCCTACACCCACATATGACGAGGTGCCCCAATTACCAAGTGAGGAGAGCCACCACACCATAAGTGAGATGAGTGACTCCACCATATATGACATTGCATGCATTTCCTATGAGAGGATGAGTGTGATCCCTGAGGGTGTGCGGCATTATGGGATTCCTCGGGCTACTCGTCTAACTCTTATGGTCCGGACATGCAGGCCGCTCTATAAGCAATTGAAGGCCGAGCTATGAGGTGAATTCATGTTCAGGAAGGAAACCTCCGAAGCCTTGGTGTGTCCTCCAAGTCGAGATGGAAGAATCGACCGTGTGTAACCCACGTCATCCCTGGTGTCTCTATAGACAAGAGGGTTTAGTCTGTAGAGGATAGAAGAACCATCATCCTATTCATCTAGGGTGTAGTTCAT
This sequence comes from Triticum aestivum, assembly GCF_018294505.1. Taxonomy (NCBI): domain Eukaryota; kingdom Viridiplantae; phylum Streptophyta; class Magnoliopsida; order Poales; family Poaceae; genus Triticum; species Triticum aestivum. Next base: position 304,516,027 of record NC_057804.1, on the reverse strand, counting down.
CTGATCTCGTGATAGATCGACTCTATAACCTTCATACACACATTAATATAATCAAGCAGGACGTAGGGTTTTACCTCTTCGAGAGGCCGTGAAGCTGGGTAAATATTATCCCTGTGTTTCATGTTCCCCATTGATCCAACATCCACAACTCGGGACCCCCTACCCAAGATCCACCGGTTTTGACACCGACATTGGTGTTCATTGAGAGTTCCACTATTGGATCACCCAAGGATCAATGGCTTGCCTAGTCATTAACGATGGCATCTGCACCGAGGAAATCTTTGTTCCCAGCCAGATCATCACGTTCGGCAGCATCATGCTACATGCCGATCCGACCGTCCACCTTAGCCAGGACCAAAGTTTCGCCCCCGATTAGGAGAACCGGTTTGGGAACCTAGGGTTCGTTGCCGACTCTTGGGGAGATCTTATTCTGACAAAGTTTTCAGCTCCACTTGAAGAGCTCGCAAACCCCGATGCCTTAACTTCGGGAGCACTGAACCCCACCACGGGGACTGCCGTCACCCTGGGTCTGGCCTTAAATCCCAACCCCATTGATACGTCCGGACAAGTTCCCGCCGAATACTACACGGCCGCGACTTCGAATGCCCTTGGAGCGGCGATACCGTGGATCAACCCCAAGTACTCTAGGAGCATAGACCCGACAGACCTTTCGTCCTTGAATGAGCTACTAGACGGGATCCAAGCCATGCGAATTTCTGATAGCCAATCCTCGATCTATGACCGGATCGGGCTTAATTCTGATGACATGAAAATTTATGTCCCACCTATCACACACCTAGTCCCCACCATCGAGGAATTAGCTGAAGGCTTGACCCCACAATCATCGGAGCTATAAATGGATTATGTCCGGATTCCTAATCATCAGGTCCAGGCCTCTAGCTCGGAATCCGACGTTCGTCCCGGAGAGAGCCCGAGATCAAGCCCTGATTCAACGCATGACCTTGAGTCCATGCAATAGTACTCAGTTGATAGTTCAGATTCCGAGCCTGGCACGTCGGATTCCGCGATGGCGCAGGATACCGTCGCCAAAGCCCCGGACCCACGACGTATTGCGATAAAAAGTGTTTTCCCACCCACCCCCACATTGAGTACTCCCCAAGCAACCCAGGGAAGCCTGGCATGTGGGATCTAATGTACGTGAAGCAACAGCCTGGAGAAACGGTCCACCACTTCTAGGCCAGATTCCTCCTCGTGAAAAACAAAATGGCGTACTGCAGTGGCCAGGAAATCATAGTGACCTTTCGGCATAATTGCCGAGATGAAGGAATCTTAAATGCCCTTCGCCGAGCTATCGGATTTGGTACGCAAATACTATGCCAAGGAAAGTGCCTGGAAGGCCCAACAGATGTGTGTGGAGTCAATCCATGCCGAGGAACCTATAATAGCTCGGGTGAAACGCATGCATGCACAATGGTCGACCGAACACGAGCCCGTCGAGAAAAATTAATAAACCTGTCGCAGGATCCAGAATAGTCCTCAACAAGCTACTGGAAAAACCATGCCCCATACACCCGGTCATGTTGAACAAACCCAACCCACAACATTCGATCTTGCTGGGTGGTTAGGCAAGTCGCAAATAGTGGAGAGGATATCCTTGGAGTCTCACCCTGCACCAGATATTCAACAGCACCCCTGGACAATGAAATTGAGATCCTGATGATCTACGAGACATTTTCCTCAAAGAATCAGAGGAAAAGAGCCCTTCGACAGCTCGGTCAAATCCACCAGGTGACAGCAACAAATTCATGGACGGATACTCCAGTCACCTTCGACAAGGAAGACGAGCCAAGGGCCTGCCCTGTCCGAGCACCCGCCACCCTAGTCCTTGATCCCATAGTGGACATCTTCAGACTCCACAAGGTGCTAATGGACGGGGCAGTGGTTTAAACCTCATTTATCAGGACACCATGTACAAAATGTAATTCGACAGATCTCGTGTCATACAAAGCCACACCACCTTTCGAGGGATCATCACCGAAAAAGAGGCACATTGCACCGGACGAGTCACTCTTGATGTAGTATTCGATACTCCTGAGAACTACAGGTCTGAGGAACTACTCGTCCACATTGTGCCCTCCGATAGTAGTTATCATGCCCTAATTGGGCATGATGCATTCACAAGATTTTAGGCTATACCACATTACGGGTATATGAAGCTCAAAATGCTAGGACCCAATGGCGTGATCACAATTACAAGCAATCCAGATATAGCTCTTCCGGCCGAAAACAAAACAACATTGCTCGCCCTCTATGCACTCCGCTCAATGCTGGATAGGGATGATGTAACCCTCAGTAAGAGGCCCAAATCCACATCTTTCAAACTAGCAAATGAAATCGTCAAATTTCAAGTGCATCTAACGGACCCCAACAAAACACCGTCCATTGGAGCTCGGCTAGACAACGCAGTTTATGACTTATTGCGCAAAAACTTGGACATATTTGCTTGGCAACCCTCAGATATGCCATGAATCCCACGAACACTAGCAGAGCATAGCCTGAGCATAATCAAATGCTTTAAGCCAGTCAAACAGGAGCTACGACAGTTTTCCGAACCCAAGCGTCAAGCTATGGGTGAAGAAATAGCAAAACTACTCGAAGCCGGATTCATCTGAGAAATCAAAACCCCAAGTGTTTAGCAAATCTGGTCATGGTGCCCAAAAAAAGACGAATCTTGGGGGCTGTGCGTCGATTTCAAAGACCTAATAAAGCCTATCGTAAGGATCCCTTTCCCTTACCTTGCATAGACCAGATCATCGATGCCACTGCCGGACAAGGCTCATTGCGCTTCCTTGATGCCTACTCTGGATACTATAAAATCAAAATGAAGGAGTCCGACCAAGGTGCAACCACCTTAATCCCCCCCCTTCGGGCCATTCTGCTTCAATACAATGCCCTTCGGGTTAAAAAAATGCAGGCGCCACATACTAGTGCATGATTCAGACATGCCTAGAAAATCAAATGGGCAAGACGGTCGAGGCATACGTGGATGACATGGTCATAAAGACCAAACACATTAGCCAGTTGGTGGACTACCTCTGCCAAACCTTTGATAATCTACAGGCTTACGATATACGACTCGATCCGGACAAATGCGTCTTCGGTGTTCCCGCCAGTAATTACTATGATTTATTGTTTCCCATAGAGGAATACAGGACAATCCCGCTAAAATCCGAGCCCTATCCCAACTTGCGATCCCTACGAAGCTGAATCACGTTCAAAAACTAGCGGGCTGCATGGCGGCTTTGAGCCGCTTTATCTCCTGTCTTGGTGAAAAGGCACTGCCGCTCTACAGACTGCTCAAACGGACCAAAAACTTCGAGTGGACCGATGAAGCAACGGTCGCATTGGAAGAAATTAAAACTTTATTCGCTGGCAATCCTATACTAGTAGCGCTCGGCATAGGTGAACCAATGTTGTTATACATCTCAGCCACAAATCAAGTGGACAGTGCGGTTCTTGTTGTCGAAAGAGAGGTGGAGGGTCACCAGTTCCAGGTGCAGAAGCCAGTCTACTACTGTCGGCATTCTGGGAACGGGGGTCCCCAGACTTGCCTGCCTGCGGCCTGCAGCGTGGCTCAACTAGTGGCCCAGTACGGCCCATCTTCATCAACCAAACACTCAAGAACCTCGCGAGGGGCCAAGCCTCGCGGGGCGGACGACGCAAGGCCTCCTCAAGAGTGGCCTCACCAGGCAGGCTCGTGAGGAGGCGAAGAGATCAAGGCAAGGGGTACATCGCGAGGTGCCCATGATGCAAGCCATGACGATCAAGACTAGGCGGGCGCCAGCCCGTGCGGTGTCCTTGTTTCCTCTTTGGTGCAATGGGGGTGAGCACAGGCGCAGAGTACCGGGGCATCAGGCAAAGGTTTCCATATGGGTGCAACGAGACCGAGACCAGCAGAGCGGCAGGACAGAGCCACCTGTCCCTCAAGAAGGCGCCCTGGCTCCAAGGCGCGTGGCCCCTGGACGTGACCCACCACGTCCAGCACCCGTGCGACAATAAAGAAGCTGCCAGGAAATCCCTCGACCTCAAGAAGGTGCTCCCGTGCTTATTTCACCAGCACAACAAGACCGCGTCCCTGCACCTCCGCGCCAAGACCGCGTGCTGCCCCTGGCGGTAGTGCGTGGGTACCATCAAGAGCAAGCCTCGCCGTCAGCAAAGGGCTCCGGTAGCACAACAAGTTGCCGCGGCTTCACCACCGAGCTGCGTAGCGTTGCCTGGTCGGGCAAGTTCAAGCCAGACCTGCCTCCTCGCTACGACGGCACCGCCGACCCCGCGGTGTTCTTGCAGCTAAACGATTTGGGCATCGAGGCGGCCAACGGAGACGAGAAGGTCATGGCAAACTGGTTTCCCATGGCGCTCAAGGATGGCGCCCGCACCTGGCTCCTGAACCTGCCTCCCGGCTCGATCTCCTCCTGGGACGAGATGCGTAGCTGCTTCATCGCCAACTTCTAGGGCCCTCGCGAGGGCCCTCCGGCCGCGGGTGACTTGCGCCGCATCAAGCAACAGCCTGGAGAGACCCTGCATAAATCCATACAGCGCTTCAACAGCGCCTGCCTCAAGATCCCCAAGGTGACGGACGAGGCCATCATCTCAGCATTCTCTGATGGCTTCCGTGACGTCAAGATGAAGGAAGAGCTCGCCATCCACGAGGAGTTGTGCACATCCCTGGAGCTTTTCAACCTGGCGACCAAGTGCGCAAGAGCTGAGGAAGGACGCCTCTCCCTCCTCGAGCTTCCAGCTATTGACCCAGAAGAAAAGAAGGCCAAGGCCAAGGACGTGAAGCGCAAAGGAGCAGCCATGCTCATAGCATAACCAGACACGAAGCGCGGCAGGGACCAGCCAGAGTTGTCCAAGGGCAGCCGACCATTCTGCACCTACCACAACCTCCACACCCACAACACCAATGAATGCCAAGAGCTCAGGGCCGTTCGAGAAGGACGCTTTGGTTGACGCCCCGAGCGCAACGACCAGGGCTACAGCCAAGGAGGAGGACGTGGCGAAGGACAATGGGATGACCGTGGCCCTCGCCAGGAGTGGCGTGATTGACCTTGTGAGGATCGCTGGAAGGACCAGCCCTGCGAGGGAGCCTGGAGGGATTAGCCTCACGAGGACCACCCGAAGGGCAACGCAGGTCTTCCTCCTCTGCCGCAACCAACAAAAAGGAATGACGACCACCACCAGGATGAGGGGGCTGGGGGCTTCCAGGAACCACACTCTATCACTTGCATCCTGGGCGGAGCTCAGGCCTCAGCCTCCCAGCACATCATCAAGCAGTTTGCTCACGAAGTGAATGCAGTCCTTCCCAAGCTCGAGGCTACGCGCCCGCTGAGGTGGTCCAAGTGCGCCATTACCTTCAGCTCAGCAGACCAACTCAAGTGTGTGGCTACTGCTGGTGTCCTCCCGATGCTTTGTTCCCAGTCATCAGCAACATGCAAGTCACCAGGACCCTCATCGATGGCGGCGCAGGGCTCAACGTTCTGTCCGTTGAGATGTTTGACAACCTTCAAGTGCCATACGATTAGCTCCAGCCAACCAAGCCTTTCTCAGGAGTCACCGATGGTTCCACCACCCCGAAAGGGAAGGTCCGCCTCCCTGTCACCTTCATGCAGCGCAACAATTACCGCACCGAGCTCATCGACTTCGATGTCGCCCACATCCACCTACTGTACAATGCCATCCTCATGTATCCAGCCCTGGCCAAGTTCATGACAGTGACCCACCATGGCTACAATGTCCTCAAGATGCCCGGAAGCTGCGGAATCATCACTGTCCCCTGCAAAGAGAAAGATGTGGTGTCCTCCCTCGAGCGCGCCTTCCAAGTTGCATCAATCGAGGACCCAAACAGCAGGGGCAAGAATCCTCCCGAGGTAGTCCCGAAGAAGAAGAAGACACCACTTAGCTCAAGGTCTCAGGAGGTTGGCATCTCAGGAGGTGCTGCGTTAGGATCAGTGCCCGCGCAAGGGGCGCCTCCCTCCATAGCATAGGAAGGCGCGCCCGGCGCCCTCCTTGGGCAGGTCTCGGGGGCTTTCTTCTGGATGGCCTTAGACTTTGCCAACATCACGAGGGAGGTGCTCGGGCACCACTTGGAGGCGTGCTTCGCGGCACGTTTCCCTCAGGAGGCCTCAAGGCGTGGGGAGCCCAATGTTCAGGAGTTCATCACCAAGACCACTCAGGAGCTTCATGAAGCAAGAGCCATGCGCGGCGATCACCGCTTGCCTAGTATGGATCCCCATCCAGGCGAGGATGGTGGGCTACGCGTCTGCATCGATGTCCCAGGGCTCAACCGACCCACATCTCAGGAGCGCCTCTGGCCTTCACGCATGGGATGCTGCCAGGGACCGCCGCACAGCTACGTTCGCATGCCATTCGGCCTGCCGAACAGGGATGCGACCCACCAGCGTCACCTGCGGAGAATTCTGGCGGCTCAGGAGGCCAGGAATCACGCGGTCCTAGCGGAGATGGAGATGGTCCTCGAGGAACCGCCTGGACCCCCAAAGCCTCCCGAGGCTTAGGGCTCCGGTGGTTCATGAGGGTCGGCCTCCCAAGCATCTACAACTACTCCAACACCCCCTCTACAATGGTACTAGGTGACATCTTCCGAGTTCATTTCAGCTTGGAGCGCCCTCAGGGCTGCTCATTCCTAGGCCGCATGGGTCCGTCCCTGTGGCATGTACCCCTTTTGCTTATGTATTTAGTTTACCTTGCTGGGGGCTTCCCTCGGGCTGCATCATCCCCAAGCCGCTTGGGCCTGTCCCAGTGGCATGTATCCCTCCCGCATTTTCCTAAGCTGATTTCCCTATCATGCTTAACTCACATGTGATTATTGCCTGTTCGATTGACACCTACCACTGGAGCTGCTCACGCAGGCACGACGCTTGCACATGGGTTCGTCCCTGCAACGTCGACAAATCTGAGTGGTCGAGTTTTGGACCGCGGCAGCCTCGCGCGCATCACCTCACCAGGACCTCAGTGCCCTCACCCCTCTCTCGGAGCAACCAATGGCCAGCTGGTCATCATAATGGCAATCCGTGATTTTCTCGTGCTGGTTCATAGGAATCTCCCCAGGTCTATAGCGGGTGGCCCCACGAGCTTTCTCTCTCTTTCCCACGCGATCCGCTTGCGCGTTAAAAGTGGGGCTCCTGAGCATCGCGACTCAGGAGCTCTTACTGGCTCTCCAGCCCTCACCCCCTGGACTTGACCACATCATCGCGACCTCGCATACCAGCGGCGGCTGAGCTCGCTCGAGTGCCGGGACCTGAGGACGTAGAGCACGAAGGGGAGTATGGGGAAGAAAAGGAAAACTCTCAAGGGCCTAACCCAGCTACATCCCAGCTGCCAATGCGCAAGTCCGGCGCAACGCGAAGGAATGACTCCATATTATCTAGATAAGTTTCATGCCTGGATCAGCTAACCATTGTGATGCGAAATCTTCACTTGATGCGGCTCTGTGACGGCAACGTTCCCTTCCTTTCTCACCTCTCGGTGGTTGCTTGCACGCTAAAGGGGACCTCCTGAGCATCGCGCCTTAGGGGCTCTTACTGGACCTCGGGCCGCTCACCTCCTGGCCTTGACCACGGCATCGCGACCTGGCATACCAGCGATGGCTGAAGCCTTCCTGGGGACCAAGACCTGTTAGCATAGAGCGCTAAACCTTCATGAGGTTAGAAAAGGGGACCCAAGCCGGGACATGACAAGCATTCGCACAATTTCATAATAAGGATCACATCAGCAAAATACATCGCGAACCCTTTACATGCCCCCACGGGGTGCCTTTTTTTAATTCCTCGCAGGGAACAAAAGACGAGAATCCTAAGGAGACCTAACTACCCGCGCCTCCATGGCCGAAGCCATCATCAACAGTGGGCCACGGGAGGCCAGCGCCAACCCCATCCAGATCAACCGCGGCGACGGCCTGACACTGTCGCCTTGCTCCGGATGCGACGCGAGCTCGGGGGCATGTAGCTGTCATCGCTCGTCTCTGGAGTCACAAAGAGCTCGGGAGAGTCGTTGAACTCCCAAGCATCACTGCTGCTACCAGAGGAGCTGTTGGGGAAGCGAGCGGCAGGCCTAGCCCCTGCAACATCGATGTCCTGACTGCCTCCTCTGGGGCAGCACTCTAGGCGGCGACCCTCAGCGTCGAAGACCTTGAAGAGCAACAAGGAGGCGCCATCGTATTCAAAATGAATCGCGAGGGCACCCCCCGTTTGGCAGACCCGGGAGACCTCGCCCCAGCCTTGGGTCATGAAGACCTTGCGCGGGGTAACGACTTCAACCTCCGCTCCGGTTGCCGGAGCACTGCAGTCGGCGTGCTGCAGCCAAAGCTCGAGAGGCCCCCTTGGCGGCATCTCGTTGGCAAGAATGAAGGGAAGCGGATCCAAGTGCTTGGAGGCATCGCCGCTTGCAGCACGAGCTTGCGAGAGGAGTCCGCGGCGTGGACTCCAGGGGCGACGGCGCGAACTGCCATGGATCGTCTACCTCATTTGTGGCGTGGGCGGCGTCGCTCGCCATCCCTTTCTCCAGGGCCCTCGGCCTGGGCGTACAAGGGTAGAGGGAACCCAGGAGGTGGCCACTCGCAGCAAGGCCTTGTCATCTCCGGCCTTGCAACTTCGTAGTGGTGGCAGGGGAATGGTCGTTTCTTCGGCGGGAGCGGGTCAGGTCCCTCCTGGGGAGCCTTCCCTTTCTCCTCTGCCAAGAACTTGCGGATCGGTGCCATTGGCTTCAAGGATGGAGATGGGGAAAGGGAGAATAAGCAGGCGGAGCAAGAAGAGATGGACAACAGGGGCTCTCGCCCCGCCTTATTTATAGTCCCGGGGAGGCCAACCGTCGACTTCCACAATCACAGGTAATGATGACTCTTTTTGCATGTAGCAGGGACTCGTCAAATCTGGCAGTTGCCAAGGCAGCGCCGGGAAGCGGCGACGCCCACGTCCAATGAAGCCGCCATGCGTCAACCACGGCCGCAGGCTGTTGGGGCCCGCGGCACTCCGCACTTGCCCTTTGGCTTCGCTCCTAAGCCATCCGAGCACGCCTTGGGCCCGGGGGCTACTGTCAGAATTCTGGGAACGGGGGTCCCCAGACTTGCGTGCCAGCGGCCCGCAGCGTGGCTCAACCAGTGGCCCAGTACGGCCCGTCTTCATCAACTAAACACTCAAGACCCTCACGAGGGGCCAAGCCTCGCGGGGCGGACGACATAAGGCCTCCTCAGGAGTGGCCTCACTAGGCAGGCTCGCGAGGAGGCAGAGAGATCAAGGCAAGGGGTACCTCGTGAGGCGCCTGAGGGAGTCCTGGATTAGGGGGTATGTGGACTGCCGGACTATGTACTTTGTCCGGACTATTGAAGCGTGAAGATACAAGACCCAACACTCTGTTCCGTGTCTGGATGGGACTCTCCTTTGCGTGGAAGACAAGCTTGGCGATCTGGATATTATATTTCCTTCCTTGTAATCGACTCCATGTAAACCCTAGCTCTCTCCGGTGTCTATATAATCTGGAGAGTTTGGTCCTTAGAAGGCCGATCACAATTACAATCATAATCATCATAGGCTAGCTCCTAGGGTTTAGCCTCTACGATCTCGTGGTAGATATACTCTTGTACTACTCATATCGTCAATATTAGTCAAGCAAGAAGTAGGGTTTTACCTCCATCGAGAGGGCCCGAACCTGGGTAAACATTGTGTCCCTTGCTTCCTGTTACAATCAGCCTAAGACGCACAGATCGGGACCCCCTACCCGAGATCCGCCGGTTTTGACACCGACATTGGTGCTTTTATTGAGAGTTCCTCTGTGCCGTTGCTTCAAGGCTCGATGGCGCCTTCAATCGTCAACAACACGGTCCAGGGCGAGACTTTTGTCCCCGGACAGATATTCATGTTCGGCGGCTTCGCACTTTGGGCCAATTCGCTTGGCCATCTGGAGCAGATCGACAGCTACGCCCCTGGCCACCAGGTCAGGTTCGGAAACTTGAACTACACGGCGGATATTCGCGGAGACTTGATCTTCGACGGATTCGGGCCTGTGCCAGGAGCACCGGACAGTCGCGATGAGCACGGCCTAGACCTGCTGTCGGACAAGGTTCGGGATATCCGGAGCAAGCTGCGTTGCCTAAGGACGGAGGGATGGGCCCCGCCCCGCAGGCTGCACACTCATCAGCGGTAGAGCCGAACACATGCCTCACTTCTGAGGAAGCCTGTAACTCCGGACCCCCGGACTCATATCCGGTTGTTGGTTCCAGTGCGCGCATTCTCGAGCCAGTCGAGCCACGTTGGGCTCCGGTAATGGAGTTTACCGCTGCGGACATCTTCCAACACTCGCCCTTTGGCGACACGCTGAATTCATTAAAGTCTCTCTCTTTCTCATGAGGATCTTGGCCGAACTATGTCCGCCTTGAGTGGGAAGCAGGCGACGAAGGAATTCGTTGCCCACCCACCACCCACTTCATTGCCACGGTCGATGACTTAACCGACGTGCTTGACTTCGACTCCGAAGACATCAACGGTATGGACGACGATGCAGGAGAAGAACAGGAACCACCGCTCACGGGGTGGTGGACAGCCACCTCCTCATATGATATATATATGGTGGACACTCCAAAGGAAACCAATGGCGATGAGGCAACAGAAGATAACCCCTCAGAGAGAAAAACAATCCGGATGGTGCCGAAGAGGAATACAACCCAGATCAACACGCCTTTGAGCAGGCCGAGCAGGAAGATGAGCAGGTCAGCCCAGACGAACAGGTGACGGACGGATATCCGAAGGAGGATAACTATATGCCCCTCCGAAGACGAGATTAGCCTTGGCGACGACGAGTTCGGCGTGCCTGATGACCCCGTCGAGCAGGAACGCTTCAAGCGTCGGCTTATGGCCACTGCGAGGAGCCTGAGAAAGAAGCAACAGCAAGTCCAAGCTGATCAACACTTGCTCACAGATAGATGGACTGAAGTCCTGGCAGCCGACAAATACGGACTCGAGCGCCACACGGCTGACCGGCCACCCCGTGGCCGGGATAAAACGGCATATCAGCCCGAATACTAGCCCGCACCCCCACGCCAATACACTACGGCCCGGGGCAATAGGCAGGACCTGCAAGACATACTGGAAAACAAAGCAGGACAGCCAAGATCGATCTATGGATCACGGGGGCGCACCCCAGCGCGCAATGATGACCATCACGCCGGATACATTATCAATAAGTACGGCCGGGCCGAACACGGCAACACAGACCAATTCGAACGGCGTAGCAACATAGCTCGGCACAGAGGCGCCGCACACCCCCTCTGCTTCACTGACGAAGTGATGGATCATGAATTCCCAGAAGGGTTCAAACCCGTAAAGATTAAATCATACAATGGCACAACAGACCCCGCAGTATGGATCGAAGATTTCCTTCTCCACATTCACATGGCCCGCAGAGACGATCTACACGCCATCAAGTATCTTCCCCTTAAGCTCAAAGGACACGCCCGACACTGGCTAAACAGCCTGCTAGCAAATTCCGTTGGTACTTGGGAAAACCTGGAAGACGCATTCCTCAACAACATCCAGGGCACGTATGTGCGACCACCGGACGCCGATGACTTGAGCCACATTAGTCAGTGATAACCCACAAGTATAGCGGATCGCAAAAGCTTTCGAGGGTAGAGTATTCAACCCAAATTTATTGATTCGACACAAGGGGAGCCAGAGAATATTCTTGAGTATTAGCAGTTGAGTTGTCAATTCAACCACACCTGGATAACTTAGTATCTGCAGGAAAGTGTTTCGTAGCAAAAGTGGTATGATAATAATAGTAACGGTAGCAAAAGTAAAGATACATGTTTTTGGATTTTTGTAGTAGTTGTAATAGTAGCAACGGAAAAGTAAATAAGCGAAGAACATTATGTGAAAAGCTCGTAGGCAATGGATCAGTGATGGATAATTATGCCGGATGCGATTCCTCATGCAATAGTTATAACATAGGGTGATATAGAACTAGCTCCAATTCATCAATGTAATGTAGGCATGTATTCCGTAAATAGTCATACGTGCTTATGGAAAAGAACTTGCATGACATCTTTTGTCCTACCCTCCTGTGTTCAGCGGGGTCCTAGCGGAAACTAAGGGATATTTAGGCCTCCTTTAAATAGAGAACCGGAACAAAGCATTAACAGATAGTGAATACATGAACTCCTCAAACTACGGTCATCACCGAGAAATATTCCGATTATTGTCACTTCGGGGTTGTCGGATCATAACGCATAACAGGTGACTATAGACTTGCAAGATAGGATCAAGAACACACATATATTCATGAAATCATAATAGGTTCAGATCTGAAATCATGGCACTCGGGCCCTAGTGACAAGCATTAAGCATAGCAAAGTCATACCAACATCAATCTCAGAACATAGTGGATATTAGGGATCAAACCCTAACAAAACTAACTTGATTACATGGTAAATCTCATCCAACCCATCACCGTCCAGCAAGCCTACGATGGAATTACTCCCGCACGGCGGTGAGCATCATGAACTTGGTGATGGAGGATGGTTGACGATGACGACGGCGACGAATCCCCCTCTCCGGAGCCCCGAACGGACTCCAGATCAGCCCTCCCGAGAGAGATTAGGGCTTGGCGGTGGCTCCGTGTCGTAAAACGCGATGAAACTTTTTCCTTGATTTGTTTCTACCTCAGACGGAATATATGGAGTTGGAGTTGAGATTGGAGGAGGTCCAAGGGGGCCATGAGATAGGGGGCCGCACCCTAGGGGGGGGCGCCCCCCTGTCTCGTGGACAGGCTGTGGGCCCCTGGCACTAATTCTTTCGCCAAAAATTCTTATTAAATTTGAAAAGTGCCTCCGTGGATTTCCAGGACATTCCGAGAACTTTTATTTTGTACACATAAAACAACATCATGGCAGTTCTGCTGAAAACAACGTCAGTCTGGGTTAGTTTCATTCAAATCATGCAAGTTAGAGTCCAAAACAAGGGCAAAAGTGTTTGGAAAAGTAGATACGTTGGAGACATATCAACTCCCCCAAGCTTAAACCTTTGCTTGTCCTCAAGCAATTTAGTTGACAAACTGAAAGCGATAAAGAAAAACTTTCACAAACTCTGTTTGCTCTTGTTGTTGTAACATGAAAAGCCAGCATTCAAGTTTCAGCAAATATTTTGAACTAACCATACTAACAATAACACCAAGGTTTCACAATTACTCATATCAATAACATAATCAGCTAGCGAGCCATAATAATAAAACTCGAATGACAACACTTTCTCAAAATAATCATAACATGATATAACAAAATGGTATCTCGCTAGCCCTTTCTGAGACCGCAAAACATAAATGCAGAGCACCTTTAAAGATCAAGGACTGACTAAACATTGTAATTCATGGTAAAAGAGATCCAGTCAAGTCATACCCAATATAAACCAATAATAATGAATGCAAATGACAGTGTGCTCTCCAGCGGGTGCTTTCTAATAAGAAGGGTGATGACTCAACATAAAAGTAAATAGATAGGCCCTTCATAGAGGGAAGCAGGGATTTGTAGAGGTGCCAGAGCTCGATTTTAAAATAGAGATTGAATAACATTTTGAGCGGCATACTTTTGCTGTCAACGCAACAACTATGAGATGGTTGTATCTTCCATACTACATGCATTATAGGAAGTTCCCAAACAGAATGGTAAAGGTTTATACTCCCCCAACCACCAACAAGCATCAATCCATGGCTTGCTTGAAACAACGTGTGCCTCCAACATACAACAACCCTGGGGGAGTTTTGTTTAATTATTTTGATTTGCTTTGATCTTTTTGGATCATGGGATTGGGCATCCCGGTTACCGGCGCTTTCTCGTGAATGAGGAGCGGAGTACACTCCTCTTGAGAATAACCCACCTAGCATGGAAGATATAGGCATCCCTAGTTGAAACATGAGCTGCTCGAGCATACAAAACAAAATTTTATTTGAAGGTTTGGAGTTTGGCACATACAAATTTACTTGGAACGGCAGGTAAATACTGCATATAGGAAGGTTTAGTGGAATCATATGGAACAACTTTGGGGTTTAAGGAGTTTGGATGCACAAGCAGTATTCCCGCTTAGTACAGGTGAAGGCTAGCAAAAGACTGGGAAGCGACCAACTGAGAGAGCGACAACAGTTGTAAACATGCATTAAAATTAATTTACACCGAGTACAAGCATGAGTAGGATATAATCTACCTTGAACATAAATATCATGAAGGCTATGTTGATTTGATTCAACTACATGCGTGAACATGCGCCAAGTCGAGTCACTTAATTCATTCAAAGGAGGATACCATCCCATCATACCACATCATAATCATTCTAATAGCATGTTGGCACGCAAGGTAAACCATTATAACTCATAGCTAATCAAGCATGGAACAAGCAACTATAATCTCTAAATGTCATTGCAAATATGTTTACTTCATAATAGCTGACTCAGGAACACTGAATCATCATATTTACAAAAAAAGAGGTCGAGTTCATACCAGCTTTTCTCATCCCAATAAGTCCATCATAGATCGTCATTATTGCCTTTCACTTGCACGACCAAACGATGTGTATAATAATAAGAGTGCACTTGCATTGGAATAAGCTGGAATCTGCAAGCATTCAACTCAAGAGAGAAGACAAGTAATATGGACTCTAAATTAAATAAACAATCATGCATATAAGAGCCACTAAGCATTTTCAATATAGTCTTCTCGACCCCCAAAAGAAAGAAAAGAAAATAAAACTATTTACACCGGAAAGCTCCCAAAAAGTAAAAGAAGAACGAGAAATCTTTTTGGGTTTTCATTTTAATTTCTACTACAAGCTTGGAAATTAAACTAACTATTTTTTTGGTTTTTCTTAAGGTTTATCAAACACACAAGAAGAAAACTGGAAAAAGTAATTTAAACTAGCATGTATAATACAATGAAAGAGTATGAGCACCGACGACTAGTGTGTGAACATGAATGTAAAGTCAGTGAGAAATACATACTCCCCCAAGCTTAGGCTTTTGGCCTAAGTTGGTGTAATACCAATGACCGCCTGGCTGATATCCATCAGTGAAACTAGGGTAGTATTGAGATGAAGAGGCGACCGCCTCCTGAGCAGCAGCGTGTTGGCGAGCTGCCTCCATTCCCCTCTCATATTCAGTGGCTTCTTCCCTGGTGACAACATATCTTCCTTCTGTCTGATGATAAAAAAGGTAGGGGGCAGGAAGAGTAACAGGGACGACGTTGCGTCTGTTATAGGTTAGTCGATAATGGAGGAATTGTTCATTCCTCTCAAGAAAATGATGATCAAACGTAGCTTATTTATCCAAATAAACAGGAGGTACAATCATATCCCCCTCTCGTGGAGCTATATTAATAAAATTAGCCACACGGGTTGCATAAATTCATCCAAAGATATCACCCCTTCTACTATTATTCTGCAACCTACGTGCAACTATTGCCCCCAAGTTATAACCTCTATAACTTGACACAGCACTCTTGAGGACACAAAGATCAGGAGCACACATGTGACATACCTCGTCCTTACCATTAATGCATCTACCAATAAAGAGAGAAAAATAATGTATAGCAGGAAAATGAATGCTCCCTATGGTAGCTTGTGTTACGTCCCTAGATTCTCCCACAGTAATACTGGCAAGGAAATCTCTAACTTCAGATTTGGGAGGATCATTAATATTACCCCACTGCGGGAGTTTGCAAGCAGTTGTGAAATCCTCTAAATCCATGGTATAAGATGTATCATAAATATCAAACATAACACTAGGAGAATTACGCGCAGAAATATATTCGAACCTACGCATAAAGGAATCAGTCAATTGATAATATTAAGGACAGTTATCTTGTAAGAAGTCCTCCAGCTCGGCATTACACACATACGCGTCAAATTCCTCCTTGAAGCCTGCTTCGACCATAAAATCATCGGATGGCCACTCACAAGCCCGTACATTTGCGTACCTTGGCAAATTAACATCTTGTTCACGTATAGCAATCCTTGGCCCCTTCTTTGGCGAGGAACCACCTTGGTACATTCTTCTAAGCATATTTATTTTTCTGAAATTTTCTGAAATTTTAGTAACTTCAAAATAAAAGTGAATAAAACTAAACAAGATTGATAGCAACTACTCCTACAAGTGCCTAGAGCCTATATCATGCATTGGAATTGCTTGGGACCTCAAAAATTTAACATGTAAGCTCAAGAACATGGTCACCTATGCAGCAAAATATTGCAATGAATAAAGCACTAGAACAAAAACTAATTGGACCAATGGAGGAGTCACATACCAGGCAACAATCTCCCAAAGCAGTTTTGTGAATGGAGCTTGGAGCTAAGAGATCGAAAATCGCAGCAAAACGAGCTAGAACTCGGGCTTGAGCTGGATGGGGATTTTTTTGGGTAGAAGATGAAGTGTGTGGGTGCTGGCATAAGTGGAGGGGACCCACCAGGGGCCCACGAGACAGGGGGGCGCCCTACAGGGGGGGTGCCCTTCTCTCTCGTGGCCTGGTGCTTGCCCCTCCTGCAGTGTTTTCAGTGCAGTAAATCCTCAAATATTCCAGAAAAAATCATACTAAATTTGCAGGGCATTTGGAGCACTTTTATTTTCGGACTATTTTTTAATGCACGGATAATTCAGAAAACAGACGGATAATACTATTTTTGCTTTATTTATTCTAAATAACAGAAAGTAAAAAGAGGGTATAGAAGGTTGTGCCTTCTAGTTTCATCCATCTCGTGATCATCACAATGAATCCACTAACAAGGTTGATCAAGTCTTGTTAACAAACTCATTTCGAATAACACGGAACCGAAGAAATTTCGAATAACACTAAGTTACCTCGACGGGGATATGAAAATCCCCAACAATAAGAATATCATACATTTTCTTGACAGTAGGGAGAGGAAATTCAAAACCTCCAAAAATGATAGTTGGAATTTTTTCAATAGAATTGATGCTATGAACTTGAGATTTTTTCCTTGGAAAGTGTACCGTGTGCTCATTACCATTAACATGAAAAGTGACATTGCCTTTGTTGCAATCAATAACAGCCCCTGCAGTATTAAGAAATTTCTACCAAGGATAATAGACATACTATCGTCCTTGGGAATATCAAGAATAACAAAGTCCGTTAAGATAGTGACATTTGCAACCACAACAGGCACATCCTCACAAATACCGACAGGTATTGCAGTTGATTTATCAGCCATTTGCAAAGATATTTCAGTAGGTGTCAACTTATCAATTCAAGTCTACGATATAAAGAGAGAGGCATAACACTAACACCGGCTCCAAGATCACATAAAGCGGATCTAACATAATTTCTTTTAATAGAGCATGGTATAGTTGGTACACCCGGATCTCCAAGTTTCTTTGGTATTCCACCCTTAAAAGTGTAATTAGCAAGCATGGTGGAAATTTCAGCTTCCGGTATCTTTCTTTTATTTGTGATCATATCCTTCATATACTTGGCATAGGGATTTACTTTCAGCATATCAGTTAAGCGCATACGTAAGAAAATAGGTCTAATCATTTCAGCAAAGCGCTCAAAATCCTCATCATACTTTGACTTGGATGGTTTAGGAGGAAAGGGCATGGGTTTCTGAACCCATGGTTCTCTTTCTTTACCGTGCTTCCTAGCAACAAAATCTCTCTTATCATATCGTTGATTCTTTGATTGTGAGTTATCAAGATCAACAGCAGGTTCAATCTCTACATCATTGTCTTTGCTAGGTTGAGCATCAACATGAACATTATCATTAACATTATCACTAGGTTCATGTTCATCACCTGATTGTGTTTTAGCATCAGAAATAGAAATATCATTGGGATTCTCAGGTGTGTCTATAGTAGGTTCACTAGAAGCATGCAAAGTTCTATCGTTTTTCTTCTTCTTCTTTTTAGAAGAACTAGGTGCCTCTAAATTATTTCTCTGAGAATCTTGCTCGATTCTCTTAGGGTGGCCTTCAGGATACAAAGGTTCCTGAGTCATTCTACCAGTTCTAGTAGCCGCTCTAACAACAAAGTCATTTTTATTATTTAATTTGTCAAGAAAATCATTTTGAGCTTTGAGTACTTGCTCAGCTTGAGTAGCAACCATAGAAGTATATTTGCTAACGCGGTGAAGTTCATCTTTAACTCTAGCCAGATTATCACCTACGCATCCCATCTCGAAAGCATTATTCTTTAACTCTCTACCAACATAAGCATTAAAACTTTCTTGTCTAGCTATAAAGTCATCAAATTCATCTAAGCACGGGCTATGAAATTTAGTAGAGGGTATTTCAACTTTATCATATCTATAGAGAGAATTTACCTTTACTACCTGCGTCGGGTTATCAAGACAATGTGGTTCTTCAGGCAGTAAATTAAGACCATGTATTTCTTCAATAAAAAAGGGCAGCCCCAGTGCATGTAGCTCCCGCTTGCGCAGGGTCTGGGGAAGGGTCCGACCACTTTGGGTCTATTGTACGCAGCCTTTCCCTACATTTCTGTAAGAGGCTGTTTCCAGGACTTGAACCCGTGACCTCATGGTCACAAGGCAGCAGCTTTACCACTGCGCCAAGGCTCTCCTTCTACCATGTATTTCTTCAATAGGAGGTAAATTCTTAACATCTTCATCTTTAATACCTTTTTCTTTCATTGATTTCTTTGCCTCTTGCATATCTTCAGGACTGAGAAATAAAACACCTCTCTTCTTCGGAGTGGGTTTAGGAATAGGCTCAGGAGTTGGCTCAATTGGTTGAGGAATTACTTCAGGAACTGGCTCGGGAAGAGTCCAATTATTTTCATTAGTCAATATATTATTCAATAGTATTTCAGCTTCGTCGACTGTTCTTTCCCTAAAAACACAACCAGCACAACTATCCATGTAGTCCTTGGAAGCATCAGTTAGTCCATTATAAAAGATATCAAGTATTTCATTTTTCTTAAGAGGATGATCAGGCAAAGCATTAAGTAACCGGAGAAGCCTCCCCCAAGCTCGTGGGTGACTCTCTTCTTTGATTTGCACAAAATTATATATTTCCCGCAAGATAGCTTGTTTCTTATGAGCAGGGAAATATTTAGTAGAGAAGTAATAAATCATATCCTGGGGACTACACACACAACCAGGAGCAAGAGAATTATACCAAGTCTTAGCATCACCCTTTAATGAGAACGGAAATATCTTAAGGATATATAAATAGCGAGACTTCTCATCATTAGTAAACAGGGTAGCTATATCATTCAACTTGGTAAGATGTGCCACAACAGTTTCAGATTCAAGGCCATAAAAAGGATCAGATTCAACTAAAGTAATAATATCCGGATCAACAGAGAATTCATAATCCTTATCAGTAACACAGATAGGTGAAGTAGCAAAAGTAGGATCGGGTTTTATTCTAGCATTAAGAGACTGCTGCTTCCATTTAGCTAATAATTTCTTAAGATCATTTCTATCGTTGCAAGCAAGAATTTCCATAGCAGCCTTTTCATTCATAACATAACCCTTAGGAACAACAGGTAAAACATAATCATTGAGGGGACCTTCATTATCACTATCATCAGTAATAGGATCTTCAGTAATTTCATTCCCCCTAAATCTAGGAAGTTGTTCATCAAGAAATTCACCTAATGGCAAAGTAGTATCACGCACAGAAGTAGTTTCATCATGGATAGCAGAAGTGGCATCATCAATAACATGCGACATATCCGAATTCATAGCAGTAGCAGGTTTAGGTGTCGCAAGCCTACTAATAACGGAAGGAGAATCTAGTGCAGAGCTAGATGGCAGTTCCTTACCTCCCGTCGTAGTTGAGGGAAAAATAGTAGTTCGATCGTCTTTCAAGTTCTTCATAGTGATCAACAGATATAAATCCCAAGTGACTCAGAGAATAGAGCTATGCTCCCCGGCAACGGCGCTAGAAATTAGTCTTGATAACCCAGAAGTATAGGGGATCGCAAAAGCTTTCGAGGGTAGAGTATTCAACTCAAATTTATTGATTCGACACAAGGGGAGCCAAAGAATATTGTTGAGTATTAGCAGTTGAGTTGTCAATTCAACCACACCTGGGTAACTTAGTATCTGCAGCAAAGTTTTTAGTAGCAAAAGTGGTATGATAACAATAGTAACGGTAGCAAAAGTAAAGATAAATGTTTTTGGATTTTTGTAGTAGTTGTAATAGTAGCAACGGAAAAGTAAATCAGCGAAGAACAATATGTGAAAAGCTCGTAGGCAATGGATCAGTGATGGATAATTATGCGGGATGCGATTCCTCATGCAATAGTTATAACATAGGGTGATATAGAACTAGCTCCAATTCATCAATGTAAAGTAGGCATGTATTCCGTAAATAGTCATATGTGCTTATGGAAAAGAACTTGCATGACATCCTTTGTCCTACCCTCCCGTTTTCAGCGGGGTCCTAGCGGAAACTAAGGGATATTAAGGCCTCATTTTAATATAGAACCGGAACAAAGCATTAACACATAGTGAATACATGAACTCCTGCAACTACGGTCATCACCGAGAAGTATCCCGATTATTGTCACTTCGTGGTTGTCGGATCATAACGGATAATAGGTGACTATAGACTTGCAAGATAGGATCAAGAACACACATATATTCATGAAAACATAATAGGTTCAGATCTGAAATCATGGCACTCAGGCCCTAGTGAGAAGCATTAAGCATAGAAAAGTCATAGCAACATCAATCTCAGAACATTGTGGATACTAGGGGTCAAACCCTAACAAAACTAACTTGATTACACGGTAAATCTCATCCAACCCATCACCGTCCAGCAAGCCTATGATGGAATTACTCACGCTCGGCGGTGAGCATCATGAAATTGGTGATGGAGGATGGTTGATGATGACGACGGCGACGAATCCCCCTCTCCGGAGCCCCAAACGGACTCCAGATCAGCCCTCCCGAGAGAGATTAGGGCTTGGCGACGGCTCCATGTCGTAAAACGCGATGAAACTTTTTCCTTGAATTTTTTCTCCCCAAGACGGAATATATCGAGTTGGAGTTGAGGTCGGAGGAGGTCCAGGGGGCCCACGAGATAGGGGGGCGCCCCCTTGTCTCATGGACAGGCCGTGGGCCCCGTGGCACTAATTCTTTCGCCAAAAATTCTTATTAAATCTGAAAAGTGCCTCCGTGGATTTCCAGGACATTCCGAGAACTTTTCTTTTCTACACATAAAACAACATCATGGCAGTGCTGCTGAAAACAGCGCCAGTCCGGGTTAGTTTCATTCAAATCATGCAAGTTAGAGTCCAAAACAAGGGCAAAAGTGTTTGGAAAAGTAGATACGTTGGGGACGTATCACTCAGCAGCCCGGAGAGTTAGCCAGGAAATTCTGGACTCAGTTCCTAACTAAAAAGAACCAAATAGTCGACTGTCCGGACGCCGAAGCCCTGGCGGCTTTTGAGCATAATATCCATGACGAGTGGCTCGCCCGACACCTCGGTCAGGAAAAACCCAAGTCCATGGCAGCTCTCACAACACTAATGACCCGCTTTTGTGCAGGCGAGGACAACTGGTTGGCTCGCAGCAGCACTACACCATATTCTGGCACTTCGGATGTCCGCGACAATAACGGCAAGGCACGGTGCAACAGACATAAGCGACAGAACAATGACAACAACACTGAAGACACGACAGTCAATGCCGGATTCAGCGGATCCAAGTCCGGTCAGCGGAAGAAGCCGTTCAAAAGAATTAATCAGGGACCGTCCAGTCTGGACCGTATACTGGAGCGCTCGTGCCAAATTCATGGCACCCTGGATAAGCCAGCCAACCACACCAACAGAGACTGTTGGGTGTTCAAATAGGCCGGCAAAATAAACACCAAAAACATGGACAAGGGGCTGCACAACAACGACGACGAAGAGCCCCGGCGTCCGAACACGGGGGGATAGAAGAAATCCCCCCAGGTGAAAACGGTCAACATGATCTACGCCACTCACATTCCCAAACGGGAACGGAAGCGAGCACTACGGGACGTCTATGCGATGGAGCCAGTCGCCTCCAAATTCAACCCATGGTCAGCCTGTTCGATCACCCTTGATCGTAGGGATCACCCTACTAGCACTCGCCATGGCGGCTCAGCCGCATTGGTCCTAGACCCAATCATTGACGGATTCCACCTCACGCGAGTCCTCATGGACGGCGACAGCAGCCTGAACCTGCTTTATCAGGACACAGTGCGCAAAATGGGCATCAACCCTTCAAAGATCAAGCCCACCAAAACCACCTTTAAAGGTGTAATTCCTGGAGT
Organism: Triticum aestivum; assembly: GCF_018294505.1. Taxonomy (NCBI): domain Eukaryota; kingdom Viridiplantae; phylum Streptophyta; class Magnoliopsida; order Poales; family Poaceae; genus Triticum; species Triticum aestivum. The sequence continues at coordinate 304,493,738 of NC_057804.1, read as the reverse complement.
AGAGGCCCGCTGCACGGGCTCTATAACATTGGAAGTGGTCTTCGGATCTCCGGATAACTTCCGAAGCGAAGAATTAATCTTCGATATCGTCCATTTCCGTAGTGGTTACCACGCACTGCTCGGACGAACCGCATTCGCTAGATTCAATGCGGTACCACACTATGCATACCTCAAGCTCAAGATGCCAGGACCGCGCGGGGTCATAACAGTCAACGGAAACATGGATCACTCTCTCCGAACAGAAGAGCATACTGCAGCCCTTGCGGTGGAAATACAATGCGGCCTCCTCCGACAAACCACCAATCCGGCGACGGTAACCTCAAGCACCGTCAAGCGAGTCCGGAGCACCCCGCAACAGGATCACCAGGCCCATCAAGAGCGCGACTAGCAGTCCGGCCTCCGCTCTAACCCCATCAAAGCAGCATTCGTGCCACGCGACGCACTCAAAATACCATGGGCATAGGCGGAGGCGCAGCAGTGACTCAGTCAACAGTGCGGTATCACCGCAGCATACCTTCATAACCTTCCCTTTTTATCTTTCAGGACATTGCTTTAGGGTAGCCTCTTCAGAAGAGTCGGATTGTCGGACTTACATAGGAGAGAAAACTAAGGAGGCAACAGGCTTTGCGCACAAAAGGAAATACCCAGGTGGAATCTGTTCACGATCGTTATACCTGTTTTATATACCTACATGCAGCCTGCCCTTGGATAGGACATGTTAAATAGTCCTATTTACTACTGCTTAAATGCTACCGTTGTAAAGATACGCTTAAACCTATTATTCATCAATGGGAGATAATATATAGCGTCATCTTATTATTCCTATTTGCACATTTTTGTTGCAAATATTTATTTAATGTTGCATCCGCACACCTTGGTATGATTAGTTTGCCAGGGGCTTCTTATGGCGCCTCACAATATGGCAAAACAAGTCCGAACACTTTCAACAGTGCAGCACCCCGAACTTATAACACTATATGCATCAGCTCCGAATCACGTCTTGGGTCAATAGTTAGGTTTGCCTGACTCCCTTGTTTTGGTACCTTACGTTCCGTTATATCGGCTAAGCTAGCGCAGGAAGAACTGCTGCGATTGTGTCCCGGTTCTTCCGGACGAGCACCTCGGTAGAGAAAGCCGAAAACTGACCTGCGTGATGCGGCGAGAACTGGTCGCTGTTCGAGAGGTCTTAAAATCCTTAAATATTTTTTCTACTTTAGGCGATGAATCGGCCTCGTCTGATTTAGGCGTATATAGCGCCCCAATTCGGCCCTCCGAATTCTAGGGGCTTCGCCGAAATTTAAAATTATAGACATCTATGTCTAAGTGAAAGTTATAAAGCCGCATAGTCCGATTGCCTTGTTCGCTGCGCCGGATACCTCCTTAAGGGACCAAAAATTTGGATAAAGAGTATCCGGGTTTTTCCAGGAACACCCCGGTACTAGTTACGTGGGGGCGGAAGCCGGCGACTGGCCTACTTTCAGAATTCTATAAACAGCCGCACAGAAGGTAATATTTTAAATCAAACAGTGCAACATAGCACAAGTAACTTCGTCTTTACATTACAAAAGCGGTAGAGGTACACTTAGTCAAAGATCTTGTCCTTGGTACATTCATCGGCCACGAGACGAGCACCCTTCATAACGCCATCGTAGTACTTCTCGGGATAGCGATGCGCCTTGCCCTCCGGCGGCCCGTCCTTCACCAGCTTCTCCGCATCCAGCTTGCCCCAATGCACCTTCGCGCTGGCAAAGGCCCGTCGGGCACCCTCAATGCAAACGGATCACTTGATAACTTCAAGCCGGGACAGGCATTCACCATCCGCTTGATCAGGACGAAGAAGCTAGTGGACAGGGGCTCACCAGGCCACATCCGGACTATGAAATCTTTCATAGCCACTTCGGCTGCCCTGTGGAGTTCGACCAACTGCTTTAGTTGGTCACTCAGAGGCATTGGGTGTTCGGCCCCAGCATACTGGGACTAGAACAGCTTCTCCGTGGAGCTTCCCTCCTCGGCACGGTAGAACTCCGCGGCGTCTAAGACACTACGTGGCAGATCTGCGAATGCCCCTGGAGAGCTCCGAATCTGGGTAAGTAAAAGAAACGCCTCCTCCACATGTTTGCCTTGCATAAAGAATCCCTTACCCGCCGCTATCGTCTTGGCCGCTTGGATTTCCTACTGTGCCTTCTTTGCTTCGGCCTTGGCATCTTTCATACTCGCAGGGGCCTTCGCAAGCTCGCTCTCTTTCATCTTAAGATCACGCCCCACGGACTCGAACTTTTTGCCGAGCTCCTGGAGCTCTTGCTGTACCTCGCCCACTCTAGCATCTTGCTTTTCGCGCTCCTTGCATTCCAAGGCCACCTTGTCTTCGGCCTTGGACAACGCTTTCTTTAGGGACGCCACTTCGGCGGTGGCCCCTGTTACACAGTAACGATGCTTCCTCGTTAGACTAACCAATTTTATCTATCCATAAATACATAAGAGCGGGGAATCACTCACCTTTGTTCTCTTCGAGCTGCCTCTTTGTGAGGTTGAGCTCTCCCTGCGCCTGCTCCAGGTCCCGCTTTAGTTCGGCGACCTCGGATGTGCGGGAAGCAGCAGCAAGCAGCACAACCTACTTATTCACATGAACACTTATTATTAGACTCTTGCGGATTATAATTAACCCTCTGTTTGGCTTTTCTTTCTGAACACCGAACAGAGTATCAGGGGCTACTACCTATCGGGTGGTAATTTCACACATTTTTATTACTTACCTCAAAGCCTGTTAGGAGGCTAGTACACGCTTCGATCAGTCCGCTCTTGGCAGACAGAACCTTCTGAATCACCACACTCATAATAGTACGGTTCTCGTCATCCTTGGAAGCGCCGCGAAGCGCTTCTAGCGTGACAGAAGTCATCGGCACGGACGGCTCGCCCTCCCTAGCGAGGGGCCACCTGCCTGCATCCGGAGCCATCGAAGGCTCCGGCGCAGTATCCGGATGAGAATCTGGCTTGCTGCGGCTCTCATCGGCACGATCCGCGGGGATCTTGAACCCCGCGCGTCCGACATCTGGAATTCCGCCTTGGGGGGTCTCCAGAGTCACCTCCCCCTGCTCGGGGAGCCTTCGGGACAACACCTTCATGACATCCGCGGGTTGAGGGGTAGTGGCTGCCGGGAGCGAGTTCATCGCTGAATCGCTCAGGGACCCATCCGAAGACGATACCTCGGGATGAGCCCTGGCCGAACTGCATATATGTTCGGCGTTATAAAAAGACTATTAAGTAAAATCACGATAGAGTGCAGATACTTACAATCGCGCTAGGGGCTTCCCCCTGGGCAGCCACCCCTCCTCGCTATGGGCGGCCGTGGTAGAGTAGTTCGGAAGGGACACCTTTCCCTTCTTGGACATCCCATCCTCCCCCTCTGGGGCGGCTTACCTCTTTTTCTCCTCCCCAGTGCGGGGAGGTAGAGTTTCTTCTTGTTTCCCCCCGCCTCCGCGAGAGGAATCTGCCTCGTCGTCGTCGGACGACGAGGGAATGATGGCCTTGCGCCGGGGGCCTCTCCCGGTCCCCTAGTCTGCCTCCTCAGGCCCCTCATCCTTTCCGGATGGGGCGGCTTCTTCTTCTTCTTCCTCCCCTCCGGGGGAGGAGTGTGCCTCGTCGTCTTCGGACGAGGCTTCCGGTACAACCTTACGCCGGAGACCCTTCCTGGTCCCTGGGGCCTTCTTTTCGGCCTTCTTCTCCGGTGCCTTGTAGGGCGCCGGGACTACCATCTCCGTCAGAAGAGCATCAGCGGGGCCTTCTGGCAGCGGAGCCGGTCAGTCAATCCGCTCCACTGTCTCCACATAATCCTGATTAAATATGCACAATTACTTAATACTCCCCCACGAATATACTGGGAAGAGTTGAATCTGGTGGTATTCAGAAAACCACCAGACTAGGGGGCCGCACGGCATGAAGCCCATGGTCCTCGGATATGGGAGGAGGTACTTCGGAGGCCTTGAACAGCGCCTTCCATGCGTCTTTATGCATCATACCGTAGAGCCTCCGAAGCGTCTGGTGTTCGGCCAGGACGAACTCCCACAGATTAAACGCCCGCCTTTGGCACAGAAGAATCCAGCGAACGAGCATGACCTGGATCATGTTGACAAGCTTGATTTTCTTGTCCTTCATGCTCTTGATGCAGATTTGGAGCCCGGTCAGCTCTGTAGGTTCGCCCCAGGCCAGGCCCTTCCTTTCCCAGGAGGTGAGCCGCATGGGGTTTCCAGATCGGAATTCGGGGGCCGCTGCCCAGTTGGCACCATGCAGCTCGGTGGTGTAGAACCACCCCGATTGCCATCCTTACACGGTCTCCACAAAGGAGCCGTCAAGCCAGGTGACGTTAGGCATCTTGCCCACCATGGCCCCTCCGCACTTCGCTTGCTGGCCGCTCACGTTCTTCGGCTTCACGCAGAAGATTTGCAGCCACAGGCCGAAGTGAGGCTTGATGCGGAGGAAGGCCTCGCATACGACGATGAACGCCGAGATTTTGAGGATGAAATTCTGGGCTAGATCATGGAAATCTAGCCCGTAGTAGAACATGAGCCCGCGGACGAAGGGATGAAGTGGAAATCCCAGTCCACGGATGAAGTGAGCGACAAACACGACCCTCTTGTGGGGTTCTGGGGTTGGAATGGCTTGCCCTTTGTCTGGTAGCCGGTGCGCGATGTCTGCGGCCAAGTATCCGGCCGCCCAAAGATTCGCGATATGCTTCTCCTTCACGGTGGAGGCCACCCACTTGCCTCTTGCTCCAGACATGTTTAGCTATGTGGAGAAGACCTGGGCTTGACCACTGGAGCTCGAGGGGGAAAGAGTGGGCAGAGGAGGAAGAAGGCGTGGGTAAAAATGGGGAACTCTTATCCCTTTATAGAGGCGGCGAAAGCGGTGCACCTCCCCACTCGCCCGTTGAGAATTGCTTACTTCCCAAGCGCCACGATTGATGGTGTGATAGGATTACCCATACCCATATTGATGAGAATCCCGTGATAAGGGGACACGATCTCTGCTTTGACAAGACGTGTCAAGGAAACCGCCTCGCAATATGCGCTATGGCTGGTTGTGGGAAACGGTTCGAATAATGACCCGACCGTAATGACATATCACGTCATCTAAAAAGTTGTCAGCTAAAATATCGTCCTCTCTACGGTGGTATGTGAAGATCATTTTGCAGATCCGGACATGGTTTATGTGTCCGATGATTACCTTGGAGTATTCGGAGAAGGAACCCGCCTTGCAATGCCGGAGACAAGACTGCGCGCCGGACTCATCGTCATTGAAGCCTGGTTCAGGGGCTACTGAGGGAGTCCTGGATTAGGGGGTATCCGGACTGCCGGACTATATACTTTGTCCGGACTATTGAAGCGTGAAGATACAAGACCCAAGACTCCATTCCGTGTCCGGATGGGAATGTCCTTTGCATGGAAGACAAGCTTGGCGATCCGGATATTATATTTCCTTCCTTGTAACCGACTCCATGTAAACCCTAGCCCTCTCCGGTGTCTATATAAACCGGAGAGGTTGGTCCTTAGAAGGCCGATCACAATTACAATCATAATCATCATAGGCTAGCTCCTAGGGTTTAGCCTCTATGATCTCGTGGTAGATCTACTCTTGTACTACTCATATCGTCAATATTAATCAAGCAGGAAGTAGGGTTTTACCTTCATCGAGAGGGCCTGAACCTGGGTAAACATTGTATCCCTTGCTTCCTGTTAACATCAGCCTAAGACGCACAGATCGGGAACCCCTACCCGAGATCCGCCAGTTTTGACACCGACAGTGCCCATGACGCAAGCCATGATGATCAAGACCAGGCGGGCGCCATCACGCATAGTGTCCTTGTTTCCTCTTTGGTGCAAAGGGGGTGAGCGCAGGTGCAGAGTACCGAGGCATCAGGCAAAGGTTTCCATATTGGTGCAACGAGACCAAGACCAGCAGAACGGCAGGACGGAGGTCACCGTGGAGCCCAGGACAGCGTCATCACCAACACCTTTGGCGGGCGAAGACCACCTTTAGTCAGGATAGCTTGTACTAGCTGCCCCCTTTCAAAATGGCCGTTGTTGGATCCCTTCCCGCTCAATATTTGGGAAGAGGACCAGGGCCTCTATAAATAGAGCTAGCCACCACAGTAGAGGGAGGAGGAAGTTCATCCGCACACCACGCCAGCTCAAAAACACCTCTCCTCGTGTTGTTCTCCCCTTGTACTGTTCATCATCAGCCCAAGAGGCAATCCACCACACCACACACTGGATTAGGGTATTACACCACAACGGTGGCCCGAACCAGTATAAATCTTGTGTCTCTTGTGTTGTTCATCGATCTAGCTTAGATACCGCGGCGAGGCTGAGGGCATGTTTCGGTAGGGAGAAGATTTTCCTGCGCACCCCAGAGTTCGAATCTTAAGGGTTTTGCCGGAACCCGATATCTTACAACTACGTATCAGAAGTGCTCACCCCGTGCAAGTCTAGGTATCCTCATTGCCAGAAGATAGCCTATATAGTTTTCATGGCATCCCGAAAGCTCCGACACTACTTTCAAGAGAGTTCGGTCATAGTGGCATCCGAAGTACCACTGAATGACATAATTAACAATGGGGACGCCACTGGCCGCATCGCTAAGTGGGCTATAGAGCTCCTCCCTTACGAAATTGTGTACAAACCACGCCAAGCTATTGAATTCAGGTAGTTGCCAATTTTCTCGCCGAATGGATGGAAGCCGAGCTCCCAGAGAATATAGTACATATTCACATTGGATGATGTACTTTGATGGCTCCAAGATCCTATGGACTGGGGGTTGGAGTGATCCTTACATCCCGCCACTGGCGCCAATATCTAGTACATACTACAGATCATGTACACTGATTCCAACAATGCGGCCGAATACGTGGCTCTGTTGCATGGACTTCGGATGGCAACATCAATAGACATACAGTGGCTTGAAGTGCGAGGATATTCTAACCTCGCTATCTCTTAGGTCAACGGCAAATTTGACGCTAAAGACCCAAAGATGGCAGCATATCAAAACACCTTCCTCAAAATATCTGCCCGGTTTGAGGGGTTAGAGTTCCACCATGTCTCGAGAGACAGCAATCAAGACGCTGATGTCCTCGCCAGCATGGGTGCCAAGCGCGACCCCATCCCTAAGAAAACCTTTTAGGAACGGATCTTTAAGCCGTCCATGGTGTGGCAGGACAAGGGCAAGGATGCTGGGACCAACGACCAGAACAGATCATCCCTCCTGTCATCGAACCAGATGAAGAAATTATCGGGGGCTCGACACTCGAAGAAACGCCTTCGGCTCATGAAGTCATGGCAGTAGTCGCGCCATGGACCAAGCCCTTCCTCACCTATCTTCTCCGCCAAGAACTCCATGATGACCGGACCGAGGCAAGACGTGTAACTGAGTGATCCAAGGCCTACAAGGTCTAGGAGGGTGAACTATATAAGAAAACCACCACCTGAGTACTTTAATGGTGCATATCCGAAGAGGAAGGGAAGCAACTCTTCGCTGATATACAGGCAGGTATGGGCGGTCATCTCGGGGCAGCTCGGGCCCTAGTAAGCAAGGCCTTTCAAGCCGGATTATTTTGGCCCATTGCTAGAGCAGACGCCCACACACTCGTCCAGCATTGTGTTGGATGTCAAATCTTGAAAACCAAAGCCACATGCCCCCCCAACAGCTCTTCGGATGATACCGATCACCTGGCATTTCACGGTCTGGGTGCTTGACATGTTGGACCACTTAAAGGGGGGACCAAGAAAAACAAATATTTACTGGTCATGGTCGACAAATTCACCAAGTGGATTGAGGCGAAACCAGTAACTTCGACTAAGTCCAAACCGGTCATCGACTTTATATCCGGCGTGGTCCACTGCTAAGATGTCCCCAAGAGTATAATAACGGACAATGGATCCAATTTCAAGGAGGCAGAAAACATATCCATCTCAAGAGGTCATCCTTGATAATCCTTGTACACCATGTAATCCTTGTACTTGATTACCCCATGTAAAGGGCAGAGCACACAATTCACACCATCATCCATATGCCAATGCCTCCTATCCACCGTATCTTTACCGTTTAATCGGTCCATAATGAGCATCCAAGCAAACACTTCAATTTTGATAGTGCAGGAAGATTTCCATATCAAAGTCAGCAAGGGGTTAGAAGATTCAGATAGATAAGTGTGAGAGTAAAACATCTTGGGTTTGTACTCCCTGGAAGGCCCTTGCCAAGACCAAACATCCTTTAATCATGACACTCTACTATGCCTCTCCATCAGGGACTGCAAATTGACCAGATCCTTATAAGCCTATTCTGAGAGTGAAAGGTGGAAATTTCCAAACATATCCTGAGACTCAAAACCTCATTGGCAGTGACCCAAGGATCCTTGACATATGAAAATAGCCTATGATACCTGGTCTATAGGGTAGCAACCTCTTCACCAAGTTTCTAGTGATCATACAAAAAAAGAGCAGTATTCCCCACATTAATCTGTACCCAAGAGAAGTATTCCCCACATTCACTAAGTTACTAGTGATCATACCAAAAAAGACCCGAAAGATCGACAATCACTTGTAGCGTGTGGCACCCTGCCATGGTCGTAACAATCCCATATTAAAGTCACCCATGGAGGTTCTTCTTGTTGAGGAAATTGTTTGCATGCTTGAGGAGGAGAGCAATGTTCTGCACCCCTAGGTCGAGGATACCGAGCCCCCCCCCCAATTCGTAGGCCTACAAATAAACTCCGAAGCAACCAGAGATGGAGCTAGCTCATCCCTATGTTTCCTCCAAAGGCACTGTCTTTGTATTCTTTCTAGGTATTTCAAAATCCCAGCAGGAACAACCAAACTACAAAGGAAGAAAATAGGCATGGAAGACAAGGCAGAATTGGCAAAATGAAGTCTTTCTCCTTGACTAAGGAAAGAAGAGCTGGATGACATTCTTCTCTCCATGCAGTCCACCATAGGCATAAAGTCAATCTTTTTGGCCTGGTAGTTTCAACTGGCAGACCAAGATAAGTGAATGGCATTTTTCCAATCTGACAACCATCTTCGGCATACATCTTCAAATGTACTACCTGGTCATACCTGGGGCCTTCTTTAACAAAGTCGATCAATATATATTTCGTGCATCCCTTCGTCTCTTTCGTGTTTGCACCCTTCCAGTATCGTTTTCAAGCCACTATATGCATCAATTTGACTTAAGATTTGGCAAAGTTGGGTTGCCTTGCTCCTGCTTACCCTCTACGTTCCTGATTGTTCGGCTAGGGGGTAAAGGGAGCTCCTCCATGATTGTTACGACTGGATTGCCCGGATACATACCTTAGATGGATGAAGCCGAAAGCTAGCATTCTTAAGAATGTAATTTGTCGGCCACGAGGAAAGTGAAAATGAGCGGTGATCGTCACCAAAACCCAGGGTTATTTTCCCGACGTAACCATCATCTGCATATTGCGGGTATCTGGTTAAACGTCTATGATCAACATGAAAACCCGAAGAAAGGAACCCATGGAGGAACTATTTTCTTCAGAAGATGTTTCCTATGTTAAACGATAATATAACATAACTCCTCATGTGTGTTTTGTCTGTTTGCACTAAATGCGAGGATTTCCTGGTTCTCCGAAATGATTTCCTGTTACCTCAGGTCACATAGTACAGAACACTCCCCAGCCAATGGCGGGGGAGGTAGAATCCGATGGCCGGTTAAGACAACATTTACCACACGGATGGAGAATGTCTAATGTAAAGTACATAGATACATAAAATCAAACACCATGTTCCTGGTCAGGATTACCTATTATGGTATCCAGGGAGTAGTCTTCTTGAGAGAGTCAGGCAACTGGCATCACTTGTTCATACACCAAATGAGGTGGCACTTCATGACCATGTACTACTTCTATGTGTATTGCATGCTTGGAGGAGATACTTGTTGCTATTGCCATGTTCTACACATGCTCCCTTATATTGTTGCTTCTTGTGTTAGGAATGTCATGGTGTTCAGTTTACATAGGACTTCTTGCCAATACAATGATGATACATTTCTCATATCTTGTTTTCATGCTTGTGATATGCCCTGATTACCTCTAGTACGTTGCATTTGTGCACTACTAGCTTGCATGACTTTTTTTACTATGATCACTTGCTTTGTCACATCACCCATGATACATAATTGCTCATTGCATTGGGTTGATAAGGTACATATACATGCCTCTCACTTGATTTATCTTGATCATTATCACTTGTCTCCAATACTTGCGTCTCTCATATTCACTTATCGTGAGTGCAACATGCTATGCTTGTTGATCTTGGAGACTTGAACACCTTATTTGTGAAGCATGCTTGTTTGATTGAGCCTAATGTCTTTGGTTGTAGTCGTATCATATGCTTTCATACCATGCCACATCTTGTCCTTTCTTATGATCAGAATGAAGAAAACACTTGTTGGGTATATCACCCCACGGATGATAGGTTTTGCATTTCCACTAACCTCATTTGTTTTTCCAAGTGTTTGTCATGTTCTTTCGTTTTGGAGGATTCACAAGGAATTACCGTCACGAGACATATTGGTTATGTGAAGGCATACACGATGTGCAACACCAACATTGATGAGACACTCCTAAAGGTGAACTCCTTCTCTTTGAGCCATATTCAAAAAGACATACTCTATGGACCATACTTTCATTGTTGTCTCCTTCTTCTTGTCAACATGATACATATATTGGACGGGGGACCGGCATTCGAGATGGACCCTACGGACCTTCAAGTTGAGGAGTGCCCAGATTTAGTGGATGCACCACCGGGACACCACTTATGCCACGCCATCGCGCCATGGTACAACAACCTCCATGACAAATTTGCACCTTAACCATGGATTGACTCACATTATGATTGCCTTGTTGCATCTTGTATTTCTATGTCATCCATGATATATGAGCTTGTGCACTTTCTTAGCAAATTTGTTGTGATCTTCCTTGATGGCATATTCATACATAATGATCACAATGCCCACCATCAATTGCATGATAACATAATCACATTGAGCACTAATTACCATGTTCATGCCTTTGATACACCATCCCATTGTGACACCATTTTGCACAACGGTCGCGTTAATCACATTCACAACACCTTTGTGCATACCACAAATGACTTTTCTCCCATGAATGCTTTACATATCATTTTATATCATTTGGCTAAGCATCATGTGCCTTGTCACGAACAATATTATAGGATGAACTCATGCTTACTTGATGGAGACCTTGTGTGCGCTAACCATTGTATTTTTGAGTGGCGTTTGAGTTTGCTCTTTTTCCATGTATACCACTCCGGAGACACCTTGGAGTACTTGGATTGCGCCATGTCTTCAACTCCGTCCAACTACAAGTTCGTCCATGACAACTGTTTCCATGATGTTGAGATTTACGATCTGAGGTCAGATCTTACCCAAGGGGGGAGATGATGTCGAGCATCCTATGATCATCCCCATGTACACCATGACTACTCCCCAAGCCCTAAGTGGACATACGACGAGACGTCAAGCATACGCCATTAGACACAAGGTGAACCTGCTCCTAAATGCTTCCCCTTTCCATTCATGTGAGATATGATTGCTACCTAATGCAAAGACACTACATGTGCTTAGGAACTGAGGAGACGACCATGGAGATGCTCGAAGCATAGGACAAGTCCCAAGTACACTGATGAAGAGGACCAACAAAAGAAGTCGGAGAAAGAACCCAGGACCTAGAAATCCAACCCTGGAAACTACAACAACAACAACAGCCCAGCAGATGACATGCTACAGGGCCTGGACATTCGGTGCTAGCACGGAAATCTGGCCCCCATCATAGAATGCAACCGAAGCCAACTGATGCCAGCCTCGAACATCCGGCCTCCTCATCCCGAACATCTGGCCCGTCCTGAAGGCCGGGACATCAGGCCCGACGCCCGGTCATCCGCCCCCTGCACGAAGTGTAACGGGCCACCGGCCCATGTACCATTTCCCTTCGCCCAAATTGCACTAGCACTATATATAGATATCTCCCTCCTCCTAGTTAGGGTTAGCAAAGTGATAGCTCATATGTGAGCTTTTCTCCTATCTACTATTCGAGAGAGAGAGAGAGAGAGAGAGAGAGAGATCACTCAATTGGAGTTCAAGACCTCCTTTGGAGAAGATCCCATAGGGGAATCAAGACCCCTTCATGGGAAGATCCTTCTAGGATTCCAGATCTCAACTCCTTCAAGTAGTGGGATGAACTAGTTACCTTAGTATCCTCCTTTGTTGTCTTTGGATCTTTGTTACCTCTTTGTGTATGTCAATATAGCACATGTATGATTGGATCAAGTTAATTTGAGTGTTGCCTCTCATTTGCCCTCCTATGTTCTTCGTGTTCTTCGGAAAACGCCCCTCCAAATTGTGAAGGCTCGGCCCCTAGGGTTCCACCCTACATCACCAAAAACAATTTTTCCGCCGCTGCAAGTTTCTATTGTTCTGCCATCCCATCTGGAGGCCTGTTCTAGTACTCTATCGGACAAGCAATCGATCACGGAGGGCTTCTCCATCATCCTTGCCGCCTTTCGATGATGCGTGATTAGTTCACCCCAGGCCTACGGGTCCATATCTAGTATCTAGATGGCTTCTTCTCTCTCTTTGATACAATGTTCTCCTCGGAGTTCTTGGAATTCTATCCGATGTAATCTTCTTTTGCGGTGTGTTTGTTGGAATCTGATGAATTATGGGTTTATGACCAGAGTATTCATGAGAAGTAATTGAGTCATTTCTGAAATTTATTATACATGATTGTTAAAGCTTTGCATTTCTCTATGATGTTGGTTTGGCCAACTAGATTGATTTATCTTTAGTGGGAGAGGTGCTTTGTAATGGGTTCAGTCTTCCGGTGCTCTATATGCCAGTGGAAGAAAGGGACAAGACATGTGTTTGTATTATTGCCACTAAGGAAAAAATGACAGGTTTATTCATGTTTATTGGGTTTACTTTGTCTACATCATGCCATCTTGATTAAGGCGTTACTCCATTTTTCACGAACTTAATACCATAGACGCATGCTGGAAAGTGGTCGATTGGTGGAGTAATAGTTGTAGATGCAGGAAGGAGTTAGCCTACTTGACTCGGACGTGATGCCTATATACATGATCATTGCCTTTGATGTCGTCATTAGTAGGCGCTTTTCTATCAATCGCCCAACAGTAATTTGTTCACCCACCATATGCTATGTGTTCGAGAGAGAAGCCTCTAGTGAAAGTATGTCCCCCGAGTCTACTTAATCATAATAAAACCTAAATTCCTTTGCTGCAATTTTATATCTATTATTTTATTTTGCAATTTATCCATCTACCTATACAAGGGTTGATCCTTGCAAGTAACGAGTTCAAGGGGATTGACAACCCTCTTGCCCGTGTTGGGTGGAAGTATTTGCTTTTGTGAGTGTAGGTGATGTTCATGAGGCTTTGCGTGATTCTCCTATTGGTTTGAAAAACCTTGGTTCTCACTGAGGGAAGTACTTATCTCTAATGTACTACAATTGTCGTCCTCTTCGCGGAAAATCCCAGTGCACCTCACAAGTAGAGGAAGAATTTCGGGCACCATTGCCGGGGAGACATCATCAAAACCATTATGGTTAGTTCTCCTCCTGATGTGTCATTCCTTACTTATTTAGGGGAAGGATCAAGCATTTTTTATTTTAAATAATTGAGTGATGAATCTTTAAAGGAAGCTTGGGATAGATCATTAAAGATACAAATGAGAGCTAATCCCAAGAGTCATATCAAGTTACTCTTTAGAAGTTTTTATGTTAGTCTATCTCTTGCTCAGAGACGTGTCTTGGAATCTATGTTTGAAAATGATTTCCTTCGAAACAATGCTTTTTACTCCTATGAAAAGATGAAAAGTATATTTGGACAACCACAAGTAGAAACTACTGAACCTACCATACTAGTAAGCTATAGTCAAACTGAGTTAATAAAAGAAACTAAAACTAGTATGGAATCCAATTTTGGATGGTTATTTAACCTTTCCACTAAAATAAATGGTAATGTAGTATCACAAAATAGGAGATTTGATACTTTGGAACAAAAGGTTGATGCTTTTGGTGTTTTGAAAGCTGAAATAAAAAATCTCAGCGCCAAACTTGATCACTTAGTTCATATTATTGATAATGGCAAAGAGGCTAAAAGAGAAAGAGGGAATATATATTGCTAGATCCTTTGCAACTAAAGTTGACAATACATGAAACAATGCCTTATGCCTAACTAGGGACGTAAAACAATAGAGCTTGTTGGGAGGCAACCCAATAGTTATCTTATTTTTCTTGTTTTTCCTTCTATTTTTGAGTGTTCACACAATTATGCCACTATTATGATTGTGTTTTTATGTTTTAACTATTAAAGTGCTCGTGCGTTGCCACGGGGCATGGCATATTTTATTAGTTCAAAATATTAATATTGTGTAACATTTATTTGTAGAACATCTTCTTTTATTTTTACTATTAAAAATCTTTCTCTCTTCATCTTAGTATTGAGTATTGCACCATAAGCTGGAAATCATAGTAAAATTTATGACAAGAATAAACAAGGACTCACAATAGCAAGCGGGACATAGTACATGTGAAATAATCAAACAAGATTGTCAAAATACAAACTTCATATCGTTATAGTATAAATAAAAAATATGGGATGGCCTGGTAGCCTCGGTGTTGTCCTATCAGGCAGCGACCCGTTGGCGCGGCGCTGCTGCACTCGATTGCGACCCGAGGCCTCGGGCCTTCCTTGCTGTGAGGATGACCCGACAGACTTGGTGCTACTCTAATCCAAGGATTAGCCGACTGCTTCAGCATTGCCCACACAATGGCGTTCCAGCAGCAGTGTCTACTTGCTTGACTGAATGTTGCAAGGTCCTGCATGTACCTTACTGAATGTGCAATGGCCCTGTGCATGAAGTAGAGTAGCAGACAACATTGTTGATGCACTGCATTTGTAGCTCATGTTCTAGTTTCTCTTGGAACATGTATGAAGCATGGAGGCACTTTGCTTTAAGATCTTGTGCTAGCAATGTGGCGGTGAGAGCTAGTTGTAGTTCCTAGCATCCTGGCCTTGTTTGTTTTGGTTGTTGCACCTACTCTAGCTTCTAATACATTCACATGAATCGCTTCTAATTTCTCATGTAACCCATGGATATATGATATTGAACATGAATTTGGTTTTGATTGATTTAATGGTGGTGAATTGGTTTGCAGAAACAAAATCAATGGATCTTCCAGGATCAGTATGACGTTGTCTTCACATATATAAACGAAAATCCCACCGATAAATTAACACAAGGCTTGGAAAGTGATACAAAAAATACATGTATTTTGTGACTTTAGACAGGTCCATACATTAGTTTTGGTACAAAAGTACAAAGACAATGAACACACGTAACAGAAAATACAGGAATGAAGACACAAGCTAGCTCATTTTTAAATAACCATATTCATACATTGGCTCATTCAGGCATTCTGTATTATTCTTTTTTTATTAGTAAAGTTATCCCATACATCATTTTTTACGAATTTACTCCATGAATGTAGTAAATATTTATACATATTCTGCCCTTTTATAACAAACAGCTTCATACATTGGAGTAGTCTGCTCCTGTCAAGTACAAACAGAATCCATGTATGTAGGAGTGCATGATGTGTTGCTTGTCAGCCAAATATAGTCTACTATCGGCAACAGCTATATAGGCTCCATTAAACTGGCGAATTGACAAATAGATGAGACCCATGAGATGCTTCAAAAGTATCAATCAAAGAAATAAAAAATCATCAAAACAAACTTTATTGCTTGCCTGTGCAAGGATATGAGAAGGGTGTTAGAGCTAGTTCTCCTGATTTTTGAAGTGAACTTTCAATACGTAAGCTTCCTAAAATCCTCTTTGAAGCTATACCTTGCAGAAAGTGGGAGACTACAATACTCTACTACACAAGCCAGAACCATACGAGTCCTTACAATGGTTCAGTTAACTCATGTGTGTGCCTCAATAATTCAGATTAGAAGGAAAGATTCACTAAATACCCCTAATACCAATCACTCTGGCACTTCCAACTATACCCAGATCCTAGAATGAACATGCTTTATTTGACTTATTATAGTCAACGAATCCCCCCTAAGATCCGAACATGTCTCAATAACCATGGCCTCTATATGCTTGCAAGATTGATCATCCCTAAAAGCCAGGGTCCATACCCATCACATCATACTTCTTTATCTTCCCTTTAAAAAAATTGGTTCAAGGAAAGGAATGACAAAATGTTTTATTTTAGAGGAAATAAATTGTGCCAAA
The DNA here is from genome assembly GCF_018294505.1 of Triticum aestivum. Taxonomy (NCBI): domain Eukaryota; kingdom Viridiplantae; phylum Streptophyta; class Magnoliopsida; order Poales; family Poaceae; genus Triticum; species Triticum aestivum. The sequence continues at coordinate 304,477,382 of NC_057804.1, read as the reverse complement.
TATTTTTTTCATTAGATGAATTATTCATGACAAAATTTTATGTTGTAATGCTAATCCATACATCAGGTCCATTCAAGGAGCCTGTACATGAGAACAATACCATGTTGAGGTACCTCAAGGTAATTCTTCCAAAAAAAGAATCCACCCAGATATTTCGTTAGATACAACTAAAAAGTAGAATTGACGTTCTTTCCCCCTCTCAACTACCATCTTGCAAGGAAAAGCATCAATGGCTAGAACATCACAATAAACTTTTAGTGTATCACAAATATAAATAATTAAGGTACTCAATTTCCATAATGCCAATTTAAGAACTTTAAGAAAACTTAGCCCTAACTTGACTACGAGCCTGGGTTAAGTGCAAAACTACTAGTTATTTATAGGATGATCCATTGGAGAGTAAATAGGCGGTTATTAGTAGGTGAAAAGTTTCTCATAGGTGTAAGATTATCACTTGATGTTTTACCATAGAACCCTGCAAAAATTATCACTATGTTTCAGAATCATAAGGGAATTTGAAGGAAAAATACTTCCAATACAAAACAAAATTTAGTAAGATACAAAACAATATCTAAATTTAGGGAGTACAGGATTAATGTGTGCATATTCAAACTCAAATCTTGCACATAATATTCAAAATCAAAGGACACAAAAGGTAAATGGACCAAACTACCAAGAAGTGGTGCCACATGTGTCTACTGCCACTGCTGGTAATGCTCCTAGTATTGTCAGCGTTAGTGGGAATGCCTAGTACTAAATAAGGGAGCAGTAATTTGAGCAGCAACAGGTCCCAGAACTACACCTCAAGAAACATCTCAGAGCCCATATAGTTCTCATACTCTCTAGTGTAGAGATCCTAATCTCATTCTCACTAATCTATCCATGACAATGAACTAACATAAGTTTTCGCATGCCAAAAAAGGAGATGGTAGCATTTGGTTTTGCCAAGGTAGGGAGGATCTTGGAAAGAAAAAGGAGCCCGTGGAGATAGCTTAACCTTGCATGCGAGAATAACATGTCGAATGCTGGGAGGAGATCGTGCACGGATGGCCAGCTTGTTTGCTCGAGCATGTTGATGGCCGCCAGCTGTGCTCGAGTGCAGATGGAGCACCGAGCTCGAGTTTGATGGGAGGCGGCATAGCTCGGACAAGTGTCTGCATCAGTAAAAAAACTGTAAAAACTCCTCATATTTGCAATCATCCTTGAGAACAAACTTTTGCTAATTCACGAAGCTCATAGTCAGAACCTTAGAGGCATTATTCTCTTGTCTTGTCAGCATGCTACATAGCCATAATCAGAACTCGGAAATTGTTGAACCATTATATGCTTGGACACAAATTTTTGAGATAGATTATTGTTTGCTTCATGGACTCATGTAATCATAGTTTCATTAGCGGTCTAGAGGGAGAAAAAAACTTCAGCGAGGGAATGATCACATGCATGAGACTGCATTCTTGATTTAAGTTGCAGAAATAGCAGAGCACGCATACTGTTGATTTAACATATATATGGCCCCATAACTGAGTGCAAAGATGCTAGGACTGTGCACATATTCATTTATTAGTTGCTTAATCTGGCAAGAAAGAAGAGATGACAGTAAGCAAAATCTAAAATATGTGGTAACTGAAAGAGACCTATATTCATGGCCTGCATTAAGGGAGGATGAAAAATTCATATGCACGTCAATCCGGCAAAGCTTCCACCCAAGCAGTCGAACCTCTGGATGTCTGCTTCAGTGGAGTGGAAGTTGCTCGCTCACCTATTGGCTCCTTGAGGGGATTGACTGGAACAGTAGCTACCGGAACCGGAGCGCGGCAGGTCAGAAAAAAAAATGGGACAACACTGTCGATGTCAAGGTCGCGGTCGCGGTCACAATTGTCGATGCCAGCTTTGATGTCTCGCCCTCGTCATAATCTTGGCCACCCCCTGCTCAGCCATTCCCGATGCTTGTCCTCGTGAACCCCCATTAGCAGCACGTGCACCAAGCATCATGTCGTCTCCTCCTCCAGGACATCTATGCTGGAGATCCTCCTCCACCTTGCTGCATCAGACCTCTTTATATACGCAATAGCAGTATAGCAAAACATCAAAATTAGCAACAACAAAGCCAGGCAGAGCCAATCAGCGCCTACCTGGGCACTCACCCCGTCCTTTGATGACCCACAACATAGGGGAGCAATCTTAGTCCTTTCGATAAGTAAGAGTGTCGCACCAAATGTGGAGCAGTAGGAAATGACAAGTGGTTTTCAACAAGGTATTTTCTACAAGCACTGAAATAAACAACGACAGGTAGTTTGATAGCAAGATAATTTGTAATGGACAAGTAATGGTAATGGTAAATAAAGTGCAGCATGGTATACCAATCCTTTTGTGGCAAAGGACATGCCAAAATGGTCTCTTATAATAAGCAAAGCGTTCTTGAGGGTACATGGGAATTTAACCATGTCACATTCATCATGTTGGTTTGATTCGTGTTCGCTACATTGATAATTTCATATCAGGGTGGACCGGTGCTTAGGTGTTGTTCTTACTTGGAAAACCTCATACTTATGATTAACCCCCTCGCAAGCATCCACAACTACGAGAAAAAAATTAAGATAAAATCTAACCATAGCATTAAACATTTGGATCCAAATCGACCCCTTACGAAGTAGCGCATAAACCAGGGTTTAAGATTCTGTCACTCTAGCAACTAATCATCTAATAACTACTCCACAATGCATTCCCTTAGGCCCAAAGATGGTGAAGTGCCATGTAGTCGACGTTCACATGACACCACTAAGGGAATCACAACATACATATCATCAGAATATCGAACACACATATCAAGTTCACATGATTACTTGCCACAAGATTTCTCCCGTGACCTCAAGAACAAAACTAACTACTCACAAATGATAATCATGCGCAAGATCAGAGGGGTATTAAATAGCATAATGGATCTGAACATATAATATGCCACAAAATAAACCATATAGTAATCAACTACAAGATGTAATCAACACTACCAGTCACCCACAGGTACCAATCTGAGGTTCCGGTACAAAGATTGAACACCAGAGGTGAACTAAAGTTTGAGAGGAGATGGTGCTATTGAAGATGTAGATGGAGATTGGCCTCCCAAAGATGAGAGGGTTGTTGGTGATGACGATGGCTTCGATTCCCCCTCCGGGAGGGAATTTCCCCTAAGATAATCACTCCGTCGGAGGGCAAAAGTGCTCCTGCCCAAGTTCCACATCAAGACGGCGGCAATTTGTCCCAAATGTCCTCTCCTTTTTTTTCTAGGTCAAAATGACCTATATACCAGAAGATGGGCACCAGAGGTGGGCTGGGCTGAGCACAACCCACCAAGGCGCGCCTGGGGGCCTGGCTCGTCCTGGTGTCTCATGCTAACCAGGTGGCCCCCCTCCGGTAGTTATTTGCTCCAGTATTTTTCATATATTACAAAATAATTCTTCGTAAATTTTTAGCCCATTTGGAGATGTGCAGAATAGGTAACTCTAATGTAGCTTTTTCAGGTCCAGAATTCCATCTGTCGGCATTCTCCCTCTTTGTGTAAACCTTGCATATGATGAGGGTGTCATGCCCAATATGCGATCCTATCTGAGAGGAACTCGAAGGTCCCACCAAGGATAGAGCCGCATAGTGCAACACTTTTGCAAGGTGGATATCATTACATCATACCATTACATAATAGTTGGGGATACATACAAATGCCACAAGAATACATCAGACATCATACAGAAGAGCAACATCCGACTACGAATGAAACACAAACATAAACTCAAATGACATCCACCCTGCTAGCCCAGGCTGCCCACCAGGAACCTATCCCCTGATCGAAGAAGAAGCAGAAGGACTTGAAACAAGCATCTCTCTCACGTCAAACCATCGCATTACCTGTACCTGCAACTGTTGTTGTAGTAATCTGTGAGCCACGAGGACTCAGTAATCCCATTACCGTGGGTATCAAGACTAGCAAAGCTTAATGGATATGGAAAGGATAAGTGGTGAGGTTGCAGCAGCAGTAGGCATTTTATGGTGGCTAACTTACGAGTACAAGAATAAGATGAGAAACTATGCACCGGTCGCAAACTAGTAATGATCAAGAAGTGATCCTGAGCTACTTACATTCAAACATAACCCCACCATGTTCTATTCTCGAACTCACCTGAAAAGAGACCATCACGGTTACACATGCGGTTGGTGTATTTTAGTTCGAATCTGGTGTCAAGTTATCTACAACCGGACATTAGAAATTCCCATATGCCACATAACCGTGGGCACGGATCTCGAAAGTTTAAACCCTACAGGGGTGTCCCAACTTAGCCCATGACAAGCTCACGATCCATGGAGACAATCCTCCATTGCGGGACATCCGATCAGACTCAGGATTCCGGTGCACAAGACATTTCGACAATGGTAACACTAATCCAGCAAGACCTCCCAACATGCCGACACCCTGATAGTAACCGCGCGTATCTCATTCCAGGACACGATGAATGAGCTACGTGTACATGTGCCAAAATAACCCAGGTTGCCCCAGATCGGCCCCGCATAGTGCTCTAGTTTGGGACCAACACCATCAGCACTGGCCCCCTGTATTAGGTTGAATAATGAACCTCAGGTAGTGCTAACTCCCTATGCGTCAAATTTATTATCATGTTTAGTTATTAGGTTGGGCAAATGTTAAAACCAATGTTGGGACTTGCTGGAAGAGTTTTATTCAAAGCGAACTGACAAGAGGGGCCCATAAACCCTCATCGTGTTAGGGACGCAAAATCAAGGAACATAACACCGGTATGACCGAAACTAGGGCGGCAAGAGTGGAACAAAAACCAGGCAAAAGGCCGAGCCTTCCACCCAATACCAAGTATAGATGTGCATTAATTAAACAGGATATAATGTGATATCCCAAGATATCCATGATATCCATGTCCAAACATGGAACAACCTGCAACTGCACCTGCAACTAGCAACGCTATAAGAGGAGCCGAGCAAAGTGGTAACATAGCCAAACAACGGTTTGCTGGGATGGTGAAAAAGGTTAGAGGATGTTTCATGGCATATAGGGAGGCATGATAAACAAGTGGTAGGAAGCGTGACATAGCGATAGCATCGATACAACTAGCATAGCAATGATAGTAGTGAGATCCAGGGTAACAGTCATCTTTCCTGAAATCCCGCTAGGAAGAAGACTGAGTCCTTGAAGAAGACGAACGGGATTAGACAAACCAAGCGTAGTCAAACGAATCGTGACGATCACAATGAAACAGGAACTATCGAGAAGAAGCACAACCGGAAGGAGCAAACAACATGGTAAATACACAACACATAAACATGACATGATTCTCAACCAAGGATGATGCATGACAAGGCTATATGATGCTACTCATGGCAAGAGATGATGCATATAAGAACATCACATCAAAGCAAGGTTAAATGAGGCCGGGAACAGCATATACCAATTCCGGTAAGTCTTCATATGCATATTTTGAAATTGGTCCAGATGCACCATGATGATCTACATGTCTTTCTAGTCAAGTTGCATATAAAGTTCATTTACTTCGGAGCTACGACCTAGAAGATATGAGCAAAACAGGTTGAACATGGCATTGATGCACAATGCATTCAAACATCAAGCACACACCTAAAAACATGGATGCAACAATATATTATGAAACTATATGCAATTATAAGCATGTTTCATATAGAGCATGCTCAAAGTGGAGCAACGGTGCAACACATACACTCCAAACAAGTTTTAACAACAATCTGCCCAAAACACCAACTAGGCACTTTGCAATCATCAAAACACATGCTACAGGAAACATATGAACACAAACTTTATATGCACTCAAAGTACAGATAACATGCTTCAAATATCATTAAGGTTCAGGTTCATAGGCATCAGGATTAATCCAAAATGATTAGTGTAAAAAGCAACTGGACAACACAGATTATGACTGAAAAACAGGGCATATGCATGTGCAGAGTTAATATGATGACATGTTGGAGGAATGAAACAAAGATGCTATAGCAACTATACATAGCAAACAAGGTCAAGGAATCATATGCATACGGCTCATGGATTAGTGGGAACCATCAAGACAAGTTTGAATGTTGAAACAGTTTCAGCAAGTGTAAAACATCAACATTATCATATCATGTTTGCAAGTATAGAACAGAGGTCATATGAAGTCCAAAATTACCAAACTTGGCATGTGAACAAATTAATCATAGCATACTTCAATTCATGTAATTGGAGAATCTCCCAAAGAGGCATAGATTAATTAATATGAAGCTCACAACATGGCATCATGATGTTAAAAGAAAACTGGAACATCATCAAGGCAAGTTCGTAGCAATGAAACATATGCTACAGGACATACATGAGGCATCAGATGGCACAGAATGATAGAGAATAACATGGACATCAAAACATGTCAACTAAGCATCTCTAGATTATGCATGGATTTGATGGTAGCATCAAGCAAACATAGCAGCATAATATAATAGATTCAGACTTGACAGAACATTAATAGCAAGTAGCCTACTTCACAAGATTGTGCACTCACCACAAGGGATATAAAAATACATGGATTGCACCACTGCAAATATGGCATGATTATGCTTCTAAAACATGTTGAGATGATGCTAAAAAGATCACACAAAAAGATATAAAAATGATAAAATGATGAGTTATAACATTTTTCAGCATTAACATCAGCAAGCACTTTTGCAACAGAGATTAACATGTCAAGATGCACCCTAACATGAATTCAAAGGCCACCAGCAGGTAGAGCACTTTGATATGAACATTTTCATATCAAGATCATCAACATAGGATACACAGGGACAAAGGTATAGCACTCACAAGATGCATACATGATGTTAACATGTAGCAGATTCCAGCACTTTATATCACTTAGGAGTTCTGCAAGGAATATTAAGGCATCAGTATGAACAATAACATGAATGCAAATGCAACCAACATATAGAGCATCAAGAGATGAACATTTTAACATATCATCTACGCAAAATGGAGCCACATGCACAAAGTTATGATATGATGAAGCTGCACACATGGATTAGCAGAACAGGGACTTGTGAGAAAACGACCTCGCGGATCTAGGGTTCCCTGACATGAAAATCGAGGCGGCGGCGAGCTTGTCGCCGACGGGCAGTGCAGAGAGGTCGAGGAGGCGCCGGCGATGGCCGATGGATTCGCCGGAGGGGCGGGAAAGGCTGATCCGGCGAGGGGCGCGAGGGACCTCGACGGAGGCGATGGCCGATGGATCCGGTCGGTGGGAAGGTTGAAGGGGCCGAGGCGGGCGACAGCACTTGGCTGCGGCGGCGGCAATGGTCGGCGGCAGTGCAGTGGCGACGAATGAGGCGGTGGGGCGGCGTTTCCGGGGCTCGTGCGCCCGCGGGAGGCGGCGGCGAGGCGCGGTGGCGCGGGAGGCGCGAGGCGGGGGGAGCAGCGCGAGCTCGCTCGGGCCCAGATGGGCATGGGCGGGCCGCGCGTGGGCTGGGAGGGCCGGTGGCAGCGGGAGCGGGGCACGGGCTATGCGTGGCGCACCTGGGTTGGTGGAGGCAACGGCTGGCAGCAGTGAGCCCAGTGGTGTCGTGCCAAGTGGCGATGACGGGGTGGATGACGCAAAAAACTAGGGCGGCGACGCTGATTTCGAGGGGGCAGCGGCTGTAGGTAGGGGAAGGGCTAGGGGTAGGTTAGGGGTGTTTTAGCCCAAAATCTAGGGGGAAGGGGTCTTTATATAAACATGGGCTTGGATTTAGGGGGTTTTGGACAGGTTTTTGGGCATCGGATCTCGATCCGATGGTTCCGGACGCGAGGGGGGTAGCTCAGCTATAGGTGGTCGGTTGTGGCTCTGTAGATGGGGTAGGGAGAGAAGAGAGAAGGCCCGACAATAGTTTCGGATACCGAAGCATTCGACGAAAATGCCGGCTATATCGCGGATTATATGTTCAACGGTTGGGCTATCAAACGGACTCCGAATGGGACGAAATTTGGCAGGCAGTCTACCTTCACCTTAATAAGACCGCACCCTACTTTCACCCCATTCCGGTAATATTTTTATGCCACTTATGAAATAATATTTCGGAGGTGCTGCGTGCGCGTGCCAGTGTGTTTCTGCTCAGAACGGATAACGGAGAGAATTGGGAGAACGCAGATGGACGCAAGTTTTGAAGAACATGCTAATGAAATGCACACGATGACATGGCAAAGTGCAACACGCAAGCGAATGACATGGCAACAATGGCAAATAACTGGAAGACACCTGGCGCATCGGTCTCAGGGCGTTACAGAGGGAAAAGGCATTTGAATTACTCCATAAAGCATTAGTATGCATAAAAAATTATAAATAAGAGTAGGAAATCATGATGCAAAATGGATGTATCAACTCCCACAAGCTTAGACCTCGCTTGTCCTCAAGCGAAGACCGAAATCAAAAAACATGTCCACATGCTTAGAGAGAGGTGTCGATAAAAATAAAATACGGACATAGTAGCATCACTACCAAAAAAACACTTCCGTGATGATATGTGTTTATCACAGTAGGTCACGTTTTTTTTCATGCATGTACATCCATGACGATTTTATGACAGAATCAAGATAGTCATACCTGTGCTGTCATAGAAGTGTTCCATGACAATACCAAAATTATCATCACGGAAGTGTCCACTTCCAAGACGATGAATGCCGCGTCATGTAAGTGCTTTCGTCAAGGGTAATCGACATGTGGCATCCACTACAATGGGTCGTCGTTAAGATACCGAGTCCGGTTTTGGATCCGATAACCCGCTAACAGCCACGACCAATGGCGATTTTCCATGTGTAAAATTCTCATTGGCCGACGGAACCACGTGTCAGCTCCGCGTTGGCACAGATGTCACTCATCCAATGGGCGAGATGCATCTATGATATGTTGACACGTGAACTGACCCAAATGTGGCCCATAAAGATTAAATGGGCCGGCCCAGCTAAAGGCCCAGAAGATTTTGCAGACCATAATGGGCCGTCCCAGCTAAAGACCTACAAGATTTTGCAGACCATAATGGGTCGGCCCAGCTAAAGGCCCACAAGATTTTGGAGACACAAGCGGGCCGGCCCATTAACAGGCTACCATGTTTTGGGCCAAATGCCGGCCCATATTTGATTTGGTCCATTAACAGTCTGCCACATTCTGGGCCTAATAAGGGCCCATATGAGATCCGACCCGTTAATAGTCTACCACGTTCTAGGCCATATACGGCCCATATCAGATCCGACCCTTTAAGAGCCTTTCATTCTTTGAGCTAAATTATGGCCCTATCAGATTCGGCCCGTCAACTGGACTATGTGCTTTTGGGCCCACTTGAGGCCCGATTATGATTTCTGTTTGCTAAAGGCCCATTTAATAGTACGACCTAATATAAGTTTCGGGTTGTTAAAGGCCCGTTTAACATTTCAGCCTATTAAATGCCTGTCATTTCGGCCTGCATCTGGCCTGCTCACAGCCGATAATTTGATTGGGCCAAACAAGAACTAAGACAATTTGGCTTGTTAACGGCCCGTGATATGATTGGCACAATCATGGGCCGGGGTCTCTTTTGGACTGCTGTTGGCCCGTGAGCTATTCGGCACGTTTTATGCCCAAACTACTTTTCAGCCTACTAAAAGCCCATTGAATTTTCTTGCCAAAATAGGGTCGTCTGTTTACTCGGCCTATCAAAGGCCCGAAACTACTAGTGGGCCAGTTTACATTTAGTCCTGTTAACGAACCAAGATGATTGGGCCAATGATGCGGCCCATACATAGTGATTTGCATCACAGCCCGATCATGTACCGTAATTTTATGGTTTGGCCAATTTACTTTTCATGGAGCGAAGACAGGATATATATACAGTAAAATAATTGCAGCATCATGAATAAGAAAAAACGTAGACAATACGATAAAGAAATTGTGGCACCCCGGGTCAAAGCAACCGGTTTACCATGCATTACCAGCCCAGAGACCTTGTCTTCTGGCAACACACAACATCTTGGTGCAGAAAACAACCGCTTTATTGATGCTAGCGTATCAGAGTTTATATTACAACAGCTGGCGAGGCCAAGCGGCACACACGGTGCGGCTGAACAATATGTACATTATTTAGTGAACATAAAGGGGCCTCGATCATGAAAACTACACGGCGGCAGAACAATGTCGTAGCGGAACTCCATAGCACAAGGACACCGATGTGGACACGATCTAGACTCGGACAACACTCCTTTCCAACGAGACTTTCCTTAAATTTGGCATGACACGCCAGGTCAGTACATTGAATGTACTTGCAAGCTCACAACAAGCATAAACATAATGACAAACAATATCATGATAATTAACCAATTCATCATAATGCAACAATATGTCCAACATGCTGTGATCATGCTCTTGTGATAAAAGTCCCTCGGACTAGCTTATCAACCGTGATCGCTCTTGGATCACAAATGTACCAACCTCAAGGTATCAACTAGAGACATCTCGTGATCCTTCCGGCGATAACAACCACGACCAATATTTGGTCTCAAACAGTGATCCTTCTGGCGATCACAACCACGACCAACACTTGGTCCCAAACAACAAGATGACCTTTCTATCATCATCAACAGTGCAAAGTTCATAACTTAGTGTGCAAAATTTATTAAACGTTGACCCATGGCTTGACCTACTTTCGAGTGTGTCAGTAACCGTGGAGTCGGCTATCGATAGATTAATACACTCTACAGAGGTAGCGCACTGGACCCACACCACGGAACCCATGGACTCGCACTCCCATTTGGGTGGACCAACAACATTCCGACATAACCCCTCCATTGCCATGACACTCTCCCAGCCACTCCAACTCACTCCCCATCGGGCTAGTCCTGGGTGGCCCCGTGTCTACCAAGGACACAACGACCACCGTCGTGGCCAAAACATAAACGATCCCACATGGGGACCCGGTACCATAAACTCAACAACGGGCACACAAGGTTATGTCTGCTTACCGGGCTAGGGTAGCGCACGCCCATAACCTTCCCTAGTTGGAGGGACCGACCAGAGGCATGACAACGGATCGAATAAAGGCCTTCCCATAAAGGAAAATGTGGTTGCACTGGGAAAGACTCATTTCAGTGGCACCATGACCCGGTCAATGATATATTCCAGTTGAGTTATCATCATCAGGTTCAACTTAAAGTGAAAATAACCGGTGTCATAATGCCATGACATGCAACACTAATGTATACATCACATATCAACGGAAATGACTGAGTCAACTATATCCACACTAAGCATAAGCATCAACAACTCATGACACTTCTCTGGTTAAGATTAAACCTCACTTTAAACAGAATCCTTTCTAGCAAATTTATCATTTTTACTCATGCAAGAAAATAACTCCGCTAATTATTTATATCCATAACCATATTATTCTTTCATCACCCAAAAATATATTGTACTTTCTTTACCAACTAAGTTCACTTCAAACTTTCTGTAACTCAAGCATATTAACTAAAACAAGCAATTAACAGAACATAAATAACATAATAATGATTTAAATGCATGGATTAAATCATTTGTTCAAGTAAGAAAATCACAAATATTGAAATGGCACCATGAAAATGTTGTTGTGGCTTGCCTTAGTGCAGATGAGGTTCACAAGCCTCCTGGTGATCCTCAAGACAAGCCTCACCCTCTGAAAATAAATTTAAACACAAGAAGAATATATCAAGAAACCTTATGAAATTCACCAGAAAATCTAGACAGCAGGGAAAAATCCCATCTTTGGTGAGCTGCTAGATTTTTGGACAAAGAACACAACGCAAAAAGAATCATTTCATTTGGACTTATGGTTAAAAAGTTTTGGCCATTTGAAGCTCTCTGGATTTAATTAAAATTTGAATTTAAATAAACAGACTGGGGGTGACATCGAAAGCGTAAAGCCTCGGGGCGCCACCACTCGTACCTCTTCGCGCGTGTACTGAGTGGCTGACTAGCGGGCGCCGCTAGTCGGGTGAGGGGGAGAGAGAGAGAGGGAAACAGAGGATGGTGCGGCTTCGCCGGAGCGCATGCCGGCATCGAGGGTTCCTTGTCCAAAACGAGAGGGAGGGATCGAGAGAGGAGACAGAGGCGCACCTGCCCGTACCCGTAGAGTGGCTAGGGGTGGTCGGACGACGCCGGAATCAGCCTCTCCAGTGGAGGCAGAGAGCGAAGGTCGCCTGACACGAAGACGACGATGACCAGAGGCAACTCCAGGGGCTCCAACCAGGCAGAACGGCACCACCGGAGAGTGGCGGAGGCCCTTGAAGGTTTGCCCTAGCCTGGGAGGGGCTGGAGCTGTGGAGACGACCCGAGGGGATCGCCGGCGAGCTCGAGCTCGAGGACGGCGGCCCATGGCCTGCCCGGCCGGGCTACGGCTTTCTATGCGCTTATCGAGTGTGTGGGAGTGGTGGATGGTGCTCGAGGAGGCTGGGAATGGCCCTATTTATAGCCGAGCATCGAGGGGGGTTCGGGCTCTGCCAGTGGACACCTGGCCGCGGCACCCGGCGACGAACGGTGTCAGTGAGAGGGGGATAAGAAGACGCAGCACACGCAGGGACTGTTGGCGAACGGGGACGAGCACAGGGGCGACAGGCAGGCGACGAGCAAAGTGCGCACCGCACTGTTGCGTTGGCCGGACCATGCCCGTGCTTGCTGCGGCGAGCTTCGGCATCGGTGAGCGGTAGGGGGGAGTTAAGGGGGGTCGGATGATGATGGTGGCGCGGTTTGGCACGCTCAGGCAGGCGGGGCAGTGAGCACGCACGCAACAGAGCGCTCGGCGGCACCCAGAGCACGTCGTTTGCATGCCAGCACGCCTGGACGAACGCGGTCACCGCGTGAACTATGACCTCAGGCCTACCTAAGCCCAAACTTCATGTCTCGCGTGTTGTTCGTAGTAGTTTTGAATGTTACCACGCTTGGGTTTGGTCTCTGGTGCAGTAGAAATGATTTTACACTCCAGGTAAGTTTCTGGATAGTAACTTTGAGAGCTTACTGTGGCAAACCACTGGGAGTTTAGGGCTGGGCTTTGGAGGCTAGCAACCATCTACTAACGTGACGATGCACAAGAAAAACCAGCTACAATGGAGCAAGTAAAATGGTAGTTGCTTTAGAAACTACCATTTCTGTCTCGAACAGAAAATATTTTTTGTAGCAAAAATATTACAAAAAGTGATGAAATAGTTTTGCTCAGAAAGGTGGCCTAGGGTTCAAAGAATAATTGGGATTTTTCTCAGAATTTTATGGACAAGAAAAATTGGGGTTGCTTTCGAGCACATTGAGCTAGCTAGGGTTTAAGAGGGGAAAATGAATATTTTTCATTAAAGAAAAATATTCCAAATATTATTTTGGGTTTAACCACAGAGGGAAAGATGGTTAGAGAGGGAAATGATGCACTTGGGTGAAAGCCAAGGGGTACTCAAGTGGTTAAGTCCATATGAAAAGATTCAAAAACTCCAAATTTCAAATTCAAACCAACTGAAAATGAGGCAAAGAAGAGAAGGATAAAACCAGGCTGTCACAAACCTTCCCCAGTTAGAATGAATCTCGTCCTCGAGATTTAGTTGCTTGGGAAAACCATTCTAGATAATGTGCCTTTAGAAATTCTTCCCGTTCCCAAGTTGATTCTGACTCGGTATGATTTTCCCACTGAACTTTGTAGAACTTCCTTGCTTTACTACGAGTGACCCTTTCCATCTGATCCAAAATTCTAACCGGCCTCTCTTCGTATGTTAAATCCTTTGCCAGCTCTATTTCCGTCATATCAGTCTTTTTCTCAGGTAGCGATATGCATCGCCTCAATTGCGAAACATGAAACACGTTGTGCACGTCTGACAATTCAGGGGTAGTTCCAACTGATATGCAATAGTGCCCACTCAGGACATAACTGGAAATGGACGAATGAATCTGGGTGCAAATTTCCACGAGTCTGGAATCTCTTGATTCCTTTCATTGGAGTGACTCGGAGGTATACATGTTCTCCGGGTTCAAAACTGATCTGTCGGTGCTTTGCATCATAATAACTCTTCTGACGAGATTTGGCCAATTGCAATCTGTCTCTGATTTCCTTGACTTGTTTCTTGGCTTCCATCATGAGATATGTTCCGAAAATACGGCTATCTCCGGTTTGAGACCAATTTAATGGAGTGCGGCACTTACGGCCATACAAAGCCTATATGGTGACATCTTTAAACTGGCCTGGAAGCTGTTGTTATATGAGAACTCAGCATACGGCAGACAGTCTTCCCATTTATTTCCTTGGGCCAAAGCACAGGCTCGGAGCATATCTTCGAGTATTTGGTTTACCTACCCTGTTTGTCCATCAGTCTGAGGATGATAAGTGGTATTGTATTTCAGTGCTGTCCCCAAGGCTTGATGGAGACGCGACCAAAAAGCGGAGGTAAAAAGTGAACCTCGGTCAGAAGTGATGGTTCGGGGTACTCCATGCAGACTGACTATTCTGGATATATACAGCTATGCAAGTTGATCCGCTCGATATGTGGTTCTGATCAGGATAAAGTGAGCAACCTTGGTTAAGGTGTCCACTATGACCCAGATTGCATCATTGCCTCGATGAGTCTTAGGGAGCCCTGTGATGAAATCCATGCAGACATCATCCCATTTCCATTGTGACACTGGCAGCGGTTGGAGAAGTCTGGCTGGCTTCTGATGCTCTGCCATCACTTTGTTGCATATGTCGCAACAGGCCACAAATAGGCAATGTCTTTCTTCATTCCATCCCACCAGAATATTTTTCGAAGGTCTTCATACATTTTCGTACCTCTAGGATGAATAGAATATGAGGATTCATGTCCTTCTGACAGGATTTTGTGCTTCAAATCCGCTTGATTGGGTACAAAAATCCTCCCACAGAAGCGAAGGGTACCGAATGGACCCTTCGAGAAATCTGAAGTTTGTCATGCTACCAAATTCTTGGCACGTTTCTGCAGATCGGTGTCATCTGGCTGGGCCTTGCGGATCTCTTCGTCAAGTGTGGGAGTAACTTCCAAAATATTAGCAAGACCAGCATTAACTATGACCAGATTGAGTTGAGCAATATCCTCTTGAAGTTCAGGAGGCAAGGATTCCAGTATGAAATTTAGGCTGACATGCTTTCGACTGAGTGCATAGGCAATCATGTTGGCTTTACCCGGGTGGTAATTTATTCCAAGGTCATAATCCTTGACTAAATCAAGCCATCTTTGTTGATGGAGATTTAAATCTGGCTGAGTAAATATATACTTGAGACTTTTGTGATCTGTAAAAAATTGACACCTCTTCCCAATGAGATAGTGTCTCCCAATTTTTTAAGCATGAACCACCGCGGCCAACTCCAAATCATGAGTAGGATAATTTCCCTCGTGAGGTCGTAGCTGTAGCGATGCATAGGCTACTACCTTGCCGTCTTGCATAAGTACGCATCCAAGTCCTTCTCTGGAGGCATCATAGTACACATCAAAACTGTGGTAGATATCCGGAAGAGTCAACACAGGTGCGGTCGTCAGCCGTACCTTTAGCTCATTGAAACTCTTGTCACAGTCCTCAGTCCATTCAAACTTCTTATCCTTTTGGAGTAGCTCCACCATGGGTTTAGCAATCTTGGAGAAACCTTCAATGAAACGACAGTAATATCTGGCTAATCCAAGAAAACTTCGGATCTGAGATACGGTTGTGGGAGGCAACCAATCGAGTACATCCTTTACTTTAATTGGGTCCACGGCTATACCTTCAGCAGATAGCACATGTCCAAGAAATCCAACTTGCTTGATCCAAAACTCACATTTACTGAATTTGGGGTATAACTGATGTTCACGGAGTCGTTGTAACACTGCTCGGAGGTGTTCTTTGTGCTCTTCTTCACTTCTTGAGTGAATAAGTATATCATCGATGAATACTACCACGAACTTATCGAGGAAGTCCATGAATACTTTGTTCATCATATGCATGAAGAAGGCAGGGGCGTTGGTGAGACCAAAGGACATAACCATATATTCATAAAGACCGTATCAAGTGGTGAATGCGGTCTTAGGAATATCTTCCTATTTAATCTTGAGCTGATGATATCCAGTCCGCAAAACAATCTTGGAAAATACCTTGGCCCCACTGAGATTATCAAACAAGTCATCAATCCTGGGCAACGGATATTTATTTTTGATTGTGACATCATTCAGCTGACGGTAATCCACACACATGCAGAGGCTGCCATCCTTTTTGTCCACGAAGATAGCAGGTGATCCCCATGGTGAAGAGCTGGGATAGATATATCCTTTCGGAGCATCTCATCAAGATGTTTCTTTAGCTCCACTAACTCTGACGAGGGCATCCGGTAATACTTCTTGTATAATGGTGCGGTTCCGTGCACAAGATCTATTGCAAACTCAAGCTCTCGATCTGGTGGCATGCCTGGCAGTTCTTTTGGAAATACATCAGGAAACTCACTGACCACAGGAATTAATTCCAATTTAGCCACAGCGGTGAAGACCATTTCTTTCTTGCGTATGCTTCTCCGAGCATAGAATTTGGTAGTCTGCCCCTTCTGACTGGTCAAAGTGACTTCTCGGGTCGCACAATTTATGCATACTTGGTATTGAGTCAGCCAATTCATACCCAAGATAACATCCAACTTAGCAGACTCAACAATTACCAAAGAAGTTGGAAAACAGACTCCGTTGACATTGACTTCCAGATTACAGTAGACCAGATTGCTCCTGATTAAGGATCCCGGGGTTTGTACCAGCATATTCTTGCCTAAAAGCGAACAAGGAAATTTGTTTTGGGCAACAAAACTCCTAGAAATAAAAGAGTAGGAAGCCCCAGAGTCAAATAAAATCACTGCAGGTATGTTATTAACAGAAAATATACCAATGACGACTTCGGGGTTCTCTTGGTCTTCATCGGCGGAGAGGTGACGAACGTGCCCAGTGATGTTTTGCTGGTTCGGGTATGACTCCATAAAATTGACTTGTGACCTGAATAGAGCATTCGCCTTGTTGTTCTTGTGGCAAAGTATGGCATAATGTCCGGTTTGCCCACAATTGAAGCAATAATTATTGCGCTGATCGTCCTCTTGCACTGGGTTGGTCATGACATTCTTGACTTGAGTGGTGGTCTTGTTAACATTTTGTTGCCAATTGGGCTTGTATTCCACCTGAGTCTGCTGCCAGGTACGAGCCTTCTGCACTGGTTCTGCTTCCTTCCTTGGCTCAAACTTGCGCTTGTGATCATTGTTAGCAGACCTATTATCCGATACAAGCTTGTGATCCCTTTCAACAATGAGAGCTTTGTTCACTAGAGTTTGGAAATCCGGGAAATCAAACATACTGAGAGTACACCGGAGTTGCGGGTTTAATCCACCAAGAAATATGTCAATCTTTCTTTCTTCAGTAGCCACATCATATAGGGAGTAACGTGACAGATGATTGAATTTTTGCAAATATTCATCCACAGACTGATTTCCTTGGAGGAGCACGAGAAATTCACACTGCTTAGTCTTCATAATTCCAGTAGGGATATGATATTTCCGGAATTGTTCCTTGAATTTTGACCAGGTGATTTCTTCATCAGCAGGCCACATGGCTTTTTCATTTTCCCAACATATGGCAACAGCGCCTTCAAGATAATGAGTTGCAAATGGAACCTTATCTCCTTCTTCATTTCGAGCAATCCCAAGTTTCTTCTCAATAGTTCGCAACCAATCGTCTGCGTCCAAGGGGTCAATAACCTGACTGAAACTGGGAGGCTTGGTCCTTTGAAAATCTGACAGCTTGGAATAATGACTGCTATGTCTTGAGCTTGCGTTGGTTTTCCTTGAAGAGGAAAGAGTGATGCAACAATAGTAGCGTAAGTATTTCCCTCAGCTTCGAGAACCAATGCATCAATCCAGTAGGAGGATCCTCAAAAGTCCCACGCACCTACAAAAACAAACAAAAAACTCGCAACCAACGCAATAAAGGGGTTGTCAATCGCTTCACGGCCACTTGCGGAAGTGAGATCTGATAGAGATAGTATGATAAGATAAATATATTTTTGGTATTTTATAATATAGATGCAAAAGGTAAAGATGCAAATAAAAGTAGATTGAAAGCTTACATGATAAAATATAGACCCGGGCCATAGGTTTCACTAGTGGCTTCTCTCAAGATAGCATAAGTATTATGGTGGGTGAACAAATTACTGTCGAGCAATTGATAGAAAAGCGAATAATTATGAGATTATCTAGGCTTGATCATGTATATAGGCATCACGTCCGTGACAAGTAGACCGACTCCTGCCTGCATCCACTACTATTACTCCAACATCGACCGACTCCTGCCTGCATCTAGAGTATTAAGTTCATAAGAACAGAGTAACGCATTAAGAAAAATGACATGATGTAGAGGGATAAACTCAAGCAATATGATATAAACCCCATCTTTTTATCCTCGATGGCAACAATACAATACGTGCCTTGATGCCCCTGCTGTCACTGGGAAAGGACACCGCAAGATTGAACCCAAAGCTAAGCACTTCTACCATGGCAAGAAAGATCAATCTAGTAGGCCAAACCAAACTGATAATTCGGAGGGACTTGCAAAGATAACTCAATCATACATAAAAGAATTCAGAGGAGATTCAAATATTTCTCATAGATAAACTTGATCATAAACCCACAATTCATCGGATCTCGACAAACACACCGCAAAAAGAGTTCACATCGAATAGATCTCCACAAGAGAGGGGGAGAACATTGTATTGAGATCCAAAAAGAGAGAACAAGCCATCTAGCTAATAACTATGGACCCGAAGGTCTGTGGTAAACTACTCACAAGTCATCGGAGGGGCTATGGTGTTGATGTAGAAGCCCTCCGTGGTCGATTCCCCCTCCGACGGAGCGCCGGCGAAGGCTCCAAGATGGGATCTCGCGGATACATTAGGTTACGGTGGTGGAAATTGTGTTTCGTTGGCTCCCTGGATGTTTTCGGGGTACGTATGTATATATAGGATGAAGAAGTACGTCAATGGCCGCCTGTGGGGCCCAGGAGATAGGGGCCGCTCCTAGAGGGGGTGGGCGCGCCCTCCTGTCTCCTGGCCGCCTCGCAAGCTTCTTGACTTGCACTCCAAGTTCTCTTGATCACGTTCATTCCAAAAATCACGCTCCCGAAGGTTACATTCTGTTTGGACTCCGTTTGATATTCCTTTTCGTCAAAATACTGAAATAGGCAAAAAAAACAGCAATACGGGCTGGGCCTCCGGTGAGTAGGTTAGTCCCAAAAATGATATAAATTTGTAAAATAAAGCCCATAAACATCCAAAAGGGGTAATATAATAGCATGGAACCATCAAAAATTATAGATACGTTGGAGACGTATCAAGCATCCCCAAGCTTAATTCCTGCTCGTCCTCGAGTAGGTAAATGAAAAAAATAGAATTTTTGATGTGGAATGCTACCTAGCATAATTCTCAATGTAATTTTCTTTATTGTGGCATGAATGTTCAGATCCAAATGATTCATGATAAAAGCTTATAAAACATAAAAATGATAATGCTTCGAAGCATACTAACAAATAATCATGTCCTGTCAAAATAGCATAGCCAAAGAAAGCTTATCCCTACATATAGTTAGGCCATGCTTCATTTTCATTACACAAAATACTCCCATCATGCACAACCCCGGTTTCAGCCAAGCAATTGATTCATACTTTTTAACGCGCTTCAGCTTTTTCAACTCTTACGCAATACATGAGCGCAAGCCATGGACATAGCACTATGGTGGTATAAGGTGGTGGTTGTGAGGACAAAAAGAGGGAGAAGATAGTCTCACATCAACTAGGCATATCAACGGGCTATGGAGATGCCCATCAATAGATATCAATGTGAGTGAGTAGGGATTGCCATGCAACGGATGCACTAGTGCTATAAATATATGAAAGCTCAACAAAAGAAACTAAGTGGGTGTGCATCCAACTTGCTTGCTCACGAAGACCTAGGGAATTTTGAGGAAGACCATCATTGGAATATACAAGCTAAGTTCTGTAATGAAAAATTCCCACTTAGTATATGAAAGTGACAACATAGGAGACTCTCTATCATGAAGATCATGGTGCTACTTTGAAGCACAAGTGTGGAAAATAGATAGTAGCATTGTCCCTTCTCTCTTTTTCTCTCATTTTTTTTCTTTTTTTTTTCTTTTTTTTTCTTTGGCCTTCCTTTTTTTCTTCTCTTTTTTTTGTAAAGTCCGAAGTCTCATCCCAACTTGTGGGGGAATCATAGTCTTCATCATCCTTTCCTCACTGAGACAATGCTTTAATAATGAAGATCATCACACTTTTATTGATTTACGACTCAAGAATTACAACTCAAAGCTAGAACAAGATTTGACTCTATATGAATGACTCCGGCGGTGTACTGAGATATGCAATGAATCAAGAGCGACATGTATGAAAATTATGAAGGTGGCCTTGCCACAAATACGATGTCAACTGCATGATCATGCAAAGAGCAATATGACAATGATGAAGTGTGTCATAATAAATGGAACGGTGGAAAGTTGCATGGCAATATATCTCGGAATGGCTATGGAAATGCCATAATAGGTAGGTATGGTGGCTGTTTTGATGAAGGTAAATAATGGGTGCATGATACCAGCGAATGTTGCGTGGTATAATAAAGGCTAGCAAAGTGGAAGGATGAGTGTGCGTATATCCATGGACTCACACTAGTCATAAAGAACTCATATACTTATTGTAAAAGTCTACTTGCCCTCGAAGCAAAGTACTACTACGCATGCTCCTAGGGGAAGGGTTGGTAGGAGTTAACCATCGTCCGATCCCGACCTCCACTCATAAGGAAGGCAATTAAAAGAGCACCCCATGCAACAAATTTGTCACACAACTTTTACCATACGTGCATGCTACGGGACTTGCCAACTTCAACACAAGTATTTCTCAATTTCATAATTACCCACTAGCATGACCCTAACATTACTACCTTTATATCTCAAAACAATTATCAAGCATCAAATTGATCATAGCATCCAATTCACTTCCTATGATAGTTTTTCTTATACCCAACTTGGATGCTCATCATTCTAGGACCAAATTTGTAACCATACCAAATACCATGCTGTTCTAAAAGACTCTCAAAATAATATAAGTGAAGCATGAGAGACTAGCAATTTGTTCAAAATTAAGCCACCGCCATGCTCTAAAAGATATAAGTGAAGCACATAGAGTATTCTAGCAAATTCTAATCAAGTGGGCTTCTCCCAAAAGGTGTGTACAGCAAGGATGAATGTGTTAAACTAAAAAGCAAAGGCTAATATAATACACGACGCTCCAAGCAAAACACATATCATGTGGCAAATAAAAATATAGCTCCAAGTAAAGTTACCAATGAACGAAGACGAAAGAGGGGATGCCTTCCCGGGGCATCCCCAAGCTTAGGCTTTTGGCTATTCTTGAATATCTTGGGGTGCCATGGGTGTCCCCAAGCTTAGGCTCTTGCCACTCCTTATTCCATAGTCCATCAAAGCTTTACCCAAAACTTGAAAACTTCACAACACAAAACTCAACAGGAAATCTTATGAGCTCCGTTAGTGAAAGAAAACAAAACCACCACATAAGGTACTGTAATGAACTCATTCTTTATTTATTTTGGTGTTAAACCTACTGTATTCCAACTTCTCTATGGTTTATAAACTATTTTACTAGCCATAGATGCATCAAAATAAGCAAACAACACACGAAAAACAGAATCTGTCAAAAAAAGAACAGTCTGTAGAAATCTGCAACTAACGCAAACTTCTGGAACTCTAACAATCCTACAAAAATAGGAAGTTCTGGAAACTTTGTCTATTTATCAGCAGCAAAAAGAATTAACACACAATCACGTTTCTGTGATTTAACAAAACTAAATTCATGCGTGCAAAGTTTCTGTTTTTCAGCAGAATCAAATCAACTATCATCATAGGTTATCCTATAGGTTCTACTTGGCACAAACACTGATTAAAAGATAAAAACACATCTAAACAGAAGGTAGATGCAAAATTTATTACTAAATAGGAACAAAAACAAAAAACACAAATAAAATTGGGTTGCCTCCCAACTAGCACTATCGTTTAACGCCCCTAGCTAGGCATAAAAGCGGAGATAGATCTAAGTAGTGCCATCTTTGGCAATAAATTCATAAGTAGCTCGCATGATAGATTCATAAGATAATTTGACTTTCTTTCTTGGAAAGTGCTCCATGTCTTTCCTTAATGTAAATTGGAATCTAATATTCCCTTCCTTTATATCAATAATCGCACTAATCGTTCTAAGGAAAGGTCTACCAAGAATAATAGGGCAAAAAAGATTGCCATCTATATCAAGAACAATAAAATCTACGGGCACCAAATTTCTATTTGCAACAATGAGAACATCATTGATTCTTCCCATTGGCTTTTTAATGGTGGAATAGCAAGGTGCAAATTTAAAGAGCAATCATCAAGATCATGGAAACCTAGAATATCGCATAAAGTTTTCGGAATCATGGAAACACTAGCACCCAAATCACACAAAGAAAAACACTCATGATCTTTAATTCAAATCTTTATAGTAGGTTCCCACTCATCATTAAGTTTTCTAGGTATAGAAACATCCAAATTAAGTTTTTCATCATAAGATTGCATCAAGGCATCAACAATATGTTTGTTAAAAGCATTATTTTGACTATAAGCCTGACGAGAATTAACAACGGATTGCAACAAGGAAATACAACATTCTAAAGAACAATTATCATAATCAAATTCCTTGAAATCCGAGACTATGGGATCAATACTATTTAAAGTCATGACCTCTCCAATCTCACTTTTACCAAATTTAGCATCAAGATCTAAAAACTCTGAATTATTGGGACGCCGTCTAACTAAAGTTGACTCATCTCCAGTTCCATTATCATCAAGATTCATATTGCAAAACAATGATCTAATAGGAGGCACATCAATAACTTTAAGATCTTCATCATTATTTTCATGGGAACTAGAAGAACATGCCTTTACAAAGCAATCTTTCTTAGCACGCAATCTAGCTGTTCTTTCCTTGCACTTGTTCCAAGAATCGATACTATTTTTAGGTATAGACGAAAACCAAACTTTAGCACGATCTCTAAGTGAAAACGGAAATAACTTCAATTTAACAATATCATTATCTGTATCTTTCTTCTTTTGCATATCACACAAATCAACAAAGTTGTTTAGACGACTAGCGGCATCTTCACTAGGAAGGCCGATGAATTGATCTTTCATAACAAGATTCATCAAAGCAGTATTGATTTCACAAGACTCGACATCATTAAGAGGAGCAATCGGAGTACTAAGGAAATCATTATTATTGGTATTGGAGAAATCACACAATTTGGTATTATCTTGTGCCATGGCAACAAGTAATCCAACACACAAGCAAACAGAAAAAGGCAAGCGAAAAAGAGAGGAGAAGATTGGGAAAGAGAGGGCAAATAAAACGGCAAGGGTGAACTGTGGGAGAGGAAAACGAGAGGCAAATGGCAAATAATGTAAATGCGAGGGAGATGAGTTTGTGATGGGTACTTGGTATGTCTTGACTTGAGCGAAGACCTCCCTGGCAACGGCGCCAGAAAGCCTTCTTGCTACGTCTTGAGCTTGCGTTGGTTTTCCTCGAAGAGGAAAGGGTGATGCAACAATAGTAGTGTAAGTATTTCCCTCAGTTTTTGAGAACCAAGGTATCAATCCAGTAGGAGGCTCCTCAAAAGTCCCACGCACCTACGCAAACAAGCAAAGAACACGCAACCAACACAATAAAAGGGTTGTCAATCCCTTCACGGCCACTTGCGAAAGTGAGATCTGATAGAGATAGTATGATAAGATAAATATATTTTTGGTATTTTATAATATAGATGCAAAAAGTAAAAATGCAAATAAAATTAGATTGAAATCTTATATGATAAAATATAGACCCGGGGGCCATAGGTTTCACTAGTGGCTTCTCTCAAGATAGCATAAGTATTACGGTGGGTGAACAAATTACTGTCGAGCAATTCATTGAAAAGCGAATAATTATGAGATTATCTAGGCATGATCATGTATATAGGCATCACGTCCGTGACAAGTAGACCGACTCCTGCCTGCATCTACTACTATTACTCCACACATCGACCGACTCCTGCCTACATCTAGAGTATTAAGTTCATAAGAACAGAGTAACACATTAAGAAAGATGATATGATGTAGAGGGATAAACACAAGCAATATGATATAAACCCCATGCCACGCCCAATATGCGACCCTATCCAAAAGGAACTCGAAGGTCCCACCAAGGATAGACCCGCATATTGAAACGCTTTTGCAAGGTGGATATCATTACATCAACATTACATAATAGATGGGGATACATACAACAGGCATACAATGCCACACGGATACAACATCACAATACATAAGAGCATCATCCGACTACGGATGGAACACAAACAGAAACTCAAACGACATCCACCCTGCTAGCCCAGGCTGCCGACTTGGAACCTATCCCTGATCGAAGAAGCAGAAGAAGAACTCAACGCAAGCAAGCATCGCTCTCGCGTCATGATCATCGCACAACCTGTACCTGCAACTGTTGTTGTAGTAATCTGTGAGCCACGAGGACTCAGCAATCCCATTACCATGGGTATCAAGACTAGCAAAGCTTAAAGGGAAAGGAAGGGGTAAAGTGGTGAGGTTGCAGCAGCGACTAAGCATATATGGTGGCTAACATACGCAAATAAGAGCGAGACGAGAGCAAATGGAACGGTCGTCAACTAGTAATGATCAAGAAGTGATCCTGAACTCCTACTTACGTCAAACATAACCCAAAGGCCGTGTTCACTTCCCGGACTCCGCCGAGAAGAGACCATCACGGCTACACACGCGGTTGATGCGTTTTAATTCGGATCTGGTGTCAAGTTATCTACAACCGGACATTAACAAATTCCCATCTGCCAATAACCGCAGGCACGGCTTTCGAAAGATTATACCCTGCAGGGGTGTCCCAACTTAGCCCATGACAAGCTCTCGCGATCAACGAAGGAATAGACCTTCTCCCAGGAAGACCCGATCAGACTCGGAATCCTGGTTTACAAGACATTTCGACAATGGTAAAACAAGACCAGCAAAGCCGCCCCATGCGCCGACAATCCCGATAGGAGCTGCACATATCTCGTTCTCAGGGCAACACCGGATGAACACTACGTACAACTAAAACCAACCCTCAAGTTTCCCCGAGGTGGCGCTGCAAGTGGCTCTGGTTCGGACCAACACTTAGACAAGCACTGGCCCGGGGGGGCTATAATAAAGATGACCCTCGAGAGAGCGACTCCCAAGGGAAAAGTAGGTGGTGGTGAGGCAAATGGTAAAACCAAGGTTGGGCCTTGCTGGAGGAGTTTTATTCAAACCAAACTGTCGAGGGGGTCCCATAAATCACCCGACCGCGTAAGGAACGCAAAATCCGGGAACATAACACCGGTATGACGGAAACTAAGGCGGCAAGAGTGGAACAAAACACTAGGCATAAAGCCGAGTCTTCCACCCTTTACCAAGTATATAGATGCATTAATAATATAAGATATATTGTGATATCCCAACCAAAATCCTGTCCACCATGGAGAAATCTTCAACTTCACCTGCAACTAACAACACTATAAGAGGGGATGAGCAAAGCGGTAACATAGCCAAACAATGGTTTGCATAGGTAAGGTGTCAAAGGTTAGAGGTTCATGGCAATTTGGGATGGCTTGATGAGCAAAAGATAGGTAACGCAGCATAGCGATAGAACGAAACAACTAGCATAGCAATGATAGTAGTGAGATCCAGGGTAGCAGTCATCTTGCTTGAAATCCCGCTAGGAAGAAGAACGAGTCCATGAAGAAGATGAAGCCACGAAGATGAACCAAGCATAGACGAACGAATCCTCACGATCGCAACGAAACAGGAAACTATCGAAAAGAAGCACACAACATAGTAAACACACCACACATGAACCAGGCATGATGCACAACAAGCATAATGCATGACAAAGCTACATGAAGCTACTCATGGCAAGAGATGATGCAAACAAGAGCAACACATCAAGGCAAGTTTAAATGAGGCCGGTAACAACATATAACAATTCCGGTAAGTCCTCATATGCATATCTCGAAATTGGTCCAGATCTGAATAAACCTTATGTTCAAGTTGTTAAACATCAATTTAAGATGCACAAGGATGATCTACACGAGATTCTAGTCAAGTTACATATAAAGTTCATTTAGTTTGGAGCTACGGCCTAGAAGATATGAGCAAAACAAGTTAAACACGACATTGATGCGAAATGCATACAAACATCAAGCAAACACCTCAAAACATAGATGCAACATGATAATATGAAGCTACATGCAATTCTAAGCAAGTTTCATATAGAGCACACTCAAAACGGAGCAACGGTTCAACACATGCACACTATAAGTTTAAAGGACAAGCTGTCCAAAACAGCAACTAGGCGTATTGCAAGCATCAAAACAACATGCTACAGGACCTCAAAAATAAAACAAAAGGCATGGGCATGATTTACAGGTAAAGCATAACAAAACATGAACACTGAGCTATCTCCAGAAATCACTAGAACATGCTCAAACACACATGGTAATATTGCCAGTTATAACAATTCCAGACTTTGCAGAAAATAACATCACGAGGCAATGTTCAGAGCTATCAAACAACATGTTACAGGAACTTATAATGGCAAAAAAAGGCATGGCATGAATCTACTAATTGCATATATCAAGAGTCCCTTACTGACCATAAGCCAAAAATGATTAGAAAATATGATGGCACCCATGTAAACATGGCAAGTTATATTACAGATTCAAACATGGCAGAAACAGAATTATGAAGGCATGAAGATGAGCTTGTGCAACTCACTACAGAGCAATACATAGCATGGCAAGGCAACCAATAGTAAGAAGCCATGTTTTTGAAGCTAAGCATGACAATAGCAAGTTCATAGGTTGCATGGATCACTAGGAAAACACATGGAAACAACTGAACTTAATGTTAACAGGCTGACAACAACATTATGAAGCAACTTTGGAGCAAGATATGAACAAGCTACAGCAGGCTATAAATGCTACCAGGGGCATGGATGGATAGAGGATGACATGTAGATCAAAACATATTTATAGAACATCTCTAGATTATGCATAGAATGACTAGTAGGAACATGTTTATATGGCATCACGAAATAACAGATTCAGCCTAGCAAAATAGCAACAGCATGAACACTACTTAACATGCTCGATTCACTCACCACAAGTCATTGCATGACAAGATAAGCATAGCATCATCAAGAAGACATGTTTGTGAAATAAACCAAGTTAAGAATAAGTCCATAGCATGCAAGGATCAACTACAACAACCTTGGCTAAATTGAATAACATGTAAACAATCTGCCAGGAAACATTTTGAAGCAAAAGTAGAGCACGAAAATGACATGCTAGACTACTCCATAATTATAACAAGAGTCATGAATGGATAGACAATCACCACATGTTCAAAACACCCTTACTGAAGTATCTCAAAATATGCATGGATCTCTCTGTAGCATCAAGTTTACATGGCATCAAAATAACAGCAGAACAGGGACTAAAATCAGCAACATCACGATGCCTAGTTTGCATGCTTGTGCTAGTCACCACATTGATCACAAAAATACATGGTAAGCACCTCTGTAAAGAAGACATAGCATAGATCAAAACACATGAAGACATCAACCTCATAGGATGCACACATCAATCATGGCAAAAATGACAAAAGAGCTCGTTCTGATAACAGACAGCAGAAAACATCATGAAGCACTCTTACAACGATGATTCAGGCATCAAGATGACCTCAAATGAATATGATGCGATGGAATTAAATGGTGTACTCGTTGAGGCGAACAATTTTACATATTACACGCACCAAACGGAGCCACGGATGCAGAGATACGATATGACGAACATGGCATAAAAATACCGAAATACTCGAGGACAGTGGATATTTACCACGGGGACAAAGTCAACGCGGCGGGGGAAACGGCGGATCTCGCCGGAGACGTCGCCAGACTTGCGGGAAACGGCGGCCGGCGTTGAAAGGGGGGGCTCGCCGGAGCGCGGGGGAGCCGGATCCGGTCGCTCCTCGACCAGATCTAGACGGAGGCGGCGAGCGGCGAGGTCGGCGACGGCGGGACGGCAAGGGGCG